>NW_005842067.1:2494240-2526409 GCF_000455745.1 Alligator sinensis | reverse complement strand
TCATTAATGAAGATGTTGAACAATATGGGTCCAAGGACAGAGCTTTGGGGGACCCCACTGGTCACAGTGTCCAGTTTCACCAAGAGGTGATCATGGGATACCAGATCAAAGGCTTTTTTGAAGTCAAGATATATGACATCAATCAACCTTGCACTTGTCTGTATTGAAACGCATCCTGTTCTCAATCACCCAACCCTGTAACCTGTTCAGATCTAGTTGTAGCCTAGCCTGTCCCTGTGCTCCAGCGTGCTCACTTCTCCTTACATCTTAGTGTCATCCACAAATCTGTACAAGGTGCTTTTAACCCCCTCCTCCAAGTCACTGATGAAGATGTTGAACAGTGCAGGCCCAAGGACCGAGGCCTGGGGGACCCCACTGCCCACATCCCTCCAGGTTGAAAAAGACCCGTCCACCACCACTCTCTGGGTGCAGCCCTCCAGCCAATTTGCAACCCATCTGACTGTGTAGGCATCGATGCTATGGTCGCTTAATTTCTTAATGAGAATGGGGTGAGAGACAGTGTCAAAGGCCTTCCTAAAGTCCAGAAAGACTATGTCCACCGTGACAGGCCTAATGGATCTTGATGCTCTCAGGACCTTGTGCATGACAGGCAGACGTGAGTGGGGGTGAGAAGAGAAATAAACACAGATAAAAACAGGTGGCTCGGAAATGTAGTGTATACAGAGTGGATTAGTCTCTGTTTAAAATACTTGTTTCCTCCTTTGGTTTTTATTGCATATTCCTCTGCTCTATAAAGAAGGCAAGAGCTGTGACTCACAATAAAAAATATCTATTGTGTGAGTAATTAATAAAACCCATGGGAGGAAGTATTTATTTGTAAAAGATCCTCTTATTTCAGCAACTGTTCCATGTTGCAGATCCCAGGCCTTTTATACAGTTTTTTCCAAAAAATCTCCCATTTTCAGCCAGACAGTCATGCCCAGAAGACCACCTGCCAAAAGAAACAACATGCTGCCCAGAGAGTTTAGAGTAGAAAGGAAACACTCCTCATTTGTGGAGAAAAGTTATAAATCTGTACCAGAGGTCTTGTTTATTTTAAATGAACTGAAGTAATTTTGATCATTATGTTTTTAAAAAGCTTTTTATTAATTTATCTGAATGACATGCAGAACAATTACTTTCTTCTTGCAAAACATAATGCTTTAAAGTATTGGTGGTTTCCTTATAGGCATAGGAAAAAACCTGACCAGTAGAGGCATTGGTGAGACCTGGTCTAACATTGTGAACAATTCTGGTCATTGAAGTTCAAGAAAGAAGACTTCCGAGTGGAACAGTTGCAATACAAGACTACTAGGATGAGCAGGAGAATGGGTTCTTAAGAGAGAAGACAAGTGGAGCAGATATATGACACACAATTGTGCTGCTACCTGTGAGGGACAGAACGGTACTCACCTAGGGTGTTTCCCCAACCAGGAGCTGGGACCCCACCAGAACAAAACCTCCACGCTGCGGCGAGAGCTCCCGGTTCGCCCCAGCCCAGTTTTATCACCTCGGCGGGTGAGGTGGATTGGTGCAAATCCGTGGCCAGGGCAATATCGGGGGGCCGTGGACAAAGCCAGGAAGAGGGAGAAGGCAAGGAAGGTTGATGGCAGCCAGGACAGATGCTGGGAGTGCTCAGCCCAAAACTGACACCCCAGGAGCAGGGTAAGTGCCCAGTCGGGTCCCGAAGATGCAGAGGAACCCTTTGCTGGAAGAGAGAGAGAGAGCAAGAGCCCCACCTAGACTGACCCCAGGCTGCAGCACCCCAGGGAAAACCAGTGAAATCTGGTGAATGTCAACCAGACGCAAGGGCAAGTGCCTGTATCCGGTGACTACCTGATACTACCTAGTCAATCACTTGAATAGAGGGTAAAAGTATGCATTGAAAAAAAATGTATAGTAACTCTATTACACCTTAAGTTATTACGTAGAACATGGCTTGTATTTGCTCCATTTTGTTCTGGTGTAGCCCTTTGATTAAAGCAGGGCATGGGGCTAATACAGCATGTACCAAATGTGGCATGTGGATCCATCCACAGGCAGCACTTCAGGCCAGACGATAGGGCTCCTTGGGCCCAATCAAGCACACAGGCTGTCTTTGATTGCTGAGTTAACGCAAACTGGCTACTCATCACCTAATGCCCAGGGGCTGTAATAACTCTTTTTGCAAGCATCCAGTCCCCTCCTGACTACAGAATACATTTACTTTGCATTGCAATCCAGAAATAAGAACTACTTCAGTTAAAGGACAATGTTGACACAATAAAACAAACAAACTATCCATGGATACATTTAACTTAAACTGGAAATTTTTAAAAACATGACCTCTAACATCAAAGTAGCAGTGTTCTGAGAACCTTCCCAATACAACTGGCGAGAGCAAAATAAACTAACCAATTTTAGTTTTAACTAGTTTTAAGACGGAGCTCAAGCAATTATGTGACATAGCTTCCACCAAAAACAGGGGTCTGGACTTGTTAGCTCAGGAGATGCCTTCCAGGATGAGATTTCTGACTGTGTACTGCTTAGAACACACTTAAATCCTCAAAATAGGACTTTAGTGTTTTGCCTAAGCTATGTTCAGAGTCTCCACCCACACTGGAAGTTTGCCCTTATAAGACTTGTCAGTGTTAAAACATATTGTGAAACTACACAGCAATGACATAATAATCAAAAGGATTTTTAAAGTATATTATTATTATACAGGAAGAAATATACACTGGTATAGTCCAAGTACTCTACAATGATTGTGGAGCTATGCGTTTCCAACTCCAACTACAGACCTATAATGGATATTGCAGATACCTGAAGCAGCCGTATTTAGGTTACGTTACGTTTTAAAAGGTACTATAACAGTTCACTGAGAAGTTCCTCAGTGCAGGAAACCCTAAATGCATGACAGAGAAAGATCTTCTACAGAATGGCGAGGTCCGGCCTGTTGATTTTTAAAGTTAATTCCTACTTGTTAAGATTTTGTCTGATCATTTAATGTATTTCCATATCAGACACTTTTAGTCCTCATAATTAAATGCTGGGATGATGCCATAAGTAAATTGGAACAGATCTTTTGGATGATGATACACCCAACTAAAAATATAATGCAGATATGTTTAATTAACCCAGAGAGGTGGTGGAATCTCCGTCCTTGGAGGTTTTTAAGACCCAGGTAGACAAAACTTTGGCTGGAATGATGTAGCTGGGGCTGATCTTGCTTGAGCAAAGAATTGGACTAAATGACCTCCTGAGGTCCCTTCCAACCCTAATTTTCTATGATTCTGTGAATTAATCTTAATCCTCTCCTGCTTTCTCTAGTAAAACTAGAGTTGGAAGGAATAGTATAAAGTTTTAGCATATGCACTCATGGGAAATTCCATCCTATAGTTTTTTATTGTCCATGATCCACCTATCAAGAGGTAAGAAAGTATCGTCAGAATGATTTCATTTTTGAATATATGAATTGCAAATGAGTCAGTACTCTTGGAGGCTAAGTAGTTAACACATACGCATGCATATACAAGCTCCTTGACACGATTTGATTTTTATCACTCTCTGTTTTTCCGTAGGTGCAATCTAAGAATCTCAAGCATGTCATCAAGTGGCAAAAGGAAAAGTGACTGAACCACAGGCTGCTGTAAATTAATGGCTCTGGTTTCCCCAGCCATGAATCTCTCCATTGCTCATGCTGCGTCTTTTATTCTATTCTGATTTAGCACCAAAAGATTATTCTAATTTCTTTAGCCAACTCAAAATTATACAAAAATCGTAAAGCCCCTCAATTCGACATTAGCAACAGTTCTTAAATTCCTACTGCTTCTACCAGGCAAAAAGATGGTTCCATGCGATCTCAACAAAAGTTACGCTATTAATTTAACGCATAAAAATATGACTATTTTAAACATGTTTTATTCAGATGAATTCAGGAATGGTACATTTCTGCAAGAGATGGTTTTAGCTGTCCATTATTGGGAAAACGATGACATTATGAAACCATATAAATAATTGGGACTTAGGAAAGCAAGGAAAATATACAGAGGAACATACTTGGAATAACATTTCTACGTGTTAAGACACTGAAGGAATAAATTCATTATTCCAAACACCTGTTGCCCTGTCATGGGAGATGATTATTTATCTGTGTTACAATACTTCCTGACTCATGTTGAAGTCAGAACAAATATGTTTTAAAAGAATTATGTTACAAAGAGATCAGAGAGTTCATTGTTAAATGGTTGTGGCTAATGGTTCCAGAGAAGAACTGGCAAACATAATTGAGGCTGGATTTCTTACCTGCAGAAATTAATTTAAGGTGGCTCTCGCAGCACAGAAATTAAAACCCATGGGCTGATTCATCTTGAGTTAGGAAAATGTAGTTTATGTAGTACTCTCAAGGTACAATCATGAACACTTAAGTAAAACAAATAGCGTTTAAGAAACAAAATATTTTCTCAGAGAGAACGGGGGTCATTTACTGCCTAGGTAAAAAGGATGTAGTCTCCTTCCTGTCTCCTTTGCACTGCCTCATTTAATCTAATCAGGAAAAAATAAGACTAGCACTGAGTAATTCTCCTCTGCTCTGTGGCCCAAGGAGAAAAGAGCTGGGGAGTAGGGGGCACTCATATTCCCTCAGGGGCACACAGGCCCTGTTACAATCTACTTCCCCAAAATCTCAAAAAAGGAGCAGTGTATATGGAGCAAGGGACTCCATGATGCTTCAGCTTGGAGTTCTGCTTAAAAATCGATGACACAACACAACATGTGGAAAAAATATTGTAATCCCATGGAAGAGAATGGACTTGTTACTGCTCAGGTCTAAGACCTTGATTGAGGTAATACCAAGCTTGGTTCAGCATTAAGCTGGAGCTAGCTTCTTGGGACTTGTCTGAATATGAGTAATGTTATTGCAATATTCATGGAATTTCCTATGGAAAATATGGGATGGTACAATGGCACTGGCACAGATGGAAAAGGGTAAAAAAAATCTAGTTGTATTGCTAGATTGCTGTAACACTACCATGTATCTCTATGGCTTTTTCTCTTCCTGGTAGTTAACAACTATAGTTAAGATTTTAAACAAAAATCAGGCTTAGTTCTTTTATAGGTATATGATAAAAAGGAGTTCTCATATTTATACAGAAAAATGTAACTTTGTCTTTCGAAGCAGGCAGACTCAATCAGATAAGCAGCTAGGTAATTCCTCCCAGCGTGTTGGTAGTGACCTATTAATCATTTCCTTGAGCACTGTGTATATAAGACGAGAGAGACAAGCCTATGAAGTTCAAGAAGCTGAAGCACAGAACTATCACAATGCTGCCCCTGTTTCTGATTTTGCTTAGTGTTGGAGCACTTTGCCACCCAGTACCAAAAGTGAACTCTCTGATTGATGAAACTATTGAGCGAATTGAAGAAGCTCAGAAAGAAATGGTAAGCCAGTTCTTATGCTTTTTCAAAAGAGATCCATTAACTTTATCTTTTCATCCTCTTTACACTTTATGTTGCTAACTTTGATTTATCCCTTTTCAGATAAAAGAAAAGTTCTCAGGGCCAGAGGAATCCTTGGTAAGAAACTGAAATTTTCTCTTTTTTTCGTCTTTTCTCAAAATATCAAGTTTAATTTTTGCATTAAGATTTCCTTCTACATAAGAGGCATTTTTTCAGTGGACATTCTTTAAGATCTAAAAGTCCAGTTCTGCCACCCTTGCCTACACTAAACAATACCACTAGACACAATCCTGCTAAGACTTATCCAACTTCCTAACTTTATGTACTATGAAAAATCCCATCGACTTCAGTGGGAATAGCTATTTTACATAAATTTAACTATTCAGTTAATTCTGTGGAGAATTCCTACCAACTAGAATACACCTGGAAAAGTGGCAAAAGGCAGCCTCAAAAATGAAACTCAACCTTTGGAAAGTACCATTAAATGCTTCTGCCTTCAAAATGAAATCCTACATAGAAGAAATGGTACATTTGCCTTTTACTGGCATTCTGCCAAGAGATAAATTTCACCCTAATTGAATAATTGTATGAATGGCTTCAGAATTATTCTAAGGGGCCCAATTCTACTTTGGCTTAACCCCTCTTAAATCCAACAGAGGAAGCTTTCCTTTGCTGAACTGTGACTGAGAAGGTCAACAGTTAGTACTCTCAGGTGTTTTAAGACCAAAAAAAGCTGTGTAAGAAAGCTTGATGACGCTTGCCTCTAGCCAGTGTTATTAGTCTTTCTATTTTATGGGGGAGATAGTCAGAGGCGCAAATAAATGGGTTATCACATCTGAAAACAGGCATCTGAATTCTAGTGATGTGAAGAAGCATGGACTATTCTTACAGACTAGAGTACAACTGGTATATTTACAGAGAGGGAATGGGAAGACAATGGTACAATCACACAGATATTGAAAGTACTGGTGGTGACTCTGATTTGTTATTCTAGGTTGAATGTAAAATTAAACATTTGAAAACATATATTGAATCACTGGAAAGTAACAACGCTAGCGAACAAAGTAAAACCACTAGCAAATGGAGAAAAAACATTACTGGGAAGCTGACGGAAATTCACACCCAGCTAAAGTCCGCCCACCCGAACGTAAGTTTTTTTTTGTTTATTTTTGCTTGTGTGTGCGTGCGCACATGTGTGTGTGTGTGTATACATGCACATGCATATGTTCTAGTGTCCCCCCAGGTTTATAGTGAGAACTTATAGACACTAAAAGTAAGCAGTTCTTTTCTGAACAGATGGATAGATGACAGGGAATAATCTAATCTACAGTTTTAGTTTATTTCTATTGTTTCTGTAATGCATTTTACTCATTAAGGGTTAAAATAAAGTCATTTACCATAGCCTACAGGAGGCAAAAATGTATTGCCTGATGATCAGCTCTGCAGGGATAGGCTCGTCTCCAGAGCTTACCAGTGCTGCTCCCTCAGGTATAGGGTCAGCTCACACCCCACTGTGAACCTGTCAACGCTGCTGTTTGGTACAACAAAATTGGAGAAATGGCTCTGCCTCTAGCCCATAACTGCACAGCATTTTAAGTCACCAGAAAGACAGGAAAGTAGGGAGGGAATAAGAATTGTGCTTAGCTCATAACGAAAGCTGAATAAAAATGGAGTAAAATGCTCCTGTTCTCAACTACGTACACATCAGGACTGGGCAGATTCAGACTTCAGGATGTTAAGATTCTTACCATCTTAAAACCAAGAGGCAGAGAGAGGTGTAAAAATCTAATGGGATATAGGGACAAACTCAACCACGCTAGCGAGGAGCAAACATTTAGATTGGCACAACAGCACAGTTTAACCTGTTGTTGTTTACTGCCCCCTTGGGGATTTTCTCACACACAGCCACATAGATCTATGCAAACGTGTCTCCTTATTTATTACCTTGCATGGTTGTTAAGATTAAGCAGTAACGCAAATAAATTTTATTCTTATGATTTAGTAACTTCTGTGTTTGAATTATTATTTTTATTTTTATTTTTAAAGGAAGCAGAGCTTGATTGTGATGTGGAAAAAGAAAAAACGCCATTTTATGAGTTTAGCAAAAAGCTTAAGGAATTTTTGAAATTGTTAAAAGACTATGAAGCCCAAAAGAGATAATACTGCAAATTCCAAAGGGATGAAGTACCAAAGTCCCAGCCTATCAGAAGACTTGATCCTGTGATGTTCAACTGACTGTGACCACAAAATGTTTATATATTTAATAATTACATTTATACTAGCTGAAGTATTTAAAACCTCTATGGAAAGCATTTGCTGATACTTGAATTTCTGATATCAGTACTTTTCTATTTTTAATAATTTATTGTATTTATTTATTCTATTTATTTATAAGTTATTTAAAATATTTATTTTTATACTGGTGTATCAGTATTTGTTATGGGAAACTTCTGTTTGCATTGAAGTGCTGAGGAGAAGCCAATATTGATTAACTTCTATTTCAGCAGTTGTCTAATCAAATTATTCAAAGCACCTTTTGAAAGAACTTGATATTGTAGTGCTTCTATACCCCTAAATCATCTTAAGCTCAGTGTAGGGCTATGTTTCTTCACATTACAAAGTTTTTGAAATCTTGACTAGATGTCACAAGGTTTTCATGAAAAATTCACAACGAACAAATCAAGATAAAAATTTAAGAAGATGCAAACTTTGTAAATGAATGTTAGACATTCATGTTGTTACTATGATGTATTTGTATAGCACCAATGTGTGAAACTCATACAAAACTGCAATGAAATCTATGGAAAAATGAATAAAAGCTGTCTTGCACAAAAGCCTGGCTCCTTCCTATTGTTCCAGCTAAATCTGCATGGTTCACAAAAGCTCAAAGCTGCCTCAATACAAGAGACATTCCTTGCCCAGGAGAGCATCCATCACCCCTGCCTCCTGTGAAATATGAAACATCATAACTAGAAGGAAACATAATTCAACATCCTTTTTCACACCAGACAACATCGAGTAAACAGATTGTTATAACTTTTATCTGAACCTAAGTTGCACACAATGAACTATTCCAACCAGGAGATCTTACAACACCTTCAGCTCTCCTGTGAAATATGAATTTTCATTTCTACTTAGGATAAATTTTACAATCTTTGCATTCTCCTGTGCTTGAGGAAGAGCGAGTGTGCCTGAAACCTGGAAAATAAAGATTTTTTTTTTGTTGCAAATATCTAGTTGATCTAATAAAAGCTATCACCACTGCCACAAGTTCCGATTCCTTCTTGCACAAAATGTATAACTTTGTTGTTGTCCATTAAACGTGGAGTAGATGTTTGCATGATTGGAAGAATACACCCCCTTTTGTACAGGCAGGAGTGGAAGACAGAACAGAATATTTCCAGACTGGCAGATCTTTCCCATGCAAGTTCAAGGGAAAGCAGGTAGGTAGACACCTGGCAGCCCCAAGTGAACTTTCAGTATTGGGCCCCACTTCACCAGAGATAATGATAATAATAATTTTTAAATTACCATTTTTCGATCCCCTTTCTGTCCGGACCCTGGGCAGCCACCTGGTTCGCCCATGTCTGTGCCCGGCCCTAAGGGGATATCTGCGGGGAGAGGCATTTCATCCTCCTCTTGGGCATGGACGGTCTAAAATTCTAAATTGTTGACAATTTCACAGGAATACAGGTCTCTCTAAAAGCTAATATTTGACTAACTACATGTAAAATTGATATTATGTAATACAAGTAAAAATGACCCCTGAGAGAGGAAAGAAGGGCTTCTTCAAAGTAGGGCCGAGATCAAGGGCTTGAGAACAAAAGCGTAAGGATGATCCCTGAGCAGTACCTATGGGCATGGGTGCATCCAACATGGGAAGGACATACTTGGATCCCCCAGTGTTAATATTTCCTGCTGCTCTGGTGCAGAGTAGCCTAAGATGAATTGCATGTAGATTTTCCTAAACAAGCGTATCAAATGTGGGACTAGTTTTAAGGATTTGCAGATGTATATTTTTATTTATAGGGTATGGTAAATTTCATTTCCTCTCTTAGATGCTACTACTACAGGGCAACCTGAGTTTGAGGATATTTTAACTTTTAATTAACGTATTTCTTTTTGAAATTACAAACAGCCTGAAAAGCTAGGATTTCTCCTGTGACCTTGGCAACAAAATGTACATTTATGTTTGCACAGATATTTGTTCTGTTAATGTTCCAGATGTTATGTGGCCACTGCCCCCTTAGGAATAACTGTAGATGGGTAATTCAGTCCTGATCTAGAATGAACTGCTACAATTCTCCTATGGCAAGAATGGATTGTAATTGGGTTATATGTCTCTGATAATTCCTACTCCAACATCAATTACAGCTGACAAAGATCCTGAAAGCCGAAAGAACCACTTACTAAAACACAGTGCAGCTTTTACTAAATAGCAGGATAAAGAGCAGATAGAAGTATTCAAGTTTGTGGGGCCTAATTAAATTCACCCTAGAGTATTTTAGCAACTAGGCACTGTAACCCCCAAACAACTAAGGGAGATATCAGTCTTCCGATGCATGAGAAGTTGTTATATGGTGATCAATTCTTCTCCATGGCCAAGGGGAAAATACAAGAAATCAGCTCATCTTGCAGAAAAAGATTTTAAGTTGAATATGAAGGATAGAACCACCCCAACTTTTTAACCTGGAGGGTAGTGGGATGGCCTGTGAAGGCTCCTTAAGAAGGACATAGAGGTTTTTTAAGAACAGGTGAGACAAACATCCATAAAGGGAGTCCTAGGTATACTCGATCTTGCCTCAGTCCATGGATTTCAACCTGGTGATTTCATGCAGTCCCTTCCAGCCCTACATTTCTGTTATCCTGTCTAAATTGCCAAAACAATTTCAGGCCTGCTAGGGAGGGAGCCTGTGGCCATCTGGACCAAAACTCAAGAACAGCAGCAGCAGCTTCTTTTTGGTAGCCTGTATTAAGAGAGTTTCACTGTGAGGTCATAGCCCCTGTGATAAAACCCTTTTTCTGAAGAGCCCTTGGCAAGGCTCAAGAACCAGCCCTTGCCATTTAATATTTCACTTTGTTTTCTCTCTCACACACCAAGTACTCTTCTAAATTCCACCCATTCATTTCTATTATCTAGAGTTATTAATATATATTGCAAAAGAATATGCAGCTACCTAGGCTTCATGATTGCCATGGTGTTGTGTGAGGGGTGTGATGTTTTAGAAGCATGGCATATTCGGACTATTCCACCGTGATATGATAGCTGCTGTGGATTATGGACACTGGAATAGTGAAAGTATATTGTTTCCTTGCTGCGAGTGGTTACATGCATCTTCACGGACAGGCTAAAGAGTTTTTTCTTCTTAGCTCAACTGTATAGCAGTGACTCTCAACCAGGATGCCATGAAATCCTTTAAAGGGTGTAACAAGGCACAACACAATATTAGCACTGTTAGGCATTCAAACACTTATATATGATTTGCAAGATAAACCCTGGGACTTTAAACAGGATTCCATGCTGTTACAAATATTTTGAGTTATTTTTGCAACAGAAGAATTACTTGATTCTTTTTCCGATAGACAAAAGCATAAACTAAGAGCTTTCATTTTCCAAGGGTTGCCTTGAGCCTAAAAAAAGTTGAGAACCACTGCTCTAAAGTCTAAAGTGACTGGGAGAAGTAATTAATGAAAATTCCCCAGGCAGAGGAAATAGCCTATTATGGTTTGTTCTGGATTAAGAGGCCTGAAAACCCATAAACTATAAACAATGGAAAGACAGCTCTTGTCCAGTTGGAGGAACAAAGGAGATATAAATATGAATTTTATGTCTGCTAGGGTTCTAGGTACAAGTCAGGAAGTTACATGCTAAACCAGTATGGTTATTGGTTTTATGAGGTTTTATCAATGAAATGCAAAGGACTTGCAGTTTAAAACCTCAGTCTGGAGGGACTGAAAGAGGGACCCTGACAAGAGGGATGATGATATACCTGAGGCTTGGGATAGCCTTCCAAGCGAGGTGTCAGAGGTGCAGTTCACTGAGAAAGAGCGGTAAGTTTCATGCTGTGACTACCTGCAACTCCGAGGAAACAGTGTAACTAGAATTCAGTTTCCAATCCTTTCGTCTACACACGGTCTAAGTACAGAACCACCCAGCAGTTCAGGAAAAGTAGATGCTCCTTTAACTAACTTAGCAGGTCTTCATCTATCCAAAAAGGAAGGCAGTGCCACATACTTTGTAGCAGTAATTGTATATTATCGATATACAATTAACTGCATGCTCACAGAATGTCATATTTACTCAGCCTTCAGAGAAAATGACATCCTGGTTATGCAAATCAAACCACAAATTATCCCATGTGAATAAGCTAAACTGACTTCATAGTTGAAAGTTCTTATTCTGGAAGAGGGGGTGCATAACAGAAGAAAGCATTGCACTTGTTATTTCAGCTAGCTTCTGCAGGCACTTTGAAGCAAGCAAATGTAAGCAGACCACAGGTGTTTTAGACAAGTCTTGACACGTGGCATTACTCTGACACTTAGTACACATCTTTGTAGTGAAAAACCGGGAAGCAAAACACTGTTTGGACTGTAAAATGAGTACTAGCACTTGTTATTCTGTAGATGGCACTCCCTTACTACTACTGAATGCCATTGCTGCCAGACTGGAATAATTCCCTCAGAGAAGCTGTTAAAGAAGGTGAGATGTGGGAGTGAAACAGAGTTCCTTCTGCATTCATATGCTGTTCATAAATGTTTTCAGATAAGTTCTATAATAAGATTTAAGTTAAAATGTACAATATTCTGTTGAATTGAGGTTTCAACCCAGCTATTTTTAAACATCCATTCCAAATCTCTCTGCTTTCTCAAAGCTCTGTGTATCCACAAAAATTCAGCTGCTTAATAAAAATGCCATAACAGTCCTGTATATATTACATGCAATCTTATATCAAAAACATGCCAACCAAGACTCAGTAAGTTTCTGTTGTTGGTTTTGGATTACTATTTATGAAGAATATGAAAACAGGCAGCATTTCTACTACTATAATATGACTAGAGTAGCTGAAAAGACCTGCCCATTATAAACCTAGATATGAACACAAGGGATTATCAGATGCAGAGCGATTGTATAAAAACACTTCCTCTCCTTGCAGCATTGCTAAAGAAAACATAATGCAGAGCATGAGAGGCGACTCTCTGAATATCTCACTACTTTCACCAACACTCTTAAATCATTTTTACAGTAATGAATGAACCTTCCTGACTCTTCTATGAGGAATCCTCATATTAAAGATGGACAAATTATTTCAAAACAATATTCATTGTCCATTTTTTAAAATTCCTGGAGATGTTTTATATACAAGTATTTATATAGAAGTTTCTCTAAGCAAATAGCTTATATGGGGTTCACAAACTTAACTTCAACTACCTGTTACTCCTGATGTGGATGAGGTACTTCAATCACAAGGCACTGTTGCCATTCCTTGACTGGATGACAAACTTTATACAGAAGAAAACACATAGCAAAGATTCTGGTTTGCAAACTGTAGAGAACTGAGTGAGTCTAGCTATTTTATATAAGCAAACAATGTGCTTAATACTGTCCATTTGCTAGTATTTGCTTGACTGCACAGGATCAAAAACAGAACATTGTTGGAAGTTGCAAACACAACCCAGTGAAGGAGCTAAGAGCCTCAAGAGAAAAATTGGGGGATTTATGGTTGGGCTTGGTAGTGCATAGTGTCAAAAAAGGAACTATTCTTAAAGGGGCTGCCCTTGGAGAAGAAAATTTGAATATGATGTCAACAAAGAGAAAAGTACGGCCAGAAACAAGCTGAGGAAGAGAGAAAAATAAATGCTCTGTCTAGGTGTGAACAATGTGTAGCAATTTACCCTGGTTTTTAATGCATAGTAAGTTTTCTCTCAAAGAGCGAGGAGCCAACACAAAACCAGCTCTCAAGTAGGCATTATTACAGTACCTGGCGACTGGCTGGTAGTGACCCACACATCCTGTCTACCACTTCTGCACATTAAAAGTCAATTGATTAGAGTAAATGTGCCCTGTCTGCATCCTCACACCCCAAAGATGGAGGTAATTGCACTGAATGGGACTTACCATGGCTTTCAAGGGAAGTTTAAAGTTTAGGTAAGAGAAAACATGTATTGCCTGTTATTCCTTTTTTATTCATTAGTGTGCCTGGCATTTTACTTTTTGGCAAGTAAAAGCACTATGCTTTGAAGGAGCTGGCTGTGCATCACACCTCGCTGCAGGAAAAGAGCTTTCCAGCGTCCAACAGCTGGGTCTGTGATGTTACTATAGGTGGGCTGGCAGAGCAAGGCCCAGAAATATAGTTCAAAACAGTTCAAATATAGTTCAGACTAGGCGGTTCCACAGTTCACAAGAGCAGTGAAGGAGACCAGGACTATCCCCTGAAAGGTGCTCTCAACTGGAACTGGAAAAGTGCAATTTGCACTGTAGCCATGATACACATGAGCATTGTTCATTTGTATCTTCAAAGCACTCCAAGTGAAATATCATTACGCCCAGTTATACACAGGAAAACAGAGGCTCAGAGTAATAAAGTAACTTTCCCAGTTTTACACAGCTGAGGAAATAATTAGAGTCTCCTACTTGTGGTCTTATTCACTAAACCTACAGTTCCAAAGTCAGGGGTCACAACACCAAATGGTATGGACATCTCTCCCCAGTCAGTCAGATGGGCTTAGATTAGACAGAGGGTTGTAAAAGGTCACAAGCCACCTGAAAGTGGGGCTCTCAGCCCCCAGATTTGGGAACCCCTGCACTAGACCCTGCTGCCTTCTTGGTTTATTCTCTGAAGTACATGAGCTATACGGCATACCCATGGTGATGACAATTTTGTCGGCAGGGATGCAGCTCTGAATCTTCAGCATACAAAAAAAAAGGTATCTGTACAAAGAATTACTATTTCCCAACTGTAGAAACAAAAGACCTTTCCCAGAAGTGTTGAGAAATACAGCAAATGACCTCCAGCCTTGGCAAATGATATGGTAGCCTAAAATTCAAACACGTGATTGTGGCATTGTTTTCAAGACTTTGAACCATTTCATTAAGTACAGTATCATTGCTTTTTGGGGAAACAGGCACAGAAAGGTTAAATGACTTGCCCAGGGTCACTGTGGGTCTCTGTGGGAGAGAAGCAAGATTATCCAATTATCCGACTCCTAATTCTGTACCTGAACCCTAGCAATCGAGTCTCACTCATTCTTAACTTGGGCACCTGGCCTATTTCAGTACTGAGCAAAAGTTATTCTTATAATGTCAGCACATGATCAGTATCTTACTGGAACTTCTGACAGCAATATGCACTGTAAGTCTCTAAATGACTATACAATTTTAAAGGTCAGGGTGGGAAAATATAGCACGCTAGATCAAAATGGGATTCTACATTTTAATAAATGTGTAAACGTTGTACACCAATAGTCCATCATTCAAGTTTTGGTTTCTTTTAAGATAAGAACACGATCACACTTAATAAAGGAAAAAAATAAATAAATATAATTTATGAATAGTATTAAAATATGTTGCGTGATAATAATACATTATATTAAAAATGTAATACATTATATAACATCTTTCAGTAATATTCATGACCTAGACCTACAACAGGAATGATTTATCTAATGAAATACAGTATGGTGAGTCCCAAGGCATTTCTGCTTTACATTAGGCCGTTTGTGTAGCACTATCTGAAGATTTTTTAAAAAGTGTTAAAATATTTTGCTTATATTCTCAACTGGTATACATTTTTGAGGAATTCTGCAAAGCTCCATCCTGATGGACACCAGCTAAGAACTTGTCTTTTTAATTTGTACTTGCCACATTGATGCAGCCACTTTTCAATCCTCTTGTGAAGTCAGAATTCTTATTAAATACGGAGAAAGGTAGGGGATAAGGGCTGGAGAATGGATTTAATTCTAGAAACTTAAAAGAAACTTATCAGCGTGCACGTGCCTCTTACCCCGTCTCAAACCTTTTTGAGGCAGGGCAGGAGGCATGTGCAGGAATGAAAAAATGTTGCCCATGCTGCAAGTTTGCAGCGCGGGGAGAAAATTAGACCCCTGGATATCCAGGAGTCTAAAAAAAACACTCTGCAAAAGAGGAGAGCAAGGCATGGTCCAGACCGTGCCAGAAGGTCAGTCCACCAAAAGAGACACTCTGGTGTCAGCCAGAGCATCTCTTACATTCTCCTGCTGCCTCAGCCCCCAGCGTCACCCAAGGTTAGTGCAGGGGGGTGTTCATGGGTATGGGTGGGTGAGGGGTGGCAGGAGGATGTGGGGGGTTTGGGGAGTGGCGGGTGCACCAGAGCCGGTCGCAGGGCTCCGGGAAGCACGCACAGGACCCATGCCCCCTGGAGCCCTGTGACCTCCTCCAGTGCAAAGCTGGACTAGTGAGCCACACGGGGCTGGCCAAGGTCCCACCACATGCCACCCCTCGCCCCTCCGCCCCCGGCACAGCAGGGCAGAGGCAGGGAGCAAGCGCTGCACCCAGCCAGGTCCTGCCAGCCCTGGTGCCCCTCTGCCACCTGGCCAGGCCAGGCCCTTGGTGGCAGGACCTGGCACGGCACATGGGGACCATGTGCTGGGCCCAGCCGGGTCCGGCCACCCTTGGGGCCCCTCTGCTGCCTGACTGAGCCATTCCCATGGTGGTAGGACCTGGCGCGACATGTGGGGCCATGCAGCATACTCAGACGGGTCCTGCCAGTCCTGGGGCTGCTCCTGCTGCCCAGCCCGACCAGAGGTGGAGGAAATGGCCCAGCCAGGTGGCAAAGGGGCCCCAAGGGCAGCAGGACCCAGCTGGGCCCAGCATGTGGTCCTCACGTGCTGTGCCGGGTCCTGCCACCAAGGGCCCAGCCCAGCCGGGTGGCAGGAGCAGCCCCAAGGGTGGCAGAACCCACCTGGGCCTGGTGCACGGTCTCCACATGCCGCGCTGGGTCCTGCCACCATGGCCCAGCCCAGCCGGGCACCAGAGAGGCCCCAGGGCTGGCAGGACCCAGCTGGGCCCCGCGTGCAGTCCATGGCTCAGAGTGCCCCACTCCCACTGCTATTGCTAAAGGTAAGTTATGTGCCCTGGACTGGGCGGGGGGCTGGGCCCCTGTGGGGAATAGGGGCTGTGGCCTTCCAGGGGGGGCATTCCATGTGCTGTGGGGGGGCTGCACCCTGTGGGGGCCAGGGGACCCACCTCTCCTGAGCAGCCATCCCACAAGGTCCCCAATACCCACAGTCCCCCCAGCAATTGCCTCACACCTACCCATACACAACCCACATCCCTCTACACATACCCACACACCTTCCCCCACATTGCTTCCCCCCCCCTTCCTGCAAACATCATATCCCCCCATCACACACCCATCATGTGTGAAGAAAACCAGAAGTACACATCAACACATACAGGTATTGAGAATTTATTTTATCATGATGATAGAGACACTGTGTGTGTGTGTGTGTGTGTGTGTGTGTGTGTGTGTGTGTGTGTGTGTGTGTGTGTGTGTGCGTGTGTAGTCTTTTATTTTAACTGTGGAAAAACATGGATTTTGGGCTATTTTTTAAAATGGATTTGGGATGCCGCTGCAGCAGTCCAGCTGGCACAAGGGATATTGTCCTCGGGTACCAAGTGGCCGGGCCCCAGAAGCTCCAGAGAGCGAGTAGCCCCAAGCTGCTTGCCAGGGCAGCTTTTTGTACTGCTGGGGCCAAGACAGGGCAGCTTTTCATAGTGCTGGGGACAGCACAGGTGCTGGCCCCAGGCTCTAGCTCCCCCTGGCTGCAGATCCGGGAGCAGCCAGGCAGGGTTATTTTGCCCCAAGTGGCACAATTTGCTCCACAACAAAGTGCATGTCCGAGCACATGCGCCAAGGCAAAAAGCCGCAGCTCAAATTCGCACCACTTCTATTTGAGCCACTGCAAGTGCACGTGCTTGCATGTATGGATGCACCCATTGAGTTCATCTGCCTTTTTGCATGAGTGTAAACTTTTCTAGGATCTGCCCCTTAACTATATTTGTGAAATACTGTGGAAGGGCATAAATCACATTAATAAAGAGTAGAACATACAAGACCAGGGAAATTTCTTTCAACAGTTACAAACTGAAAACTAGCATTGAGACTTGCAATAATGTTAGGAAAATATACTAGGACAGTGACAAAAGCAAAAATACATGATCTTACTTAGAGATCAAAGAAAAGTTATTTGCTTTCAAGAATTAAAATTTTGGAAGGCTGGTCTATGTAACAAAGAGTTGAACTGTGCACCAACAACCACGGTGGTGACACAAGTCTACCGACTAACATACTGTGAGCCAGATTTCCATACATGACCATCACTTTGGCTCCATTTCAATCAAAATGAAGCTATGTTGATTTACACAAGAAGAGGACTAGCCTAAAACATTGTACCAGGAACAACAACATTCATGATAAAGCTCAAATGGCTTCCCTCCAAACTATTAAAAGCACCGCTACATGCATCACCTTGGGTGTTTGTGTTAAAGGTTTTAACCCAATTTAAAATGTCTGAAAATGTAAAAAATATTCATCACAAGAATATCTAAAATCAGATAAGCTGCACATTTTGTTTCATCCTACTTCCTATTTCAGTGATGTACAAATGAGATAAAGGTAGTAATCACATGTTCAAGAGTGTGTGACTATATACATATATATATATAAGCACACTGACTACCTACACAGACAGACGAGACTGAACACAAAACAAGTTACAGTACATTACAAATACATTTTTCAAATACAGTACATTTAAAATGTACTCATACATGCTCTTGATATTTTTTATTCTTGGGATATATAGCCATTTTGTTCCACTGGAGATAACACAAGACTCAGAACATAAACTTGTTTCAAATTATAGAATTCGTGAAATGCTTTGCATACTTAACAAGAGCACTTTTGATGCTACAGTAAGTTATTTTCAGTATTTTTCCTAACAATTCTTTTTGATATAATTTTTAAACTTGAAAATGATGGATTTCTGTCATTTTTTTTTAGGGTAGAAGCTTTGCAACACCATCATGTGTCAAGGTAAGAAGCAACATCTACTACTATGCTATTATACTATATTGTTGTAAATGTACTGATGGGTTTACAAAACATATGAAAAAGAATTTCCCAAACTATTCATAGATTATGCATTACAAGGGATTGCTTAGCTAATCTAGACTAGACTAGATAATCGTATCAAACCTGCTCAGAAAAAGGTCCAAAGACCTTTCTAAGTTAATTCTTGATTAGAAAACTGAGACTATTGCAGCTACATCATGGAAAGCATAGAAATTACAAGAATGGCTAGGAAAAGCATTTTATATTCTGTGTAATTTATGGCATTTATTTTGATGATTACCTGAAGTACCAATAAAACAAATGTCATTTTTATATGCTGTTAAAGAAGACTTAGAATTTGAATGTTGTAAGTTTGAGTACTAGCAGAACATGACAGTAACTGGGGAATATCTGGAAAGTCAAATTAATTTTATCAGTCCCTTGAATCCATTTATAAGGGGGATTCTGTTCTCATCTTTTTCTACATAAGGGTCATATGAAAATGAGAAAAGGGAGAAAATGACAGATTTTAAATCAGGAAAATGGTGAGAGCCCCCATCTGCAGAATTCAACCATATCAAAGAAAAGACTTGCTTGACTTCAATGCTATACAATTTATAACTGCAACAAACTAGAAAAGAGATTCCCCTCAAGTCTTTTGGTACAGAATTCAGGTTTGATTTATAAATAGAGTGGTTAGGACATTTCAGACAGGATGACAATCAGATAGAAAAAAAGGAGCTAAGTCTGTGTTAAAAATAATTAACGTGTTTAGTAGGATTTGACTGGTAATTATTAAAAAAAGAAAACAAAGTCAAGTTGTAATTAAATATTGTATAATGCTACTATTAAATATCCTCTTATTTATCTCAGGATCTGGAGTGTGCACCTAAAACCATAGAGACAATTATTCGGGAACTGTCCAACACAACCAAGTGCCTGGGGATAGTGCAAAATTCTATGACGGATCTGAAGAAGGACTGCCCACGCTTGAAGGTAGGTTTTTATTTTTTATTGCTTCTTCAACTTTAATCATGCGTGCTTTCCTGCACAGCTATCAGTTACTCTGCTTGCTCTTCTCTTTATTGCTCTGTTTACTTCAAACAAGGGCCAGCAACCTATGGCCCATGGCTCAGATCCAGCGTGTCAGGTGACTGCATCTGGCCAGCAGCACAGTAGTGAAAGTAGGAGTGAAGGGGGAACAAGCACTGATTGAGAAGGGGGTCCCTCCAGGTTATCTTCCACCCACATCCCCGCTTTACTGCCCTGCTCCAGTTTTTCCACAATGCCATCTGCTGCCACCCCAACTCTCCTTGCTCTTTCTCTTTGCACACCCCCTTACTGCAGGTCTTGCTGCCAGTTCTCAATAGGAATCATCATGAAGCAAAAAGGGCAGCATCAGCATCAGTAGGAGGCATAAAGCAGCCCTCCACACAGAGCAGAGAGAGCATGGGCAGCAGCAGGTGGCTCAGAGCAGCACTGGCTGGCTCACAAGCAGTGGCCTGGCTGGAGAGCTAGCTGCCTTATTTTGGCTGCTGCTCCTTAAAGGTTGCTGACTCCTGACTTAGTCATTTCCTCCCCAAAGAACACGCCTTTTGAAAGCACAAGTGGCCAAGTCTTGAGAATTTATCATTGTACGTCACTTCCATGGATAGCCAGTGATGGAATGAGTAGGACCATGAAGCCCTAATTCAATGTAAAGTCACTGGAAATACTACAAAAAGGATGTAGACAAATTGGAAAGAGTCTGGTGAAGGGCAGTGAAAATGATTTGAGGTCTGGGGCACATGACTTGTGAGGAGAGGCTGAGAGAACTGGGTTTATTTAGTCTGCAGAAGAGAAGACCGAGGGGGGATTGAATAGCAGCCTTCAACTACCTGAAGGGGGGGCTTCGAAAGAGGATGGAGCTAGACTGTTCTCAGTGGTGGCAAATGACAGAACAAGGAGCAACTGTCTCAAGGTGCAGCAAGAGAGGTTTAGGTTAGATATGAGGAAAAACTTTTTCACTAGGAGAGTAGTAAAACACTGGAACAGGTTACTTAGAGAGGTAGTGGAAACTCCATCCTTGGAGGTTTTCAAGACATGGCTAGACAAAGCCTTGACTGAGAAGATATAGTTGGGGATGATCTTGTTTGAGCAGGGAATTGGACCAGATGACCTCCTGAGGTCCTTTCCAATCCTAATTTTCTATGATTCTATGAAACTGCCTGATTAAGAAATGACTGGATGCCCAACAAACAGAGATAAAGTGGAGGAAAATGTTCACAAAAGATTTCTCTCCAATTGCTCGTCGATGAATAGGGTATGGCTGGGAGCACAAAACCATGGGAAACCCAAAGAGAAAGGAGATGTTCACACATGGAGGGCTCCTATCAACACGGCTTTTGGGGAACAAGTGTTTTTTTTATTCTCCTCCTTTTGACCAGCCAGAGAGAGAATAGAACTGTTCATTCAAAGTTCAGAGATTGGAAAAAATATCCCCAAAGAAAGCAGGAATTGTGAAAATGTTATCTGCTCTTGTCTTCAGTGAAGGTTTCCAGGTTTAACTCTAGTGCACAGATTTGTATCCTGACAGTCTACTACTTATCCTGTCCATTCAAACCTGCAACTCGGTTGATGGTCTCATTGAGTAAATTTCTAAGTCACAAAGAAATTTCACAGTGTGCACTTGAGAAACACTGCAAAATAGTCTAAAAAAGGAACTAGTGCTTTATTGGTTTATTATGGCTGAGGTCATGGTAGGACACTCTAGGATGAATTTTCAGGCGGCAGAGCTCGTGTCCTGTGAGATATGGAACCTGCGTTTTGGTTTATCTGGTTTGCATCCAGTAGCCAACAACCTCCCTAGTGGAAGAAACACCTATAGAGGGAAGGTGGAGGCAGGATAGGAGGGGTCAGCACAGGGCTATGCAAATTAAAGGATAAGCAGAAGATAGGCTCATATTAACATTTGTAGGATTAATATGAAGGCACCTAGAGTGATACACGGCATCACCCTGGGTTAATGCTTGGTACTTATCATTTGACCTGAGTGATGTAATATATGTAATACTTGAATGGAAACTGGCTTATAGCTTTTGTATCAATAACTGACAGTGTTCTCTTTCTCCCCCCTCAACTTAGATTGGCACCAAGGCCAGTTGCACAAGCGCAAAAGCAAATTTTAACTTTTTTAAAAACCAATGCATCACCTTCTTGAAATTCATCCAGACTTATGCTTTATGTAATAAGACCCAGGACTACGACGGAAATGGTTTCCCAGCTGATCAGTGTCACTGCGGCGCTCAAGAAATACTGAAAAATTATGGCTCTGCAAGAAAAGAATCCCATTTGCAACTGGGGAACTGGGGTGAGAAGGGGGAGGGGAAGAAAAATACCAAAACCTTTTTGTAGACTCCTTGCCTGTACTGAGTGTTATGCTTACAAAGCGATACAGACAGCTCATCAACCACAATTAAAATGTTGATATTAAAAACTGAGGCAGAGTGGGTGACGTTTATTATCATCACTAGAAAGGACATGGAATTGTGCATCATGAAAAGGTATGCAAGAATACAGGGGCTGTGCAGAAAAAGCATGAGCCATATACGTAGCGAGACATATTCGGGGCAGATCTACTGGGCTTGCAGTGGCACAGACACCCCACTTCAGTTGTCCATGCCACAGCAGCAGCAGCCAGGAACATTTTTAAGACCTGGAAACGAGTCAAAACCCATCTCTCTTCCCTTTTCCCTTGCCCATCACTATGACTGTCTCCAGTTGTCTTGGGGGTGGGAGCTGGAGGGATCTTCAGAGACACTCTTGGCCACTCCAGCCAGGCTCTGCACAGAGCTGGGGCAGCAACAGCAGCAGGAGGCAGGTTCCTCCTCCCTACCAGCGTGGGAGCAGGCAGAGCCGTCTTTAACTGAGCCTGGCTCCACCAGCAGCCTAGCTGGAGCATGGCAGAAGCATATCTGGGGCCTTCGCCCACCCCTGCCCCTTGGACAGCTGGGGGCAGTGGCAGGCAGGGGAGGGGGCGGCAGGAAGGGGAAGGGGAGGGAATGTGCCACTGAGCATGGAAAGGGAGGGTTGGGAGGGGGAGATGTTTACCTACTTGAGGGACAATTGCAGCCTGCTCTGCCTGCCCTTGTGTGTGGGTGTGGAGGGGAGCAGGGGTTTGCCACCCCTAAGGTGCAGGTCATTTCTCCTGCACCCCACTTCACAAAGTCCTGGATTTGCCCATGGACACATGTATACTAGAAATGGGAGGTGACCATAAGATTTATAGGTCACAGCCTGTCCCACCTATTAGCTGTCTAATTCAACCATTCAAATCCTTTTCTACCTTCCTTGGGTCCCTGACAAAACTTTAATGCTAAGAGGGTGTTCTTGCTTCCCCTTGTTACGTTTTGTGACTTAGTGCTAATGTGCATCATCTTGGCTTCAAGGGCTCTTCAGGGACTTTAACGTGGTGAAGTGAGATCACATGTAGCACCTGGCCCTACAACACTGTTTCAGCAACTCATTTAAGTACTGGATTTACTTGCATACCACACAGACCTTTTCCCCCCAGAAAATTAGCCCTCGCCATTGGAGTGTGTGTCTTAAGCAACAAAGCCAACTTTTGCACCAGAATTGAAGTACAGGGGGTATTATAATGACTGCAAAGGGATGCTGCCAGGGCTGGACTTCTTTCCTAGACAGGGAGGGAAGGGCAGAATGCAACTTGCAGGCATCATAATTAGTTTTAATCCTTTCACAGTTACTGCCAAATTGGCAATTCAGCAGCGACTCTGAAATGGTTAGAAGTGGAGTTTTTTCTCAGCAGGGAAAGTCAGGATTCAGTCACTTGGTCAGGATCCAGCCATGACTCTGAAGAAATCTCTCTCTCTCTCTCTCCCTTCTGCTTTCCCAAAACAAGATGGGTGGGTTTTATGGTCATGTGCGATATGCAAGAAATATATGGTCTATAATTAACTTTCAACATATGAGTAGTCACTAGACCAGTGGTCACCAGAGGTAGATCTCGGAGCCTCTTGGAGTTGATCCAAGGCTGGGGTTGGGGGCTGAGTGCCCGCATGCATGCACGAGCATACCCCAGCCCAGCAGGTCAGTCTGTGAGAGACAGTGCTGTGGAGGCAGGAGCAGGGGTAAGTTGAGTGGGGCCCCAGCCGGGTGGGACTTACCTGCTGGTGAGATGCACCCCCAAGTAAAATAAATTTTTTTCTCCCTCTGCTTCAATCTTCCCTCCCCACTTCCTGCCCCACAGACTTACCTGCTGGGGGGGGGAAGGAGGGGGAGTTGGCAGCAGTGTATGGTAGATCTTGGGTTGCTTTTAAATGCCAAAGGTGATCTCCTACTTAAAAAGGCTGGAGACCACTGCACTAGACAATTCAAATGTTTTGCTGAAACAGGGCCTTAATAGTCAACAGTCAGTAGTTTCCACTTGTGATTTAATTACCCCCATGGTCACTGACCTTCCAGCCATAGCGCGTGCTCAGTGCTCATAAAGCTTTAGTGAGGGCCAGGGGGATAATAAGAGATTTCTGGAGGAAGGGAATTGGATTACATTTTCAAAGATGACCTGACATCCACATCCAACTGAAGTGAGTCCTGACTTAATCCATTAATCATAGGGATTATTATATGCCATCCAGTACTGAAACCAGTGCCTTTTAAAGTTTGTAAATTAAAATATTCAAAATCAACACGTATTACTTTAAATTGTGATGTGATCTCAACTATCATTTCCATCACTACATGTTTTGCAGTAGATTGAACTAAAGATTTTACCAGGGGGTGGGGAAGGTTTTTTTGAAGTTCCTTGCCTTTTTTGGTGCCAAAAGAGTATTTACCAGGGTGAGGGTCAAATCTAGCCAGATATTTGTCCTTTAGAAAAGATATTTTTCATGCCTTAGATAATTTTCCATGCCTAACCTAGCACAGTGATTTATACTTGTGTAAAATGAATGCCAAACAGGTGCCGATAATAGTAATAGTTTATATCTCTGTTTTGTAACACAGCAGGCCGTTAAGAAACAGGTTTACAAAATGCAGAATACTAGGACATGAACTACTGGTAAAGAATGTCTTTGGCTACTACAACCATTACACTACACTTATAGTATGTAATTTTAAGAATGCAAAATCACTAATACCAAGTCCAACCCTGACAAAAGGCAAAGATTGATTTGAGGGATGAGGAAGTCTTGTCCACAGCTGGGGCAATGCTGCATTGCCTTTCAGTCCAGGCTAACCTATGCAACCAACTGCATGTGATCTCCAAAAGCTGCTAGAATTCATTGTGTCCCAGTCAACCCATTCAAGAGACCTAGATACAAATTGTGATCTTACTGAAACAAACAGCTAGAAGTCAAACATAAGCAGAGGGTTTCTGAATCAACCCACTCCCTTGCCTCCTTGTCCCAGGGAAGGACTCCCTATCCATGGGGGAACTAGCCAAGGGAGAGGCCCAAGAAAGGATGTAAGCAATGCAGCACTTAACTTTTAGGTGTCAGTCTGCTAGATGCCACAACACTGAGCAAAGTACCTTGATTCCTTACACAACGTACAGGGGGAAATGGGCACCTTGCCTTGTGCCACAAATTGAGAGGGAATAACTCTAGCCCAGTGGGTAGAGCAGCTCCCTGAATAGGGCAAACTTGGGTTCCAGTGTCTGCACCACTGAACGGTGAAGCAATTTACATTGAACCTGATACTTTGGAGTTCCTGATGTGGCATAGCAAGATGTTGGTGCCTAGATTTAATCTAAAAAAAAAAAGACTGAGGCACTGACCACAGAACTCAGGATAAATTTAGATGCTTCACATCAGTTCATTCAGCAGGCTCCTCTGCTCTAGGGCCCTACCAAGTCCTAGCTCTCCTCAGACAACACTTTTGCCAGTGCAATTTCCTAGGCATGTAGAATGCATGCACTCAAAACTGACACTATCTTGGCAGAGCTAATCAGCTCAGCATCTAGCTCACATGGCCGCAGAACCCCTGCACCAGTCTCCTTGACAGCCGGCAGGCTTCGTGGCTGCAGCAGGGGCTACTACCCCTGCATCTTTCACCCTGCTGCACCTTAACACACACAGTGTCACCCATGTCACGAGTTTTGCTTGTCCACAGCTTGAGGTACAGTTCCCCCCAAACCCCTGCAACGATCTTCTTGAAACTTGGCAGACTTCATTCCCTCAGCAGGGGCCACCACTCCTGCAGTTTTCAGCCCGCTGTGCCTTAACATACACAGGGTCATCTATGTCACGAGTTTTGCCTGTCAGCAGCTTGAGGTGCAGTTTCCCCCAAACCCCTACAACGATCCTCTTGAAACTTGGCAGGCTTTGTGGCATCACCAGGGGCTATTACCCCTGCAGTTTTCACCCCCGTGGTGTAACACATACACGTGACATGAGTTTTGCTTTCAAGAATTTGGGATGCATTTCCCCCTGCACCGATCCTGAAGTTTGGCAGACTTCATGATCTCAGCAGAGGCTACCGTCCCTGCAAGTTTCATCCAAATGAGACAAAAAACAACAAAGTTATAGATATTTCATTGATTCCCCATTATACCCTACGGCCAGATCTCCGAGGCGGCTCCGAAGCTTTTCCGAAGCGCTTCAGAAGCTCCGAACCACTTTGGAAAGCCTAACTAATCCAGCGCTTTGATCCAGACATGCTGCTTTGGATGCCACAGCGTCCGAAGCTTCTCTGGATCCGAAGCATGGTCCAAAGCCTTGCACAGCCCTAAAATGTAGCCACTATATTATGTTAGCTGCCTGTGATTTTGTCTTGGTGTTAGTTCTCTGTCCTAAGCCTCTGAAATCGTTAGAAGAACGATTCACCTGCATGTTCAGTTTAAAGTGAAACCAGTGAACATCATTAAAGCCTTTTCTGAAATCCTCAATTTCCTTTGTTACAGTTTGTTGGGAGCCAGATTCCAAAACCAGATACACACATTGTCTAGTTAAACTCTTGCTTTAGGGTGCACCTATCATTATTACTGAACGAATGATAGGTACAACATTGAGACTAAAATTAATCAAAGCAAATTGTCATTATACAGGATAAGATATCTAAAGGAAGTTATACAGCAAGGAAGCCATTCAACTAATATAACTACTTTCCATAAAATGTTGTGGTCCTATATTCTGGCTTATCAAAAGTTTGATAGCAAAAATAATTCTTATATTTGAAGATTATTTGGTTGAAATACGCATGTCTGAGCTGAAGAGCCAGTTAAAGAGCATCTTTTAATGAACATTGTTCTATGCAGAAATATGCCATATATTATTTCTGCTTTCTTGTTATGAGGAATCAACAGAACCTTTCACTTGGGTTTTAGCTGATTTCATTTGATAGGCTATTACTCCTTCACCCTCATGTAATGATAAAGGCAAATGTGAAAGAGGCTATCATTTTTTCTTCCAATGCTCTGTACAGATTGGAAGATAGACTGAATTGGGGAATAATAACTGCAGCCTATCCCCCACTCTGCTCAATTCATCTGATGTGCAAAAGAAACATTAAACAAGTATAGCTTTTTTAGACACAATGCCTGAATTTTACAAGAAAGCTTTCACTGTCAAAAGAAAAAATCATCTGGCATTTACTTAATTTAATAACTGAGTAAATTAATATAGAAGTACCAGTATTCACATTACCCGTTATGATGGGGTTTGAAATGAAAGATTACAACTTTTCTGCTCAGCGCATAGCCTATGCTGACAAGATTTCCAGTTCATCAAAATTAAGTGAAATATTCCTAAATGAAGAAGATGCATGTATGCCTATCTGAAAAATTATTGTGATTTGGCTGATTTAAGTCAGAATGTCCCAAATTCTGAATCACTGGGATTGTTCAGGTTTCTTTTGCTAAGGCCACAAAAAAAGGAAAAAATATTCACAGTTAAACCACGTATACTCCCACAAGAACTTGGCCTGTGTTCCCTGGGAGTTTGCAAAACTGTGTGTCTTTGACATAAAAGGGGACGAGGCTAAGAAATAACTATAAGAATCAAAGCTCATAGTTTAATGTTAGGTTTTAAATGTTATTGGTTGCCCTTCTTTTATAAATTGATTGCAGTCCTCATAGTCCAGAGAAGATACTTTGTACTTCAAAGACAGAACACCCTCCACATTGATCTTGGTCCATGTCATCAATCTGGTCCATATTTAAATTTTTACTGAAATTATTTGATGCAATTGCCCATGCTCTCTATATGTTATAAGAGTGACAGCAACTATAACACAGTCATGGAAGTCTGTCTTTCTACACAAATATACATCAAAATGTCCAACAATTCAGTCCAATGCATTTACAACCACATCAAATACTGGGAAAGAAAACTTACTGCTCTTGTTTCAGTTCATAAAAGAGTAACTAATTCTAGACACTTACTATAACACTGAACCAATGTCCAGCACGCACACAATCTTTAGTAAAAGAGGATGAAACAAGATGAGAACAGCTTCTCCCAATGTCACTACATAATTAAAAAATGAGCCAAACAATTAAAAAAAATGTCTGCTCTCTCCCACAGTTACTCTAAGCCTCTCAGGCCACTCCTGACACCTGCACTATGCTCTGAAAATTAATCAGTTCTGAAAGTGAGGGACCTTCAAGGAAAGATTTACCAGCAGACCTCATAGAGGCTCCATGTTGAATGTCTGCTGATGCAGACTGCCACAGTTTTACTTGGAAAGGACAGAGGCATCCCAGATCTTGTAGGACTCCACAACTCAAAACTGAATACATTAAACTCCATCTGTAAACTAACAAACTGCTATTCCAGATTATGAAGGAAAAATGTAATCTGATCCTATCATGGTACCATTTAATAAGCAGGGATCTACATTCTTCATTAGTTTCAAGGTGCAAGTATCACTGAAGGCATTCACTATAAGTATTCAATATTGAAACCAAGCTGGTGTCATTTACTCCTACTCACCACCCAGGGCTGATGTGTACATGACAGAACCAATTTACAAACCCTATAGACAAAACATCACAGCAAATGGTCCCAGCATTGTTCATTAAGTGTTTGCAGAGTGGGTGTGCACAGACATTTGGGGAGGTTAGGGGGAAGTTGGATCAAGTTAAAAATGGCCACTTGATGTAAGGTAAGTCAAGATGGGGAAGCTAGGTGGGGTCTGCGGAAGGGATCGGGAAGGCAGGCAGGGAGCTGGAGGGGTCGGGGCGGGGGGTTGGGAGGATGGGGGCTCTCTCCCCCACCCCCTGGGACCATGGGCTATTTTTAACACCTTGCCCCCACTCCCAGATGAACAACCCCCTGCAGTGAACTAATACCCCCCATCCTGCCCCCCCTTTCTCCCACCCCAGCTTACTTGTTTGGCTCCTGGCATTGGCAAATGTCAGTAAAACCAGCACCAGAAGCAGCTTGCAGGATAGGGGGTCTGATGGGTTAGGGGAGGTGGGGTGGGCTAGCTGGTCAACTGGGGGGTAGGAACTAAAAATAGCTGGGGGGGTGGTTAGGGAAAGCACAGCCCCAGAGCTGGGGCTGGGGCCAGTTGCTGGGCTTTCTTAGGCCTGGGGCTGCTCTGGGAATTGTTCAGGAGTTCAGCTAGACTGGTAACCGAGCTAAGTTAGACTACCTCAGAGGTACACTTAACTTAGATTAGATCAGCCATTTTTACACCGATCTAACTGTCCTAAACTTGCACTTAGATCAGCCTAACTAGGGATCTAAGTGTAAGGCCTGCAACTGAATGAACTAAGTTAGATCAGGTGGCTATTTTTAATGTGATCTAACCTCTCCGAGTGGGACCTGCTGGATCATTGTCTCCTTGCCCACCTATCTGCAACTGGGTTTTTCCTCCATTAACCCTTTTATATATAGCATATGCATAAAAGCAATCAATGAAGAATTAAAACATGGTATCCATTAAGTACTACAGGCAGTAACCATGATCTTCACTGCAAGTTTTAACTGGAAACAGATTATACATGAAGTTTCTGTTTTAGGTGGACAGCAGGGCTCTAGTGCAAAACATCTGATTAAAAATTCACCTTCTACACATACAAATTCCACTAATTGCTTGAAATTTAATGCTCCTATGAATGTTCATGCCAATAAATTAGCTCCTTAACATATGTAATTAGCATTTATTTGTAGCAACACCTAGTAAGAGCAACTACATCTAACCAGCACCATTTCTGCAGGATTATTTTCTTTACCATATATTCAGATGATAATTCTTACTATAGCAAGAGACATTTAGGACTAAAATAAATTGCACAAGCGCACCATCATGTCACCATTAAGAGGTGTTTACTGCATATGGAAAGCTATTGGAAGAGTTAACAGACTTGAAATAAATTGACTTATAAAACTGAATGATCAGTACTTTTTTTTTTTTATAATTATATATATGGTTCAATAAATTTTACAGATTACCATCTAAATGCAACCCCAGTCAGCAAATCCCTAAAGCACATGCTAAGGTTTAAGCACAATTAGTCCTGTTGAAAAAATCAAGCAGAACACTACTGTGCTCAGCGTGCTTTACTGACTCAAGTTGTGTAACTAAAAAAATGTATAAATAAAAGGCAGCTAGCAAAAGGTGTAAAACTGGGCTTGCCACTTTTTTGCTTCCTTATGGTATCCAAAAATTCAGATTAAATGAATCAAACTGAGGAACACTTTGCTTGGCATTATTTACAGCTGTGCTTGTTAGAAAAATGAACCAATTATTTAATTCCAATTGATAAACATAAATGGAGAAGGGAAGTCTTTGTTGCAGACTGACTACAGTAAGTAGTTACCTGTAGCTGTCCTTCAGGTAACATGAGAGCTCAGAGTATACATGCTTAAAGGCATCCAAGAGAACCTCCAGCAAAATCACAGAACAATAAACCTTCTAAATACAAGGGAAAAAAGGATAAATCACCTAAACAACTACACTTCACCACCTTTCAAGCCTTCAAAGGTATATTATTACCATAACACAGCAAACCAGGGAATAACACCTTATAAGCAAATTAAAGAGAACCTACAAGTCAACTTTTCTGTAAAGAAAAAAGACCAATATGGTATGTGATAATATTTAGCTTAAAAAGTGTTTACAACAATAAAACAAAATACCTTATTAATTCAAATATTTTAACAGGTGCTTTGCATAAGTCAGACCCAGAACGAGTCCACAGTTAGATAATCTGAATGTTGCAAACAACAAAGTTATTTCCTTCCACCGGTACAACAGAAAGCAAGGAAATACTACAGAAACTGAGGTTACTGTATCTGTTCATTTTAGCTGAACATTATAAGGCATTTCTTTGGGTGAGACGGGACTGCTCCTCCTTTGCAGCCAGAAGCTTACTGCCTTTATGTAACATGAGTGGCATGCTGTACCAGGCAAAGGGCTTATCGCACTTGATTATGTGAGAAGTATCTGACTCGCGTCCAATGTTATTTACTCATAAGGAGTCAAATTCCCTTGAAAAGCAACATCTTACTAAGGGAAGAAAGTCATTAATATCTTTATCAAAGCTCCCTAGTGAATAGATTTCCTCTTTAAAGTTGTTGGGGGAGAGGGGGGGGGTTGGGATGAAGGACACAGTGTGAAAGCCACTATGCCAAAGAAGTGAAAATGATTTAAAAAGTCAAGAGAAAACTTTTAAATAGCAAATGATTTGTCTGAGTTAAGCTGATGGTAAATCAGCAATCCATCAGCTAAAACAAACTGTACCTACTAATTTTATCTAAAAAGTAAAACTGATCTTGGGTTTCGCAAGCTCTTAGCGTCCTGCTTTAATTTTAGCTCTGGCCTATTTCTAACCAAAGTCTCATTCTCACTACCATGCCTTGTAAAATATTTGAATCCTGATGCAGACTTTGAAACTACATTTTTGTGCAACAAATTCCCTCAAACACTCTGGGAAGGAATGAAAGCTGAGCTAACCTTCCTCCTGAAACCCAGATCTTAGTTCTGGCAAGTTCCATAAACAATAGCCCCCTGAAACATGTGCTACCCATGTCAAGATTCATATACAAAAGATATGTATCATTGCTATTTACAATTAATATATCCTTACCTATGTTTCCCTTATGCAAAACAAAAAACCACCACAAAATCTCTTTGGCAAGGGTCTTTGGCTGGGTTCTGTTTTATGTGCCATTATACAATATGCAAGAGAGAAGGATTTCTTAGGGTGATTTCTCTTAGTGCACCAACTATGTAGCTGGGATCAAGTTAGACAAGCTTTCAAATGTAAAACATTCTTCCTCAGGTCTCTGATCACAGGAAGCCAGGTACAAGCACATTTCTTACAAAATTGCACATATTAGGATCACATTTCTCATAGAACAACCACTCTCGCTCTGACTCACTATCCTCATACACAAGGGTAATCTACCCAATGTCTTTAAAAGTCAGACTTGGGAACAGGGGTATAGGTTGCACCTGTGTTGGTCTAAGGACATAGGCAGACAACGTTCTATGGGTAAATCCAATATTTTTAATTAGACTAACTCAAATAGTTGGACAAATTCTTCTTTGCAGGCTTTTGGGTACTAACACCCTTCATCAAGCTAAGGAAGTGTCTGCAGTTGGACTGTGCTCTTCCTGGAAGGAATAGTAAAGAAGCCAGAGGCCAGTATGCATGCAAGAAAGCCAGTCAGTGAACATGTAAATTGAGGTA
>NW_005842067.1:2487111-2494209 GCF_000455745.1 Alligator sinensis | reverse complement strand
GGGAGTGGGCGGGGGGGGGGGGGGGGGGGATGAATATACCTGGTAAATAGAGAGTTTACTTTGGGGAGTCAAATGTTAGGCAGGTTATAATGTGTCCCAATCCCAATGTCTATACTGAGTCCATGATTTTTTGTATCCAGTAGGTTGATAAAGTGAAGTTTGGAGGCTGGTCTGTGAAAGGTGTTTTGTAAGCTGGCTGGACATGAAGAACCAAGCACTAAACACTGATATTGGATAAAATCAAATATGCCACATAGCCAACTCCTGAATTCTTTCCACACAGGAAAGGCAAGAAAGACCCTCCTCCCTTTTGATAGGCCTTGATCCCGATAATCAGCTTTGTTTCTTCTATTGTGTATATCTGCTACTCCTGCGAATTTCTCTCTGCCTCTCCCCTCTGCTGTTTTTCACTATGCTGTGCCTGGCTTCCTGCGATCGGAGACCTGAGGAAGAACATCTTGCATATAAAAGCTTGTCTAACATCATCCCAACTACGTAGTTGTTCAGTAAAAGACCATAGCTGAGAGTTGGCTTCTCTCATAATTTCTGGACCATTGTGGCTACAACATCACTCTTACAATACCAAAACAATAAAAACACTCAGAAACAGTTCCCCACTACCCTCAGATCTTTGTGAGGCGATCCCTTCTGCGAGCAGTTTAACCTGTCCCTCCCCTTTCCCTAATTATAGAAAGAAAGGTACCTGACTGCGTTGGTATCAGTGACAAGCTCTCACGGAAAATCGAATCACTTGTCACATCCTGTTCAAAACAAAACAGAGCAAAAAGTCCATGTCTGCTTTATACCAATATGCTCAGTAACAAGCAATGTTTTAAAACAAGACGTTTTAGTTCATGGCAGAAATAAAAATGAAGACCTGCTATTTGCAGAAATAGGTGTTACATGCTGTCAGAAAGCTCCCCCCAGATATAAGTTTCAGATCAAATTGTGGTTAAGAAAGGTAGGCTAGAGACAGAGGCAGCAAGGGCTATACTGGTCATTGCTTTGTCATGTCATTTCCTGTGTGGTTCAGGCTTTTGTTCCAAGAGAGGTTTAATTTTATTTCTGCAAATGGTGCTGTTGAGAGGTCCGTAACTGGTCAACCTGAAGGTGGAAGTCCGTGTTTTCAGGACAGATGACTACAAAATAATTTTCCCCAGACTGTCTCATTAGCATGCCTCTAGGCTGAAGACCCTCTTTTCAGGGTTGTGTGGAGGGTCCTGTCAACCATATTTGCTTCTTTGTTGTTAAGGGTTCTTTGTAAAGTGTGATCCTGTTCCACTCTGCTTGAGTCCCTGAAAAAACTAGTTGTCTTCACCTTGGTTTTAAGACTAAGACACAAAAAACAGTGAGAAGGGGGAAGCACCCACCTTTTGCATTAATGATTTTTCAGGATGGAATAGGATCTCACTTGGATGTATTATCGGTGGGTAAGATTTGTCCCAAGGTAACTTGGCATTACTTACGCAAGTAAATTCATGTTGCAGCCACTGGTTCCTTAGAAAATGACATGCAATTTCTAAAAGGCCCTCAAACAAAGAAGACTTCTGGTCCCCACTAATCCAGCCTAGATTCAAACCAGTCAGCAGAAACCCTACTGTTAATCACATCATGCAGGTCTCCACAACAGACATCTTAAACATGCGTTATTCCTTTTTTTCTTCATTCCAGTTAAAAAGGGTCTTCCATCATTCCTCAACGTACTCATTAAAATCCCAACACTAGCTCCCACATCTTCTCTTTGACATTTTTCGTGAGCGCAAATCAATGCCACTTAGAAGTCTAATAGACATGATTATATCAGTGTTGAAACAGCAGAATACAGGAAATTAATGCTGGGTTTCAGATTGTGCAACCATAGAGAAATATTGGCTGTGAGGAGGTCCATGCTTTAAACAAATCATGTCTGCAATAGCAGCAGCATGCGTTTCATATCTATTTTTCACAAAGTTCCTACAAAACCTTTTATATTCATATAGAAATTGTATCTAACAATGCATACAGCTGCAGAGCAACTGATGACTATTGATGTCAACTCTACCAACAGATATGTTCCAAATCCCACAAAACAGACATGGTACAACAAACAAAGTGAAATTTAGCACAAATGCTCTCACCAGGCTTGGTTACTTCATAAAGGGACTGTCTCAGCTTAGATCCTCTCTCACCCCCATTACATCCATGCAGAATAGTCAACTGCTGAGCCAAGAGAACCTGGTTAGCATTCCCTAGCAGGGATTAACTACAGGTTTCCCTCGCTTTATGCTGTACATGTGTGCCTGGAAAATGGTGCATGACTCAAATGTGCATAAAGGGACCCACTTTACAATGTAACAAGTAGGGATATGTTCCAAGACCTCGACTGTACTGATCCCCAGACCTATTTCTACTGCTCACCAACAACAAACGGTGCACACAAGCACAGGGCACTATCATAATGAGGATGGCGACTACAGAAACACGTGTCACAGACAACGAGCGAGGGGCACAGATCCATCCAGGAGACTGTATTTTGGTGCGCATCACTCCCACAATGCCCCGCACAAAGCAGCTACTGTGGGCTTCTACCACACCAGTCGCATAAGAGTGAATTTACCTCACGTATCATGAATTTTTGGTATAAAAAAGGGTCATCGCATAAGAACGAATTTGCACAAACAGAACCCTCATAAAGCGAGGGAAACCTGTATTAAGAAAGCTGTTGAGTCCACAAAACCCAATTAACACTCACTAGCAGAATTAACTACTGTTCGAAATATTGTTTCAATGAAATACCGCCCGCCAGTTTCAATCCATAAAGTAGCCAAACTTAGAGGCAAGCACAGACCAGCATGCAGCAAGTCAGCAGGATGAGCAGAAACCAAAGAAGGGCGGGGATGGAAGTCATCTCTGGAAAATTCTCAGAAAGAGAGTATAGATTTTAAGACACTTCGAAGAAAAAAAATCCACAAGGACTAGCATTTGATTAACTCATCATTTACAGTAAGCTACTGATAAGAAACAGGCACCAAACCAACACACTTACAGGGTCCTTAACACCCAGGATCACAGAACCATCAAAAGAGACGGGTCTTTCCACTCAAAGGACTCACCTGCTTCTATCACAACCATCGCTCAAATCACCCGGCGCTAGCACTTCACCCAAGGTTCCCTGCTACAGGAAATTAAGCATGAATGCAGCCCAGGTTAGGTTTCTGGTGCCAAGCTTTCTATACAAAAGATAAAAACTCAATCAAAGAACACAAACCTAACACCATATAGCATGCTTCACCAGCCAATTGGACCTGTTGTCACTGCTGTCCACCACCTGCACGTCTCCCCGTTGCTCAGAGCCTGAAGCAGACGCCCGATTGTCATCGAGTGTGTAAGGTGCTCGGCTACATGGTTAGTGCTACTAAGAATAGTACAATTTACTATAAGAACAGTAGTAATGCCGCATGTCTTTTCCCTTCTGTCCTGTATCACCTTTCACTCTGCGTCTCTCAGCTTCCCATTCTCTCTTGTTCTCAGTTTTATTCACCTTTTCCTTTAATTTGAATAGGTTTTCTTTTTAATTTTCTTTCTTCCTGTTTCCCTCCACTCTGCCAGCCCTTGTTTCCCACCCTCTACCCTCCCAGTAGACAGCCTGTGGGCCTGAGAGAGCTCATTTTGCTCTCGAGACAGGAAACTCTCAACTCACATTACTCTTTCTTGAGGGATCTCCTGAGCCCCTCTCTTTTCCTGCTCTTTTCTTCCTAGCCGCAGGCCCTTTCCCAATAGACCTCTTCTACTGTTCTTTCCTTTCTCCTCAGGGGAAGGCAGTAGGGTCTCTGTCCACTCCCCCTGCAAAGCTCTCCCCACTCCTTCCCTAAGGTACCTTTCCCTCCGTCCATCTGCAAAGGAGCTGGCATCTTTCCCCAAAGGCCACTCTCTGCCTCCCTGCTGCATCCTCCCACCAGAGCGCCATTCTCCCTGCAGGATGATTTCCCAGACAAAGGTCTCCATTTTCCTCCTTTTCCCCGCACCTACTTCCTTTGTGCTCCCAGAGCTATTTTGGCCTCCCCCTCAGGACGAGGCTTTGTATTTTCCTCCCCCTCCCAGAGCACGTCCCCAGGTCGCCAACTCTCCTTCCCGCCTCTGCGTATCCCTCCTGCTCCCTTGTTTGGGGTGATGTCTGGATGGTGGGGGCAGGAATCCTCGAGTCTCCCCTCCCTCACACCCTCTTTTATGGAGACAGAAGTCATGAGGGAAGAGTTTCTCTTTGGGGATGTTTAGGTCGCCTCCCTCCGACCTTGTGCTTTGGTGGTCTCTGGGTTCCCCTCTCCACTGCTCCCTCTTGCTCCGGGGATCTCCCCCTCATCTTCTCTCTGTCACGCTGGCGCGGTTGGCATCTCCCTGCGCTCTCTTCCAGAGGTGGGTGGCTATGTCTCCTTTGCCCCATCTTGCTTTGGTGGGCGGGTGGCTGGGTCTCCTTTATCCCTTCTTCCCCGCCTGCCCTCTTGCTTGAAGAGACCGGGGGACACCAATTGCTTCTCCTGCTCTGCAGCGGGCTACTCTGACCGACAGGGAGCTAGCCAATAACATGAAGAGACATCAACTGGTAGAGTATGGGCTGCCAATCCAAGGGTTGTGGGTTCAATCCCTGCCCCTGGCAGGCTTTACTCCTGCATGTTGCTTTCCTGAAGAGACCTTTTCCTGTCATTTCTTGTGTCCTCTTCACCGTTCAACCTCAAGCCCCGAGTCCTATTCAAGGAGAGTGTGAGAGCGAGCGCGTGCACTTTTGGCAGGTGGCACAGCGCAGGGACTCGGACCAGCGGCCCACTTGGCAGAGCGCAGGGACTCGGACCAGATACCACGTGCGATGCAGGAATGGGGGTCAGTGAAGAGTAACTTGGGAAACAGGGTGGTCCTAGCAGCTGCCAAACTGCATTGATGGAAGCACAGCATTTTTCCACCAACTGCAACTCTGTCAACTCAAAAGGCCACATGCATTTAGCTCTTGGATAATCAGGTGCACTGTTAATTAAATGAGCTACTGCTACTCATGCCATGGCTCAACTGTGCCAACGATTTCTGGCAACTGCCCAGCTTGTTTTCATTCACAAAGCCCATCTCCCTATGGTGGTTGACTTGAACACCTAAAGCAGACAGGATGAACGCTAGCTGCTCCTGCTCCAGCTAGGTGTAACATAAGCAGGCCATAATCCGTTATTGCCCGTGCTCTCCCACCACCCACAAAAATGAAAAAGATGCTTCCTGTTAGGTTACTTACACCCTTCATTTTTACAAAAATAAAAAGACTAGTGAAGTTAAAGTGAAGGGAAATGCAGACAGTTTCCATGTAGTAAGTCTCACCGGACAATATGTTCATCAGGATAGAATCATGAAGGAAAGTGAAACTATAGGGCTGGTGACATATCAGTGATGAGGGGTTTTTTAATCTTGATTGGGCTGTTTCAAGAGCTTTGCTCAAAAGAAAAGTTCTGCATTTAAAGGAAAGTTTCTCTCCCTTATCTCCCTTTCAGATACAAGACTTCTCTTTTGAACTAATCTCATTTACAAGAGACCTAAAGAGTTTTGGCAGATGTTCATTCAGATGCGTGGGATCCAAAACTACTCCTTCTAAAGATGTTTTCTGTTTGTGTGGCAAAGTGATTGCATTTCAGCAACACTTCTTTTTGGGGAGCAGCCTCAGCAGAAGGCTTTCAAATCTGCCAGCAAGTGATTTATCATTTTAGGAAAGGTGCATAAACAACTTTGCCGTAAGACTCTGAATTCAGTGAAATCATCCTTGAAAGCAACTTGGTGATGGGAACTGTTTTTGAAAAACTGACCAAATAGCTTCCTTTTCTTGCACAGCTGCTCAACTCAGGAGTTGGCGATTTGCACTAAAGTTGGGGAGCTTCTTGCAAAGGAGCTAGAAAATTTCCAGCCCTTGTTTGCCACTCTCTGCCCACCCTCCCAGTAGGCAGCTGGGTCCTTTTAACAGGAAAAGCTTTCAAGGATAGGCAGATTGGGAACAGGGCCTACCCAGTTTTAAAGAAAATGCAGGGTTTGTTTATTTCCCCCAGAATCTGAGTGGACAGTTATGACACTTGGATCTATCTAGGGATGTGACCAGCCTTGAAAGACCCTTAATCAGAGACTGTACAGTGAAAGCTATTATACTACCTAGAATGACAAGTACAGGCATTTGCAAACATGGTCGTAATCTCTCTCTAAGGGTGCATACAGATGTTTGGGAAGGGGAGGGGGCAGTTAGGGGAAGGTTAGATCATGTTAAAAATGGCCACCTGTTATAACTCAATTTGCCCAGGTGTGGACCTTACAGTTACCTTAGATTCCTAGTTATGCCCATGTAAGTGCAAACTGTACGAGGAGAAGCTGAAAGATGTGGGACTGCTCGGCCTGGAGAAAAGACGACTTAGAGGGGACTTCGTGGCAACCTATAAGTATATTAGGGGTGTACATCAGGGCTTGGGGGAGCATCTGTTCACCAAGGCACCCCAGGGGAAGACAAGAAACAATGGACACAAACTGGTTGAAGATTACTGCAGATCAGACATAAGGAAAAACTTCTTTACGACTCAAGTGTCTAGGGTCTGGAACAGACTCCCCCCAGAAGTGGTACAGTCACCTGCCTTGGAGATCTTTAACAAAGTCTTGATGCCCACCTTGCTGGGGTCATCTGACCCGAGCAGTCTTTCCTGCCCAAGTGCAGGGGGGGCTGGATCCAATGATCTTGTGAGGTTAGATGGGTATGAAAATGACCGACCCGACCTAAATTAACCCTACTTTAGAGATAGTCTAGCTTAGATCAGGTTGCCCATTTTTTAGATTAATGCAACTTTCCCAAACTTCTGTACAGTTCCCAGTGCAGCTCCAGGGATGGGAAAGTCCAGCCGTAGCCCCAGTCCCAGCCCCAGCCCAAGGGCTGAGCTTTTCTGACCTGCCACCTGGCACCAAGCTATTTTAGCTCCCTGTCCCCTCCTGTCCCCTCCCCGCCCCCTGCAGACCAGCCAGTGGCATTTGCTAATACTGGAAGTTGCGGTGAGGGGAGGGGCAAGAGAGGTGGCAGGTAAATTCACTGGGGGGGGCCGTCAGGGAGCTAAAAATAGC
>NW_005842067.1:2474077-2487080 GCF_000455745.1 Alligator sinensis | reverse complement strand
CCCCAATCTGCCCCCACAGACCCTCCCTGCTCCCCAACCCTGCTGCAGATGCTGCTTGCTCCCCCAAATCCCCTGCAGGACTGCTGATCCCCCCCAAGCCTGCTTGCACCCCTGTTACCTGAAACAAGTAAAAGGCCACATCTTCCAAATTTGCTTCTGGTGCAATGCATCAGTTGAAGTGGGCAGGAGGCGATACAAGCATGTTCATACTCATCTCCCCTGAGAAACAGGGAAAAGCGTTTTAAGTTGGGCACTTGAAGTTAGAAATCCCTTTATAAAAACTGTCTCAAAAATGATGTTTGCTTCTGGTAAAGATGTCAGCTCATGGCAACAGTGGAAGATGAAATACTTTGCTTATTCAAAAAGCAAGTACAGTATCAGTTGAAAGGGCATCTCTGTAGCTAAAAAAGGAATCAGTGAGTTCAAGATCTCTGGTCAGACTCCAATGACAAAGTCCTGCAGTATATTTAGTTTTGAAAAACACCTGCGGCTGCTAGTGCACATTTGAAGGGTGCTTAATCAAATGTTTTTGCATGTGCTATAATCATTGCCCGACAGGCAGCATGTTCTCTTTCCTCTTCTTTAGACTGGTTGTCCATTTTTGACATTTCATTCATGAAGCCCCTACATCAATATCTAATCATTTATAAAATGCAGCTTCGTTATTAAAATGTTAGTCCCAGTACAGTGAAAAAGGAAAAATACAGCACAGGAAAGAACCTACATTAAGCCTGAAAGAAGAGACTGTGAGAGATAAGTATGTGATAAAAAAGTTCTTCATGTTTCAGACCAACTGTTGATACACTGATAGATGGTTATAGATCAAAACACTTAACTTCAAACAATTTGAAATATTGCTATTTTGCCACATACCCAAACATCACCTGGCCATAAATATCTTTTTCTGATTGTACAACTAGATTTTTGCCATGTACAGCAAGTTATTTTTTCTTTAGTGCAGCCTCCTTATTCTCACATCCGTAGATCCTTTACCTGTTTAGTCTATTGCTACTCCATCTTTAATTAGAAAAATAAAAGGCTGAGCAGTACCTTTTGGCTACTTCCCGTAATATCAATTTTTTAAACCGTTTTGAAGAATAAAAATCCTGGACCACATTCTACTGTGATGCATGCTGGTGTTTCAAGTTTAGTTTCTGAAAGTATATACACCCAAAATCAGGGGCCATTTTGAAAACTTCAGTTGCCCGAGTTATTTTGACTTCAAAAAAGAACATCACCTTCATTACAGTTGTGCTCCTGAAGTGCTGATTTAGCATAGAGAACTTCCTGACCTGTATTGTCCACCAAAAGTCCTGTTATAAACTCTTTTGATTACCAAGTGTAGCGAATATTGTGAATGTAGTTATGTCACGGTCCTATAAGTTGCTAGTATTGTCAGCCCTGAAGAAGAGTCATTAATTTATTCCAAAAGCCGGGTGCAGATCAGGGAGAAACATAACAAACTTGCCTGTGCCTACAGTGATCATATGTCCCAGTTTAGCCAGGACAGTCCCAGATTTCAGAGGCCACTCCTGGCCAGCTGTTGAGAATTATAATGGGCATCCTGGAAATGCAGGGGCACAGTCTGGTCAAGAGTCGGAGTAGCGCAGAGTGCCGACTAGGCAGGCAGCCCACCCCCACCAAGTTGTGAGTGCATTAGGGTGCAGAAAGGGGAGGCACTGTCCCGGATGACCAAGAGGGTCCACTTGTAGAGATGAAAGAGTATTTCAGTATTTATTGCAATTGAGTCTCTAGGACTTTTGTCAGCAAAAATAATAAGAATTGCCCCGTTTGCACTGGTGATTTTGGTGAGAGTGACATCTGTGAACATCTGGTGACCAATGCCAACCTGTTAATTTTCCATAGCCTCCTCAACAGCCATCAGTTGATAAGAGTTTGTTGGCCAGAGCTGGGTTTCAAACTAGTGACACAGAAATTAGCATCTTCTAACTGTTCCACATCTCTTCCATGTGCCTACATCAGCTCGGATTATAGCACTCGTGAGCTAAATAGTATTCTCTGGGCTTGTTAGGAAATTGATTCACATTAAAGTTTGGATTATCCTGGCACACTGATTGATTTAAGTGAGTCCAAATGTAAAAGGAGCCAGCTGCTAATTTACTTGAAATGCCAAGGAGTTAAGTTTTGAATAACTGTTTTAAATGGAAATCTCCATGGTTCATGTAATTTATAGGACTTCTCTGACTTTTTGAACTTACTGATGTTCATGGTAACCACAGACGGAGAAACTAACATGTGGTGGATAAGACGCAATGCTAAATGTACAAAAAGAGGTATAAGGAGAGGACAATTAGTATCTAGGGAAGGCCTGGTTAATAAATTGGCATAGGCCCAAAACTACGTACTATCTAAAAATAGTCATTTCCTGCTTATTCTTGCCACAAGAGAATTTGCCCTATATTTCAGAATAAAGTAAGTCAATCACCCTACAAGCACTTACGTAAGCAATTAAATTTATGTCAGCAGTACTACTCATAAATTAAGCACACGTGTAAGGGTTTGAAGGAAAATAACAAATCAGGACACAAAAAGATGTATTAAAATTACCAGAAAAGGAAATCTTGTACTTGCAAAAGTATTGGTCTTCCAGGGCCCAGTTCATAAGATTGAACCAGACGGAGCTTGATTCTGAATGCTGTTATTATCCTTTGAGTTTGAAGAGGGCTGATGGACTTTGACACCTTTCTGGATTGGAGCCTTTCAGCATAGGCAAGTTATTTAGAGAGGCCAGTTTTTTTTTTTGTTTTGGGGGGGGGGAGAGTTGCAGTTGCAAAAGTATTGGTCTTCCAGGGCCCAGTTCATAAGATTGAACCAGACGGAGCTTGATTCTGAATGCTGTTATTATCCTTTGAGTTTGAAGAGGGCTGATGGACTTTGACACCTTTCTGGATTGGAGCCTTTCAGCATAGGCAAGTTATTTAGAGAGGCCAGTTTTTTTTTTTGTTTTGGGGGGAGGGAGAGTTGCATGTAAAGTATGAGCCTTTCAACCTCTCACTCTTCTACATCCCTGGGTAAAACACTCCAAGGCAAAAATTGGCCAAAAGGAGGCAACTAAATGTTGCATACCTAAATCCTCACCTTGTTAAAAGAATTTCACTCTTAAAATGGGAAATAACCGTAGGGTTGAAACGTTTAACAAATTCTCATCCCATGAAAGAAGCTTACAAACTAATTCAGCAACTCTGCATTTTACATGCCATATTAGCTCGGTTTACAAATGCTGCTTATGATGATAAGAAGGGTCCTTGACATGTACTTAAAAAGATGGTAAGAGATATACAAGATAAAAGACTATGGAGAGAGAATGCAACTTTAAGAAAACGCTCAAATTCGTCAGGCCCACACTGTTTACACATTGTTCTTATTTTTGTTTGTGGGCTCTTTAAATAATTACAAAGTGCATTTTCCCCATTAATGATGAACAAAAGACTTCCATCTTTATAAGTCATAAAACAGGAGCAACAGCTTAGCATTTATCATGACATGAGCAACTTTACGTGCTTGCTGCTGGGGAACCACAAGCAGCCTTAAAACAAGTTAACTGATGCATAAACATTGCAGGGAGGAGCCATTTCAATAGGATATTCCATTTTAACCTTTAACTCCTTCGAAGCTTTAGCAAAATTAAGAAAGTATATTGACAGTGCTCTGTTAAATGAGCAGCAAAGCTATTAAAATAGCAATTAAATAGCTATTAAAATAGCTATTAAAATAGCAATAAAAATAGCAGTGGCATACAACTGCCACTGACTTGTGGGAGTGGCTCTGATTCAAAATGTGCAAGAGCCATTATTCTGAATTTCGGCATGCTTGGGAGAAGTATGAATGGTCTCACAGGTCACGAATATCTTTAGATGGACAGAACAAGAACAACTAGTACCATTTTATGAAGTAGGTACAGGACAAATCTTGCAATGCTAAAAGGAAACAAACACACTTAACTAACAAATGCTTATTGACTGCTGAGAATCTGCAACCAGTAAATGTTCTCACAGATTTCTTATCTTTAGAGAAGTATTTAGAACATGTCCATGTGATAGGGCAGGATGCACTACCCTGTTCATCACAGTGAATTAACATGATGGAATGGTGCAAAATACAAACCCACCTAACCAACTATCACAAAGTTGTAATTAGCAAGTTTGCAGCTCCAGCTTACTCGTAAACTCCTACAGACTTGTGTTGGACAATTGTTGTGTCGATGTTTAACAAGTTTGCAGGCCCCCAATTTCATGCACGGATCACACTCAGCAGAGTAGTAACTTCATAAAGTGAATTGGCTTGGCCCCTGTATTGTATCAATCATCCTAAAATCACAGCTACGTATAAGTGCAATACAATGGTCAGATGTTGCATGCACTTTGTCAGGTTTGTGCAGAGTCCTTTAGCCAAATTCCAAGCTGATAATGGACTGAAATTTCTCCTTCTAAAAGATCAGAGGGGTCTCTCATTTCGGCAGTAAGAGATTAAAAGTTCTGCAACAGCTACCACCCCTGGACCCCTTTAGTCTTCATAAGTTATGGCTTTCATACAGGAACTATGGAACTACTGTAGTATAATATTATACAACATGCTACTGGATAAAGTTATTTGGTCTCTGTACTGTAGACGAGATCAGGCAAGAATGGTCATAACAGTCCCTTCCATCCCTGGGAAAAAAGGCTCCTGTTGCTGTACCTTGCATATAACTTCACTCGCACCTTTAAAAATACATCTGATGTACCTCTTTATGACAGAAGGCTAGTCATTTTCTATTTCCTGTGAGTAAAACCAGGCTGGTTATCTAGAAAATCCAAGTTATCACTTGCTCAGAGCAGAACACACTCATGATAAACCACAATGAGATACTCTGCAAAGCTTCTTACTAAGAAGACTTCAAAAACTAGCATCTCTTATGAGCAATACAATTATAAATAGGTAATGGTAGACAGGAATGCATTATGAAAATGTGAGTATCTAGCAGATCAGGTAAACATTGCAAGTATTATTGAACTGCACTTATGAATCAGCAAAAAAATGAGTTTATACGCAACAGTTAATTAATGATTATTTTCTGTTTGCTAATTTGCACAATACAAATCAGTAGGACCCAACTCAAATCATTAGCACTTTTCAGCCTAACAATGCTATGCTATTACTATATCTAATACAGCATATAGGACTCTGCCATACATGAATGAACATATGCCTAAACTCAGCTCACCAGGCACCTTTTCATAAAGCCATGGGGGAAAAAAATGGTACGAGAGGACTGAGGACTCCTAAGAGGTATTGTATTAAAATATTGTTATTAAATAGTTAGCAAGATCAGGCCTTTTGCATATTGTAAAGCATATTCCAGACACAGGTATACACCTTATTATAAGATTGTACTGGACTGTATAACACAGAGATATTTGGAGATTTGTTCATTCCAAATGTTAATAATACACCAGGTCAATTAAAAATGTCTCCATGTCAAATAAAACATGCTTAATAGTTTCCCAATCCTACTATTTATACTTCAGTAGTTCTCCTCATGACCTTCAATAGTATTATTTATAAAGATGAAAAAAAAAAAAAACAGATGAATAAGTTTTACAGGCATCCACCTACTCATTGACATGCACATAGTTTTTCCATTTGTGGTTTAAGCTGTTAACCAAAATTCAGGACTTTGCAGAATTGTTTCTATGATGATGAAAACTGATGCTATCATTGAAGTATAATTATTGGTGTTATTTTGCTTCTTATGAGAAAAAAAATCAGCCCCAACCCCAAACAATACACAAGGTATTTACATGGCACAGTAAAACCCAACAATTCCAGCCAGTCTCCTAGTTCAGAAATCCCAGTGCATCTCTCTAGTGATCTCACTGCCAAAGAAGCCCCATCTCTCTGCCTCCTCTCCAGTTCACACCCGCACTTCCTCCCCCTGGCTCTCCATCTCTGGTACACACAACAGACAGCTCTGTCCAAGAAAATCACTTGATCTGAAATGCAGCCTATTATATTATGCAGCCACCTTCTGGTTCTGCAGCTGTTTTTTCTATGTGAAGGGCTTGATAGCACATGCTCTTGATCATGAAAGAGTGCTCGGGACACCCAAAGTTTAAAGAGATTGGTGACTGTCTCTGGGATAGGAAGAGAAATTACACATAAACCAGTATAAATGACCCCAAACCAGTTCAAATCTGTAACACAATAGAAGTTCAGTGCAAATAAACCACTTTCAAGTTGGCTAACCCTGGTTTAAGATAAATCTGGATGGATGTAGTGTCAGACTTCACTATTTTAGGGTAAACTGCTCTATGCAACTTCTGTCCCAGATCTCATAGCGCATCAAGTTAAGTTGTAGTTCTCCAGCATAGCAGCATGCTTTGCAGCCCCAGCTAAATTGAGCAAAATGGACCCACTCTGACCCCTGCTGAGGGGGGACTGGGGCTGGAGTGGGGGGTCATTCCCCTGCCCTGGCAACCAGATGGGGGCTGGTGAGAGGATGGGGGGGGGCCTCACATTCCCATCTGACAGAGCTGGGCTGTAAGGGGATGCTGGGAAAGAAAGCCTATGCCTGGGGGCTTCCTCCCCCCGCCCCCAACTGGTCCCTGCTGTGGGGGGCCCAGCTGGAGTGGGGGTGCATTCCCCCTGCCCACCCCACCGCAGCTGCCAGGCTGGGAGCTGGTGGAGGGGGTGAGGCCTTTGTGTTCCCAGCCGGTGGAGCTGAGCTGCAAGAGGATGGAAGGCCCACGCTTGGGGGCTTCTCCCACAAACAACCCCTGCTGGTGAGTCAGAACGGGGGTTCTGGGGGGAGCTGGGTGGCGTTTGAAAGAGCACCCTTTAGGCAATGGTCAGTGGAGGCATTTCCCAGTCTTGGCCAAGGGAAGACTGACCATAGCTCTGTTCCGTATTGGTTCAATCTACACAGTTTAGAAAATCTGCATAGAAATCGGTTCTGCCTTGAGCTTTTGGCTGTCTGTGCTTAACCCAGATGTACATCTCGCAGGCTGGCAATTACCAACTTTCAGTATGACAGTACTATGCTAGGCAAGACTGCCATACATAAATCGGGACACCCACCAAGTCTGAAATTTTCAGCACACCCAGCTCCCTCTTACAAAACCTGAGCCCTTCCTGAAGTATGAGGGGGGTAAAAAGAGCTTTGCAACAATGTCTTGAAATACCAGGCCAGCAACAAACAGCTAGTTGCAAAGGCCAAAATCCCTCCCGGGAGAACACTTTCCAGCAACATCCTCTTGTTCGTCTCAAAGGAGAGCTACACCAAGCATTTGCACTGACCTGGGTGATGGTAGGATCATCCAGGGGAAAAAGCAGCCTCCTCTTGTTCAGATCCTGAGTGAACGAATTAATACTCTTAGTAGCAGAACGTGCTCACGCCAGAGGCTAGAGTCTGAGCACTGCTGGCTATTCCAGTGCAGCGTGCTACCCAGTTCCTTCACGCAGCTTCAAATACTGCATTATTCATAACAACCCAGCCTCACCTCTCTGCCCATTCACTCCTATGGCACAAATCCTGCTATGCTAGGCTGATGCACTGAAAGGTCTCAAGGGATTTATTGCCTCAGCCACTTGAAATTTAATAGGATAGGATTGTCTGAACAGCTGTAGGTAACACTCAGTTATATGACTCATCATTGAGCCAAAGACCAGAGGGCCCCCATTTGGGCTACTGGGATGATGTTTGGGCCCCATAAGATCAGGTGTTCAACACTTTGGCCATTCAGCTCCTGTAAGCATTAACAAGTGAAACTGCAGAAAACTGCCCCTGCTGCTTCATAGCTGTCCGGGGCAACAGACACAACTGGCATGCTGCTCTTCCTTTGGGTCATCATTTGTACCTGTTGGAAGCAGGTGTAAATGCCAAATTGGAGCAGCAGCCTTTACATTCTTGCCGTGATGCTTTGCACATAGGTGAGAAGCACTGGAAATGACTATCCTCTCTTTGCACTAAGTGCCCTCCCAGGACTAGTATTTTATATCCAGTCTGGAGTCTCTGAAGCACTGGTGTGGAATTCCAGGAAATACCTGGCACACAGCAAAGGCTGGAACAGGCGAGGCATTGCGGAGAAACATCCTGCAGAACTGGCCTACCCGGTGCTTGTAGACAGATTTAATTCCAGCAACATGCTGCTCTGCACAGCTGTGTGTGTGCGTACACAAGGTTGCTATGTTAACAAAAAATTGTCCCCATTAATGCTTATGTTCTCCAAGCCTGATCCTCCAGCTTCTATGCCTTCTGGGTAGTACTCACGGGCTTCACTGTTACTTTACTCTCTCTGCAAAGGGTGGCAAGGAAGCCTTGCTTGCATGATGCACTCCACTGAGTATGAGGAAGATGGGGATTATAGGGCAAATGTGCTAGGATTAGCTCCTGCTGTAGCCCCTCTCCCCCCACCCTGTGAGCAGGCCAGAGGACTTGGGAAGTCATGATTCTTCCCACATTGTCCCACTGCTTGAAGCAAGACTCTCCCCTTTCTGTCCCTTCATGTACCCAACCAGCTGATCTCACAAATGGTGGTGGGGAGAGGGGGTACAGCTGGGGCTTATCATAGGGCACTCACCCCACATTCCCCAACTCCCAATACTCCAAGTGGGGTACATCATGCAAGCAAGGCTTCCTTTTCTATTCTCTTCAGTTTAGATTTTAATAGCACCAGCAGCCCTCTTTGGGCGGTCTACCTTTCTATGCATGCTTCAGCTGAACTCAGCGGGTACCTCCCACGAGCAGCGCTTGCAGCCATGCAGGAGGCCCTTTGAAGTGGAATCTCTCTGCATATTTTAAGTCAAAATTTGAATGTGAGGCTGTCAGGAACCAGTCTCTCTCCTGGGCTGATCTCCTGATTAAGAGAAACGTTCGTGAATTTTCTTTGGCAAAGGTAGGAGCTGTGCCTGAAGCAGAGCCCCGTGACATCATTCGCCTTGTTTGTGGACTGAAAACAATTTACTCCCTTCTACTCCCAAAACAGAATCGCCTTGTGTGGGAAGGAGAGCAGCAGAGAATTGGGTCCAGCTCCGATCTGCTTGTCAGAATAAAGCAACACGTGTTCCGGACCTGGATTTTTGCCTCCTTTTAGAAGCGACACCGCAGACAAAAATCCAAACAACCATGATAGGACTAAGGGAGGATGCCTGAACCGTATAATGCAAACCAGACGCAGAGTGATGTGGCAGTTTTAGAGTTTTGTTCTTTAATCGCCTGCTTTGTGTTCCACAAATGTGCAGACATTGTCCTTCTCAAGAACTGGATGCATGCAAAGCGCACACTACTTTATCAGTCCAACCTGACGCCAGGCCTGCCAAGAGCCAGAGAGCCCAACTCAACACTCATCTGTGCCACTGACACTGGCCAAGTTCAGCCATTTCGATCTTGATTTATGCCAGCGTGGCTATAGTAAAAGTCAGAGCCTTTTGTCTGTTCCCCTTTACAGTTCAGATACGTGACAGAGAACTGGTTCCATTTATCAAATTGGACAGATGAAGAGAAAAAGCAAGCTAAAGCCTAAGCAAATTTACTCTACTTAGGAGGGGATAGACTAACATACCATGTATGGTGTATTAAAGGTGATGAAAGGCTTGCTTATTTGCTTCCTGGGGCTGAGTCAGTATTGTTTCGGTCCTTCCCACCCACAGGAGAAAGAGAGGGGAATCATAAGAGAACCAAGGAGAAGTATAATGCATTGCACTTGGGAAGGCTTTTTAATAATGGATCCCATTGCCAAGCCTCCTGTTGCTAAGGAGCTGTGACACGTCCTATGGAGGGCTCAAGAATGCCACATGTGCAGTCACGCATCTGGACCACAGGTGTTTGATCCTGAACGTGCCAGTTTAGCAACAGCTGCTCAGTCAGTTCTGAAGGAAAGTCATGTATAGCTGCCTTGCAGCCAAGGCATGAGTAGTCCCACAGGCACCAGTAATCCCACACAAACAAGTTGCATGAATCAGAGCCACTACTTATATTCCAAAGCAAATTGTGCTGAGACACTCTAACTTCGTCCCCATTACTTTTGGGGGACATGGAAAAATGGAGGAAGCTGGCAGCCTCAGCACCTTAACTCTTAGTCCAGGTAAATGATAAAGGTTTCTGAATGTTTTTCATCTTTGTCAGCTTCATGATCTTTTTCTCAGTGGGCAAACTGAATTAGCAGCAGTCGGTCTGGAAATGCTCATACATCTCAAGATAAGAGATCTCTCCACTGATACAAGACACAGACCTAAGCAGCATTTAGTCTCTGTAGTCCCTTGAGATGTTGCAGAACCCATAGGTCCGGGAAGATTAGCACCCATTTTTACATCATGCCCAAGTATCATCTCAGGCTGATATCCAGGAAGAATAGTGACGCTTGTGCTCTACTATGAGATGCTACATACATTAGACAACTTATGCACCTGCCACTGTATGCATCAGTGGAGAAGCTGCCTTTAACTTGGGGAAATCAGTGAGGTTACTCCTTATAAATATATAAAAATTGGTTAAACATGGCCCTTTGTTGAGAGAACATTTATTTCCCTCCCCTTCCACAATGCATCAAATTCCATTGAAGCAGTTGTTCCAATTACCTCGCCCTTTCCCAGCAGCCGTGACAGCAGGAAGCAGAAGTACCTGGAACGAAGGCAGTAGCTTCAGTAAAGCAGGGACCACACACCTGACTGGAAACATATCCTTGCAGCTGATTGAGAAGGTGAATGTTCTAATATTTTCAGTCCACATAAGGAACAAGTAAGGAGAAAACATACTATACAAACAGAATCTGAAGTGATCCTTTATTAAAAGCCATTTAGTCTGTGCTGTAACAGAAAGGAAAGCTTAATAATCAGCATCACACTGAAGGCATGATGTTCAGGTCACCTGTGTTTTATCCACAGCTCGATTCCTTTGAAAGTGTTTTCAGCACAGCAAACACTTTGCAAAAGACTTCACTTCTGCCCTCTTCTTTATTAGTACATAACTATACAGAGAAGTTTTAAAAGATAGATAACACTACAAATCTTCATGCAAACAGTCAATAACAGGGCTGTAGGGAGAGCTCATATTACTAAGAACTTCATTTCTTATATAAGCGTTTGGCTCAAATATGGAACCCTTGCAGAGTAGAGGAGAAAGTTCAATTTCTATGAAACAAAATTACTTAAAGATGTGTATAAGTTTGATCCAGATGGTGCTTAAGATCAAGTAGTTGTCCTCTATCCTTAACTCTTTCGTGATTTTAATGGGGATTTGGAGAAAAACCATCAAAAGGACTAGACCAAGCCAGAGGCTCTTTGCTAAAATTGAAGAATTGGAAGGGACTGGAGCTGAATTATTTAAGGTGCAAGTACAACCTATGCTTTGTTTTTAGACAGTAGACTTTATCCATGACAGTTTCTCATGCAAAATGATGCCAAGTGGGCAGCTTATTAGTCTTTTTTGAATGGTCTTTAATTGCTTTGCTGAATATTTTAGTTTAGCATGCAGTGCCTACAATAACCAGTTTCTGGTTGCATGCACCAATATAAACCTCCCCTGACAACAGTGGAGTATTTTTTTGATTGGCAGTGATGAATGTGAGTTCAGAATCAGCCTTAATGTATGTGTGCCAGAACTTAGTTTTAATATTAACTGGGGCAATTTTAATAAGGCTTGAACACAAATCCTCATGTAGTACAGACCTGACACTATTCTAAACACATCCCAAAAAGCATGCACAGTTCAGTCCCTGTAGACAAAGTTTCAAGGTCAGCATTATATCTTCTGTTATGTAGAAGTGACCAGTCTCTCTCAGGAAATCATTATCAAAATTCACAAACTCAACATCCCTCCCATAGGTGGTTTTACTCAGTTCTCTCACACAGCGCACAAAGGCATATTTGGCAGCAGTGCTGAAGGCTTCCCAGGTATGAACTTGTTCAAAGTGCATGTCAAATCTGGGGTTATCCTACAAATTACAAGAAGCAAAAATTATGAAGTCCAAGAACTGTCAGCTAGTTTCATTAGAAGTCTATAACCAATATATAAAAATACGTACAAATTAATAATATCTTATGTATCTAGCATTTCATGATATTTTTTCTCATTGTGGTTCCCAGAGGCTTCAGCCACAATTAGACAATGTACCAAAATACTTATGGAGAAGCTGTGAATAGCTTACAATTGAGTGGTCAGATCCTCGACGTCCCTTTGAGGTAAAACACTGCAAATCATCTGAAAGGTGAGATTCCCCTGCCATACGGGGGCCCCCTGCTGTGCAAAGTTGGCATAAACAGCTCCAGAGATCTGCTCCTTCTGGGGAGTCTCCATATCAGTTCAGCAGCAGCAAAAGGGTTGTGTTGCAAGAACTGGTGTCCTGACACCTGTTGGACTGTTCCGATTTGCTCTAGAATCACAGTTCGAAATACTTAAGGTTTGTCTACTGTAATAGTTATGCAGAAGGCAGGGCAGGGAGGCACCTTATAGACCAAGTTGTTCAGAAAGGCACACATTTCCACAGGCAACAGCCTACTTCATCAGCTGCTGTGTTTGATCATGTACACCAGGGCAGGCAAAATACAGCATGCGGGCAACATTCGACCCACCAGGTGATTCCATCCGAGCCACGGGGTCTCTCCCAAAGCTAAAAGACAGTTATCACCGGCCCTGGCCCTGGCCCGCCCCTCTGAAAGCTAGTGCCGCTGTGCAGGAGGCGTGAGCACCAGTGCCCCTGCTGAAGTTCCCGCTCTGCTTCCCAAGCAACAAACCCCGACCCCAGCCTGCCCCAGCCCATTGCAGACAAGCAGCTTGTCTGGCAGAGACTTTTGCCTAGAGACTCTGTGGCTGTTCCCAGCCTCCCTCCCTGCGCGAGTGGGAATTCAGGCAAGGGCTCCACCCAGACTTAATATTGAAGGAAAAAAAAAATAATCAATCAAATTTTACAGGTAAATTCTTTAAATTCAAGACTTTGGTGCTATGGGGCTGGACAGGGCTGGTTCTGCATGTTGCCACCATGAAGAGATGAGCACTTGGGCAGAAATG
>NW_005842067.1:2470167-2474056 GCF_000455745.1 Alligator sinensis | reverse complement strand
ATACCTGCCCCCCACACCAACCCCCCAGCCGAAATAATTGCCCACCCCTGACCTATACTGTAAATTCCTTAGCCTAACCCGCAAGAGCAGCCCAGCCTGGCCCCATAAGTTCTACTGAATTCCAGGTCGGAGGTCAACTTCACCCACCTCCTCTCTGTCCTTCCCTTTCTGCAGAGATTCAAGAATTTACAAGTGTATTACAAGCAAGCAGGAATCCCTTAATTCCCTGCTTCTGACTTCTAGCCCTTTTGCACCCCATTTTCTTCCTTCCTTCGCCCTACAAGAAGAGATAAGTAGACTTCCTAGAAAGCCTCTGCTTTAAATAAGTACCAGGTGTGGGCAGTGTGGTGCAGTTGTCTATAGACAGAAAAGGGCAGTTCATTTGGCTTGAGCAGGCTAAGGATGGCCTCAGTGTCTGCACAGACCCGCCCAAAGCTCCCTTTGCTTGCTGTACCTCCAGATCAAGATTTAATTATATGAACACAGCGACATGAAAAGGCAGAAACTGTTAAAGCATTTCGCTTGGGTTAATGCAGAGAAAGGGGGAACCAAGAGATGGTTAATTGTTGTTAACATGCATGAATCTTATGGGCAAGGTTTGTTTCTCCTAATCTTCCCGCTCCCAAACCAGACCTGTCTACATGAGTTTAATTAGTAGGGCTGATTTTGCTCTCAACAATCCAAAGTACATGATCCCAGGGCAGTCTCTGGTGAGCATTTGGGCTCCCTAGCTTTTCTAAGTGGGTAAATCTCAGACATGGATGGAGATCCCTCTTATTGGGAGTATCTACGACCAACATGTTGCCAAGTAGACTCGCTGCTATTGAGGGGTGGGAGGGAGTCCCCTTTCGCTGGCACGATAGTCCACAGGAGTTGTTTGACAGGACAGTGCAGCATTTCATACAAACTTACTTCTTCCAGGTTGCTAGCTGTCAAGTGATTGAGGCTCGTAGGTGCCTAAGAGTAGGGAAATGGAAGTCAGGAGCCTAAGTGACTTGAGTACCTCTGAAAATATTACTAAGTGTCTTGTCATGCAAGGACTGGAGTAGAAGTAGTAGGCAGACATATTTTGGATCTTCATCTGCCGGGGCAAGCGTTCATATTCAGGAAGTCTGAAATGGCTTAATTCTTACCTTAGCAGAAACAGATTTTAACCAAATCTATGCAATAGCTCTACTAGAATAGACAAGTGACATTTATGTTTTAGCTGCCCTTCAACTGTCAGAGGAAACCCTGGCCCTATAAACTGTATGAGAAAAGATACAAACATCAAGAACAACTTACTTGCATAGCCTCTTTTCCATCTATCACTGTTAGATCCTTCACCAACCACACACCATTGATATTGTAGCGGACGCCTGTTATCTTCTCAGCAGTGATTAGATAGGTGATTTTCACATCTTTTTCTTTGGTAACTGGGACAGGAAATAGTGATAAACAGCTTTAAATATAGAAGCTAACTGAAATATTGAGTTGTCCATGGCTGGACCAGGATTTTTAGGTGATTTCCCAACCTAAATGGACGGATACGTGGTTGCAAAATACTCAGTGCAACGTGTGTATCCACACCGACATTCACACCAGGGGTTAACAAACCACCTCTCTGAACTTGATTTCCATTACTGACATGGGTTGGGGGTGGCTGTTCTTCTTATGACTCTGTATCCTAAGAGATGAGGATGCTTTTCCATAACAGACTTGTACATCACTGCTATGAATTGTGTGCTGCTCGGCATGCCGTATCGACAACCACTTTTTTGTTAAGCAGTAAAACAAAACAATGAACTAGCTCAGTTTGAATTGCTAAGATCCCAAAACACTTCAAGCTACACACACGTATGGTGCTTGCCCATAGCAAGGGCAGTATGGTGCTTGACCATTTCCAGGGAGGTTCTAGGAGAGGTCATACCTTCTTCTGGGCATTCAAAGAGAGGCTTGGTGTGTGTATGTAATGTGCTCTTGTCTGCCCATCCATCTATTACTCCACTCCCACCACATCCACACACACTTGGATTTGTTCACCTTGAGGTGACCAAGATGGCATGGTCCTAGAGCACAAGCACTGCAATGTGCCAGGTGTCTGCAGTGGGTAGAGCACACGAACACTGGTCAGCCACAGTCCGTCTGACAGGAAACACATTAAAATACTGACACATCTGAGGCTGGCAGCAGAAACCAGCACACAGCCAGGAAACATCAGCTAATGGCACAACGGCCAATTCTGTTCTTAAAAAGCATCACTGAAAAATACCCAGAACTGCTGGATTCTTAGGGGTTTTGATGCTTCAGATATTTCCGTCCTTGAAGGAACGCAGACTAAGAGAGTTTCCAGCTATGACAACTAACACCAGCCTTCAAGTATTCAACTATCTCGCCTCTTCCATCCCTCAGGTCTTGGCTGGTACAGTTACTGGTCTTGGTAGAAGAAACAAAGATTCAGTCAAGGGCCATGGACGTATGGACAAGGTATCCCAGGAAAACTCCAGCTGCCCCAGAGGCACGAGGGGTAGAGTTGCAACCACATTATAAAATCTCTTGAATGGAGATAAATCTGCCCGAGCCCTGTTTTGCTCCAGATCAAATCCAGGGCTGTGCAAATACTTCCTAATACAGCTGTTCCTTTGCTTACAGTTGCTCTTTTGACTCCCAGTCTCAGGGCAGCTCTGTATAGCCAGGGCCCAGGATACCCTGTGTACATTGCAAGGATTCAAGGTTGAGGGTTAAGGCATGCCTGTCCCAAGATCTCCAATGCTAACCAAAAGCAGAGGTGGCCAACCTGCGGCTCTTCAGAAGTTAACATGCGTCTCCTTGAATCTTTGCACAAGCACAGTGATCAGCTTCCAAATGGTCATCGAGTGCTTGTGCAAAGATTCAAGGAGATGCATGTTAACTTCTCAAGAGCCGCATGTGGCTCCGGAGCTACAGGCTGGCCACCCCTGGTTTTGTGCATTCAAAAAAATCCCACCTAATTACTTCTACCTAGAGTTAGCCCTACCAGCCAAGGAGCCAAACACCATTTTCTTCTGCTGTTCAAACAGTTCAGAGTGCAAACCAGAGCTTATTTGACAGGATCACAGCCTACTACAGAATTATGCAACCTTTTTTACCTTTGGAGAGATGGTATTAATATTCCTCGCTTTGATTTTTTTCCATTCCATCAAGTAGGGACCTTGATATGATCCCCATATAGAGCAGGAGTAATACACTCCTCACCAGCCCCTGCACACACAGACAGGAGATTTAAGCAACTTCTCTCCCCCCCTTGCTTTTCAGTAGGAAAAACCTGGAGTTAAAATCACATAATTTGACCTTTTTTTAATGAAAAGAGCTAGGTTAATTTTTTTATTTTTTTTTTAGCAGCAATTACGTTTATTCACTACAAAGAAATAGAGTTTGTCATATGGAAACTATTTGAGATCTCAAATCGTTTCTCCAAATATTTTTTCAGCTGAACGTGTATGTATGGGAGGAAGCTTGGCGGGTGACTAGTCACAAAAACTACAGTGATGGCGATTCCCTGCTCAAGGTTAAGTGTACTGAGGGGAGATGGATTTTTCTTTGGGTACAATGATTTTCATGCCCTTACAATAAATAGCCAAGTGCTGTATATAGCTAACTATTTTGTACATTAATGAAACATCAGTGAGCAGAGTGGAACTGCCTGCATCTTAACACAGTCCTACTGTCTGTCACCAACTCACGAAACAAATCCAATGAACCAAAGCACGAAATCAGCTCTTCAGGGAAATGGGGGTATTCCAAAGTACCATAAATCCACAAAAGCTCTTCATCACTGGCTGCTATCAGGATAAAGTCATTTATGTTTTTATTTTTAAAAACCTGCATGAAAATATTTTTTCTACTACTGCTGACTGTACCATTATTCTGT
>NW_005842067.1:2439702-2470157 GCF_000455745.1 Alligator sinensis | reverse complement strand
AAGGAAAAAAAAAAAAACCAACCCAAAAACAAAACTTTCACAGTACAGGATCCATTAAAAAAAAAAAACCCACAAAAAACCCAAAAGATGACTTTATGCCATGTTATGCCATAAATGAGGTAAGTCGTTAGTACTTATGCACATAACTCATTCTTATGAATTGGGATTTATGAATCAGCAACTGACAATCAGTTGGAAATAGCATTTGCTACAAATTTGTGCTCTTCACAACAGTATACAGTGATGAATTTGATGCCTATTGCATATGACTGTAATTAATAAAAAAGGAGGAAAACACACCTTGACATTCTTGCTTTAGAGTTACACATGCTGAGAGCAGTGCAACACGAACATCGAAACAAAGGGGTTCGCCTGCATGGGTGTTTGGGAGGTAGGGGCAGGTCGAAGCTCTCAGGTTTGGGGTGGTGGGGGCGTGTTTTAGGAATCCCATCTGTGGTGTTTATTTTAAGCCAGTCTGAGCCTTTTGGATACGGCAGGATATCAATCCAACCAACCAACCTTGAATGCTGTCCCTCCTTTCCCCTCTTTGCCCAACCCAGCATAAAGCTGAAAAACAGACCTTAAAAACATTGGGAGAGATTTAAATAAATGCATGTGGATTTCACTCAAGTTATCAGACTTTTGAACATTTAAGTTGGGGGTTTTTTGTTATTTTTGTTCTGTGTCCATTATCTTGTAGTACACATCTTCACACACTTTAGGTTGATGGAAACACTAGATAAAGCTTTTAATTGCAACTTATCTTCTAAAGGGTAGAGAGTGTTCTGATGGGAAATTACCAGTGGTGAAGTTACTGAAAATATTTGTTTTTATTTTCAAACAAGGTGAGAAAATTGCCATAATCATTTTTAAAAAGACATTGGGACAGCATGCCCTTCCATTAATTTAAAGAAAAAAATAAATATTGCATAAAGACAAGCACCTTTCATCTTAATGTAAGGAGGTTGATGAAGAATTTAAAGAATTTACCAGTAAAATTTGATAGGATCCGAAAATATTTCCAGAGGAAAAAAAAGTGAATAATTGGAATAAATCCTAACTATTCTCTGGTAAATTATATTGCCATGTTTGTGATATCAAAGAACATACATGTTCTACTGTAAAGTTCTAACATTATTATACATAATCTATAGAACGCTCTAAAAGTCCATACTGGTTTAAAAGTGTATAAGACAATGCAAAGAATCTTGTCATTTTATGTCTAAATGTTCATTTAACTTCACCATTTAAAAAACAGTTAAGTGTCACCCAAATTAGTTAAATAAAATGCACTTGATCTAAAATCCTGGCTTAAAACTGCTTCATAAAACTCGATAAAAATCAAAGTATAAGAAAAAAAATTACAACCAAATATTTCCCAATAAATGTTATTTGGAAAAAGATACTTGCATTTAAAATATTTCTCCCTGAGAAATTTAGAAGCACAAGTAGTACATTAAAGAGAGAATTGTCAGGTTAAAAGACATATACAAAGTCGATCACCATACCTGTAACACATAGATAAGGACTCTCCTCTCCCTGTGCAATGCAAGGCTTTGCTAATTCCAAGACATGCACAAGCTTCTCACTTTTAGGTCGGAAAACTATGTCCTGCAGGTTGATTTTCAGGTTTGCTGCCATGATCTGTCAGTCCTCGATAAAACTATGAAGCAGAATGACGGATGCAATCTGACAAGCTACGCACAGGTTTCAGCAAGCTTACTGGATGCTCAGGAGTTTGATGGAGCCATCCTGGTGTTTTCTGCAGACTGATTTCCAGACTTAACAGATCAATACTTTAGAAATCACATTACCCAGAGGGAACATGGTATACAACACAATGAAGGGACATGCAAGGATTCAAGCAATTTCAGAGACAAGCTCACAGCACCTTCGCTGCAAGAGACATGGAATGGGGGTAAAAGGACTGGTCAGTCACTGTTCGACTTTTAACCAGTGGGGGAGAGAGAAAAAAAGAAGCAGAAGGCGGTTGGGATGGTGGGACACTTGGCTGAGTTCTAGCCTGATCTCTTGGGCTAGGGACTGTAGTTGCACATAAATCGGTTTAAAAGTGATCACAAACCAGTTTAAACCTGTAACAGAACAGAAAGTTCAGTGTCCTCAAACCGCTTTCAAAATGGCCAAAACCGGTTTAAGATAAACCAGGTTGGATGTAGCATCAGACTTAACTGATTTAAGTCAAACCAGTTTATGGAGCTTCTGTCCCAGATCCCCTTCAGATTCCAATTAATCCACAGTCCCCCAACATCCCAGGGTGCTTTGCAGCCCTGGACTGTGCCGTTTGCTCACATGGAGCAGGTTCTGCTCCCCGCTTCTGTTCCTAGCCCAAGCACTATCACTCCTTGGACCTGAGGGGGGGACCCCACCCCCCAAGTCCAGCACTGGACCCCCAGCCAGGTGTCGCCCAGTGCAGGGAGGAACCTGCAGCAGGGACTGTATCCACCCCAGCAGCCCAGACCTGGGCTTGAGGACCCCAGTCACACACCCTCCTGTGCAGGCTGAGCAGGGGGCACAGCTGGTAGACTCAAACCCAGCTCCCAGCTCTGGGTGGGTGAGGGGAGTGAAGTCCCCACTGCAGGCTCTCCCACCCATCTCTCTACCCAGACAGCACTTGGCTGGGAGTCCAGTGCCAGCCTGGAGGTGGAAGAGGGCAGTGTGGTTGGTGGAATCAAGCCCCGCTCCCAGCAGGCAGGGCAAGTAAAGGGGGAGACCCTGGCTGCAGGTCCAGTGCTGGACTGGGGTGGGGTGCATTTCCTCACTCCCACCCTGAAGTCTGAAGTCTAATATTAAGTCTGGTAATGGGGAGCAGGGAATCCCCTCTGCAACAGAGGCAACCGGCCAGGGCCAAGGAACCCCTCAGAGACTGGGGGACCTGGCCTACCCCTGGCTTGGAGGGCCTTCTCTCCCGGTGATGGGGGTGGGGTTGAATAGACAGACTAGACTGAATAGATTCAGCTTGGGACTTTTTGATTGTCTGTACTTAGCCTTGGTGCCTAATCATTGTGATGATAGACGTTTTAATAAATTAGTGTTTTCAATCGAGTTCTCATGTGAGGTTGTGGATTTGGCCCATCAAAATGCTTTTACCACATGCTGCACTCATCTTTTGTGCTTCTGCTGCACATGTAGATTTTACTAACATACCTAGACCTCAGTGATGGAGTTCTCTCAACAGCCAACCAGAAACCACAAGAATTCATGGCAACTCAGGACAAATAAGGGGAAAGAGAATGAGCTATTGAGCTTCAACCCACAGTGCTCTGTACAAAGTGAACTGCAGGTTAAATTGCCTGCATTTGGGTCTGTGGTCAGGTATGCTGGGGCTCTGTTTATGAACGCTGAGCTCGTTAAGTAGCCTCAGACAAGTTTCATTGCTTTTCTGTGTCTTAGCTAGACAGGTTGGTTTCTCTGCTTGGTAAAAGCAGAAACTATGAGAAGCACTTTTAAAAACTTCAAATGCAGAATTAATTTTTCTATGAATAAGCTTGCAAATTATTTTATTTTATTACAGCTATTTGAATAATTTATAAATATGATGCAATGCACTTCCTCTTCACCCATGATTCACTATTGTCCACAGTGACTTATCAGTTCCATTTAGATCATTTTTCAGCCTTAGATAATTTTTCAACTGTGTATTTGCTTCTTGTATTGGAAGTAAGACTTAACAGGAATACCTTGTATATGCTTCTATTCAACGTGTGCTTAAGTAAAGCACATGGAAATACTCAAATGCTCTAATTTAGGCACCTGCTTTATATTCCTTGCTGCATCATGGCATGAACAGTTGGCATGAATTCTGCTTTAATGTTTAATTTAGTTCTTTCTTGTGGCATTCATTGAACAGTAGATGAAACCTAATACAGCAGTGTATCAGGCATATTGCTTCCAGCTGCCAAGAGAATTCTAACCAGTAACTATTCTAAGTTTTAGCCCATTCTAGACTTACCCTATAAAAAGGGACAAGGGATGGAAAAAATAAAGGAAATCAATGTTCATCCTGTTAGGATATTATGGTTGTCATTAGACATCAAGTTAATTGAATTTTCTTTCACTTATTCCATCAAAGACCATTCCATGCGTCAATATCATTACCATTAACTCAATTTTTTTAAAAGCATGGATTATTGCTTAAAGTACTATGCCATTCACTAGAGAGCTCACCTCAAATCGTTAGTACTCTATTCATGTTTATACCAGTATTAGCCAACACAACTTCCACTCGAATCAACCCTCCCTTGACACACGGTATGCACGCAGTGCAGTCATCCAACTCCATATTTCTTAACATCTTCAACATTTGTCCATTTCTCCTCCATAAATTCTCCCCAATGGGTTTGTGTTACGAATATGCTCATCTTCCTTCTCCAACCATAATGGATCTAGGTAATAGGCCCAATTCGCCAATGCCCTGCACTGTATATAGGCATATGACCAAGTGCTTGAGCTTACTTTATACTCACTGTCCATCTGCAAATGATAGAAGACCCAGGGCAAAAGGAAATCTGGCTTATTGTGTGCCTGGTTAGAATTCATGCCTACCTCAAAGTCATCATAACGGACAAGATGGAAAATATGCTCAAATCTATCTAAGCATGTGCTTAAGTTATGCTTGCCAGCTGCACCTTTGAACTCCAAGTCCTTCACCTGCAGTTAAGAACAGAGTATTGTACAAAGGACGTCCCTACCCTCAGGGAAGGAATGGTTTAGTATTTTGGGGTGTAGCCTCCACCTTTTTTAATTGGAACAATATGCACAAGAGACTATCAGATACAGTTATTCACTAGGGACTTTAGAAAGTCATAAAGATGGAAGATGATGAATTTATTATTTTTCCAAGTAAAAATGAAAAGCTTTAATTAAGTAGAAGCAGCTCTGGCCTACTTACTGAGGCCTTACTCAAGCTACACATCCATTTTGATACCAAGTCAGTTAGAGGCAACGCTCCAGCCAATTTACAATACAGCAAATTCTTTGGCCATTAACTCCTACTCCACAAGCAGGGCTTCTAGGTGGGGCGCCAACATAGATCGAGAATGGCACTAGGGAAGCACTACACATTTTGGGATTTCCAGCTGCTGCAAGCTATTTTCTCCCTTGGGGTAGCAGCTTACTTTTCAGGGTATGCATTAGATGTTCTTTTGATCTGGCACTGAGTACCCTCAACTTCTCCCCCCAAAAGATGCAGGGTCAGTGCACCCTGCTGAAAGAGCTCCAGCTGGGGCTCTAGCCCAAATCTGAAAATCAACATCTCTAATCAAAGTTAACAACCCATGCCCATATCTCCAGGCAGCCAAAGAGATAAGCATTGATACAGCCATTAAAGTCACACAGACAGTAAGAGGACCACTTCTTTTGAAAGGCCATTTATTTTTGTGGTAAAACTTGTAATCCATAGAAATACAATAAAATCAACATGTACACAAAAAAAAAAACCTTTAAAAACTTTGGTTCAATGAAATATTTAACATCCAAATCATCTGAGGTACGAAAAGCACAAGACCAGGCGTTCAAATGCGTTCAGTCACCAAAGAGCATTGTTTGCACTGCTGTTACAGAGGAAAGAAATTGGGAGCATGGGGTAAAAAGGTCAGGATGGGAATGGAAGGGAAGCCAGGGATGGGGGAGAATACCAGTCAGCAAACTCTGCAAGTAGACATGGCCTGTTGCTTCTTTCACTTACAGATGTTAGACATTTTTCTTTTTTAAAAAGTGCCAGGGTTCGTTGATAATAGAAGATGGATCATTTCTTAGAAATGAACTGGAAGAACGAACGAGAGAAGAGAAGACAGACAAACAGAAAAATGCATAGCCAGGTGGATTTCAGTCGACTTCTGTTCTGCCACAAGGTCTTAAGAATTCATTCCCTCTTTCATGGAACCATTTGTTTGAAACTGTAAAACAAGGAAGTAAAAACCCGTGTCTGGATTAACAAAGCAAGGGGGGCGAGTTGGATGCTATGCTCCTCCTCCTCCTCTTCCCCTTCCTCACAAGGGATGGGATGACTCAGGGAGCAAGGAGGAAGGTACTCCTCCAAATCCGAACAGCTTGGAGCAGCACAAGGAACATTCCCCCAAGCTTGGGGCCACTCTCCAGTGCAGTCTGCTCCAGCAAGGTCCCTGCCACACCCTGAAATGCCTCTGTGCTAAAATGGGAGAGCAAATGGTGTGTAGCAACTAGCTAAGACAGACCTTTCTTCCCAAAAAGATATATGGCCATCGTTTCCAAGGTCACAAACATGACCACCTAAGGTGTAACTGTAGAATTTAACTTGGTTTGTCTAACAGCATCTGAATCTATTTGCTTCTACAACATAGCATAAATACCATCTATTCCAATCAGAGGGTGGAAAAAATATTCCAGGGCAAGGATGAAGTTAACCATGCCGGGGTTCAGGGAGACTTCTAACCACTTTATGTAGGGCAATTTGAACAGACTAGAGCAATCCTAACTGCACTGCAGAAAATGCTCCTCTTTCTACGTTGTTTCATCTTCATTTACTTTATTACACCTGAAAGTTCTGAAGGTGCCAGCACAGCAAAAGTAGATCAGATACTACTCAACCAACCACAGTGTCACTTTCCAGAACATCGGGTCAATAAATTAAGCATATTTCCTGAGGCAGCAACCAAGAAAGTATTTGTTTAAAAAAAGAATTTGCCTCCAATTTTAGGAGCACTCATCTTGACTTCAGGTAAACTATTCTATTCAAGATGAAGTCCATGAATACCGTTTTGTAGGAACAGGACCCTGATCTCTAACCACCCTGGATTTTCAAGTTGTTGGCACCTGGAGGAGATATACCACCCTGAAATAGCAGAATTTCCTTTCCTTTGGGGTGTCAATATGGTTAAAGTGACTTGAAGGACACTGAGTAGTAAATGCAATAATTGAGATCAAGGGCAATATTGCATCTGAAATGTTATGCCACACTGATGGTGTCATTGGTATTTGGCAAGACCAGCATTACAGAACTACTGTACAAGACATTCGTAGGAATGTACAAGACAAGACATTCATAACATACTATTTTTTTTTTAAATATATCTTCATAAAAATCTCATTTTTTTAAACTACTGAAGTCAACTAGAGAACAATTAATTACCCCATTTACACCCAACTAGTACTGGACAAGCTGCATGCCTTGTTCTATAATCACCCTCGCCACTTCTGAAAAGATTATACCAGAACACTGCTGTACCCTGAAAAGTGAAAGCAAGCTTGTATTAAATGAAACGCAATGGAGGATTTCAGAGTGCTTGTAAAGGCCTGCAGATGTATACATGTGCAAGTGTACCCGGCACTGTTACTTAAAAGTTTACTGCTGGCAGGGATACAAACTAGTTTTAATCCCAAATTAAGGCTCTGTTTCACCTCCCTCTGCTCATCTAAATTTTTTCTGGTTTATTCCTACAATTGTGCTGTGACCCAGCATAAAGAGCCATTTTACTGACTGATATGAGAACTCAGGAATTATAAACTCAAGAGCGTCAATGAGTTGGGAATCTTTAAATCAGCAAGAACTAAGAACAGGAAACAAGGGGTCCTAGAACAGAGAAATCTGAAGTAGTGAGTGTCTTGCTATAGTAGCTCATGCTGAAGTATATATTTGTTTGGATTAAATGAAAGGCAGTCCCAAGGAAAGAGGAGATGAGCATTTTCTGCGTTTTGAGCAGAGAGTAAGCTGACCTGCATGCAATTCCCTTTTTGTTAAAGGAGCGGCTCTATGCAGTGTTTGGACTGTGTACAGCACATGACTAGTTACTCAGAATTAGGGTTCATTGTCTCTACACAGCATCACATAAGTCTGCAGCAGGGACGGGCAAGTATTTGGGCCTGCAGGCCACATAGGCAGTTCTAGGGAACTGTCACGGACTGGTCACTACCCTCCCCTCCTCATAACAGCCTGGAGCCCACGTGTACTGCAGCTCCTCCCTGCCAAGGCCACCAGTGCCCAGCAGCATCTGAGTACACAGCCCCAGCCCACCCTGCACCTGCTCCAGCCACACTGGACTAAGCTCTGGACCAGTTGGGACCCATATGCACAACCTTGACCCCAGCCCACCCCACACCTGCTCCAAATCTGCCTGCCCATGCTGAGCAGCAGTGGCAGTAACAGCAGCTGGGCACAAGGGAAAGTGACCACCTCGCCCTCACTGCTGCTGGGCCATTCTTGCTGCAGCCACCCAGAGCCCCTGCTCGGGCTGTCTTGTAGCTCCTCTCCAATGCAACCGCTGCCCTGCTGAATGGCCCAGAGGTGGTGGTGACAGCAGCAGAGAGGAGCTGCAGGGCAGCCCAGGTGCAGGCTTCAGGCAGCTGCAGCCAGAAGAGCCTGGCAGCAGCAAGGGGGAGGTGGCTGCTTTTCCCCCCCATGCCCAGCAACAGCTTTTGCCTGGCTGCCACTCACTGTGGGCAGACCACGGCCGGGGCTATGCGCATAGGTCCTGGCTGGTCCAGAGCAGGCATGGGCTGGGTTGGGATCAGGGTTGTGCGCACAGCTCCCACCAGTACCACGGAGCTGGAGCCAGTGGCGGTGGCAGCTGGAAGGACTGTTGCCACCTGGACTACCTGAAAATGCAGTCCAGCTGCAGAGTTGCCCCAGCCCCACTACATCCCCGGGGGGCCCATATGCACCATGGGCCAGACAGCGCCTGGGCCAGGTGGGACTGAGGGACCTGCCATGGGTTGAAAAGAGTCCCTCAGTGGGCTGGATGCAGCCCGCAGGCCGTATTTTGCCGCCCTCTGGTCTCGAGTCTAGGACAGTCCGTAAGTCCACTGTTATATCCATGCTAGCTGGCTTGCTAAATGTATGGAATAAACAACGTTCAGGTTAACAGACAAGAGGGAGAGAAACAAAGATAAGCCAGGTTTACCTTTTTGGGCCAAATTGCAGCCCCAAAATCTGGGAAAACTGTGGCACCTCCAGCTTCTACATCGCTCATCTGAGAAAATAAGTAACCACAATGCATACATGTTATGATGGTATCACTATCACTGAATAGTTACAGACATACCCACAGCACCTGCAAGAACAGAAAGCTATAATTCACATGCTCTATAAATAGGTACTAGCCAGAAAAGGATGCTGAATTCTGAGAATGAGCATCTCTTCAGGTACATAGCACCTTGATATTTTTGTTCACTTCATGTTACTCATGAATTTGCTATACAAATAACTTTTCCTGTATGAGAACTGTATGAGTTCTGTACTTTGCCATTATGAATCGACCCATTGTAAATAAATTGATAGTATAAGTTGGTTTGAAAAAATTCTCTGCAACTTTTTATAATCCAAATAACAAAAGGATAAATAACAAGTTCCTGTTTCACCACACATTTCATTTGCGAATTGGAACCACATCCTTTGAACTGGTTTACACCATTTACTTGTAAGGACTCCTAAGCAGTTGACAGAGATGCAATGTACCACAAGGAAACTGCACACTCTGCTTTCTGTACGTACAGGTCGGGATGTCCATAAATAGTACAAGAAATGCCACTTGCAGTGGGTCCTTTGTTTTTCATGTTGTTGCCCCCCCCAGTTGGCAGAGATTTTAAATGCGCCATGGTTTTCACTTCCCTGGCAAATCAGTGGCAAACAGCCCAGCCGGTGAAGCCCCTCAACCAATCAGGGCAGGGATGGGTGGTGGTAAGCAGCAAAATGAAAATATTAAAGGAGATGCAGCCGGGGGGGGGTATACTTCCAGTGTGATTTACGGAGATCCCTACGTATAGGCTATGGATGTCATTCACCCCCAGAGCAGAGAGGTCTGTGCACCAATTAAACTTTTCAAATTAAAAAATAAACGCTACAGCTAATAAGGATGATCTCAAGTGTTGCTTGTTCCTGCTTTGACCCTCTGCACTGGAATGCATTTTTATCTGATCTATTTTGAACCAACTCCCATTAAAGGGCTACATTTTATGGGCCTGATCTGAAGGTCACTGAAGTCAAAAAAGACTTCCATGGATTTCAAAGGATCAGGATTCAGGCTGTAACGGGAGAGGTCTGGTAGTAGGTTCAGTGCTGCCTGTAGCAGCAAAACTGCCAGTTCCATTTCTGGGAAAGTGCCGACAATCTTCACCTTTTCCCCCTGCTGACGTTTGGTTGTGAGCAGAAAACTAAAAACTTATTAACATTTGATGTACCATTGGTACCAACAATAAAAGGGCACAGGCTGCCATTGGGTCTACCAGGCCATTTCTCAGTTCTCTTAATTTACAAAGCATAGTGCATACAGCTCAGCAAGTTAAAAAAAAAACCTGTTACAGCAACAAACCACTCTTTTATAGTCAGCAACTTGGGACACCTTGTAATATGTTAAACATGGCAATACAAGAAGGGTAGATTTCTTTGCAATTCAAAAGGAACTGATCAGCCTCAACTGAAATTTGAAAAACCTCCCAGGATGCTTCTGTCACTCTTTGCATTGGACTAAAGATCAAATTAACCCATCTTCACTTTACAGTTGCCAGGTAAAGTGCAGGCTATTTGTCAGAATTAAAAAAAAATCGCCATCAAAACAAACACAGGCCCATATACCGTCTTGAACCAGCTTGCAGACCTCCTGTATTCACTGGGGAATATGCATATACCTCCAACGTATATGGTTTTTTGGCTGCATGCTGACCATGCACTATGCTACCATTTTCAGTACTCCTCTATTTGCCAGTTTCTCAATTAAGCTAGCAGTTCTGTTACGCTGTTTCTTGTGAAGGCAATAATCTACTCTACAGTACACCAGCTTTTAGCGGGCAATTAAAATAAAGAGGCTGTCAAGGGACCCACAACATCATGTGCCATCAGATCCTGGCTGAAGAAAAATAAGAGACCCTTTGACTAAACATTTAGTGCTGAGTGGAATACTGTATCTGAAGCCCTCCAAGCACGCAGTTTCAAAATCATTTTTTTCAAAAGTTCTCCTTACACACAAGTGCAAATCCATTGAGTTTGCACTAGTGTAACAAAGAGAACATTTGGTCCCCACACAAATTAGGTTTTCTATATTGGGGTGAAGGAAACCCGATAGCAACTGATGCTGTGAGAACAAGGAACACCCCCAACTCAAGATGCTGTAGCTTTTAGCGAGTCTCTACAGCTTGTGCAACGGGTTAATTGTAAATGAAATGCAACTGAAAGCCTCACTCAATGGATAGTGGATTGTCATACTTACATAGTTTAAAAAAGTGGCCACGCGATTTCCAGTCCCTAAACGCTTGAAAGCATCAGGCTCATCTTTCTATAAAATTAAATGAGAATGAACTGCAAACTTCAAGCTCACAGACAAGGACACAGAGGTACTTACATAGTTAAGAAACGTCGCTAGCCTATTTCCTTCCGTTTTGAGTGTGTTGTCAAAGGGTCGCTGTAATAGATAACAACTTTAACCCAAGTTCCAAACAGGCTCCTGCTAACGTTACATTCTGGTCTGCAGAAAGAGCTTTAGGCCCCCAGTCCAGGAGCTGGGCACTGCATATGGACAGCAGATAAAGCCACTAGATACCTTGCAGCCAAACCAAGTTTGGAAATGCTTGCACCTTGCATGCTGAGGTGTTATAAAGGGAAAGCAACACCAACTCAATGCTAATGACCTTCTTCAGGCAGCAGAATAGCACTAATGGCAGTTTTAGAGCACCTTGTCCCAAAGCATGTGCACATGCACACAAAAAAGATGTGCACCTCAACATGAGCACATCTCTGAAGTCTTCAGTGTGGCTGGCCATTGTACTGACCATTAAGTGTACACTGATTTCAACAGGTTTATAGATAAGAACCTAGCTTCTGAAATGCCTTGTATGGAAGCAACAGCACAGGTCAAATGAACTGCTCCAGTATAGGAAAATAAAGACCCAAAACATTTTGCTGCAGGGAAGGAAATGTATTTGGGGCTAGCTGTGAAGTACTGTAATAGTAATAATGACCCCAGCTTAGGTTACTGACTGACTGGCCTCAAGTCAGGACAAGAATCCAATCTGTCATTGATTCTTGGGAAATGCCTTGGCCTTATTTGTTAAAGACCACACACTAGACCCACATTAGAAATAGAGAAAATATCTGACCATCCCCTAAATCTCTCCTTCCCTATCCCCACAGATAAAAGCGACAGATGATTCCCACTGCCAAGCAATACATTATTTCAGCCAGGAGATGTTAAGATGCACTGCTACTAAGGAACAAAGAAGAAAGTCATCACGAAGATGAATCAGGAAATGGAACAAATCAAGGTTAAAAAAAAAAAATCTAAAAACATGAAATAGTTCAAAGATCGTTTTGTATCCAAGAGCAAACATGGCCTCTGAAAGGGGTAATACAAGGCACTGCAATTCTAAAACATGTGTATGCAAATTAAAGCCAGAAATTCACAAGACAGCGCTTAAAACTTGGAACTCCACAGGCTTGAAGCACTTCTGCCAAGGCCAGGCCACATGCAGATTTTAGAATTTGGGTTTCTTAAGATGCATCTAAAAGTTTTGCATGACCTATTTAATTTTTGAAGTAAGAAATATTCTTTAAGTGAGGGGTTTTTTTGTTTGCTTTTTTAAAAAAACAAAAACAAAATCAACCACAACATTTGGTTACATGCTTTGTACAGAGTGCTCTGACCAAGCCAACAGCTGTGGGACAGGTTTGAGAAACTGCAAGTTTCTTCAACTTTTTCTTCTGAAATCTGCAATGCATACAGAGCCTGGAGGACCAATTCAAACCCATCACGAATCCAAGCACCGCCTTGTCTTAACTGTGGCAACGATTATCAGCTAAAATCCAAGTGCAGCTCCACCCTAGCCAACTAATCCAAAAATAAAGATCACACTGGCCAACTTGATGGCTCATCCGCTTTAACTCAGCCCTTCTGAAGAGAATTAGCTGTGCTGACTTATATCAAGAAGCTTTGTAATCCCCAAGTTAACAGGGGAGGGCTGCTGGCAAGTCACAGCAAAAGTTTGCTGAGGACCTGAACTGTCCTAGCACTCAGCATTTGTTTCAAAGCTACCCCTGCATCCCCCATCCCTACTAATGCAAACCCACATGCTCAAGGAACCAATGGAATACTATGGGGGTGCAGAAGTCCATGCAGGAATGGTGTATGAACTGGGATATACCCTTCTCTTAATGACAGAAGCTTTGGTTTAAATCAAATGGACACGAAAGAATCCCACCTGAAAGTGTGCTATGGGATTCCTGGTTCCAAAGTATTCTTGTGCCTGCTGCACACCGCCAGCAATGGTGACACAGCAGAGGGTCAGCAACTGCCACACAGGCTCTACGCTCCTACTGAAATTCCACTTCCCCCCATTGACAACGCGCTGCTCTATCAAAGCACAGGCTTACGATGTGCAGAATGCATTTGAAATTGTGCTCTTACCCTTGAGAAGTCAAAGTGTGGTTCGTACTGTCCTCCCAAACCATAATTAGCAACCTAAGGGGTAAGGGGAAATGCACATCCGATTACAGATTTGATTGCAAGGAAAACATTTGTTCTGCTTAATTAAGGAAAAGACAACCAAGGCCATATGTGAAATGGAGCCGGTAATTTATTTATTTTGATGCATCTACACACGTGTAAGGTAAGAAAAAGAAAACATCCTTCCCTGCCCAGGGTCTAGTCCTTCCTCCAGCTGGTAGGTCCCCAGGACAGCAAATCCTCTGCCCTCTTGTCCTACTTCATAGCCATATTCCCCACTTCTGTGAACACCATAAGCATGGAGAACACACTGCCCCATTGCGCTGTTTGGCAGCAAAGACTGGGTAAGTGCCTGCATTAGCTTCTGGCCCCTTCTTCCCATGGGAACATCCAGTTCTGCTGCATTTAGGGTTTCCATGGTTAAGAGGCATGGAATACTTTCATAGCTGTGTCCACGTCTGAGGCCAAAACTAGATTCTCCAATTGGTGTGGAAGGTGGATACACCTGGATGTTGACCCTAGAAAGAAGTGGTCAGGGGAGACGCATAGGGGGTTTATGCAGGTGCACGTGCACCCCCCGAGCATGGCAGTGCACCCCCTACCTGCAGGCAGTCACTGCTTGTCATCTTGTCACTGGCACCGCCTGCGGGTGGTCCACAATCCTTGCTGGACACCGCAGACGCTGCTGGTGGCATCTGTGGGTGGTCGCCGACCCTTGGTCGGCACTTGCCCCCCACCACTGACAGCGTCAGCGGCGTCTGCGGGAGCTACCTGCTCACTACTGCCGGGCTCCTGCCGCCCCAGCCGCCGGGGGCACGAGTCGTTCATGGAAATGGTGATACAAACCTGCAATAGTTCAGCTGTTTTCACTGTCAGCCCTGTGATATGCTGCATTCGGTGATTCACTTTAGCAACGATGGGATCATCATACTCCTCCAACCACGAGCTATGGAGGTGGGGGAAGAAGGGAAGAAAAAAAGAACACTGAAAGAAAATCTAAATCACACTGAAATGCAAAGAGTCAAAAACTATCCATTTGCTGTCTGGTACACCAAGTCTATCCCAGACACTTTGCTGGTTTTTAACAAACTTTCTGACCTGCAAAAGTTTCCAGTTTCATCTAACAGACAGCAGAAATAGGTGGGAAGAGCTTTGGTTTTAGTGCACATATAGTACCACTGTTACTGACGGGGAGGAAGGAGCAGCAGCAAAAGGTAGTGGTTCCTTCTATGAAGGAGAAGGCAAAAAAGCTTTCAGTTAGTCTTCGATGCAGATATTGCCACAAGTTCAAGCTAGGACTCTCATGTTTTCTGTTTCACATCCAACTTGAGATAACTAGGCCTCATTGGCAGGTATCTGCAGATTGCGAAGGGGGCTGCAGGTTCTCAATATCTTAGTGTCATTTCAAGATGGGCAACCAATAACTGAGGTCTCAAAAAGAATGCAAATAAGGTAGTTTTTGAAGGACACTGAAGCTTGGTTTAAGGGGGTGATGAAATAAAATCTGGGAAGAAAACAGCAGCTGTAGCTTCTGGAAAGTTACACCAACGCCAGCTTGTGGCTTAACAGTTCCAGTAGCAATGACATTCCTTTCTATGTTATCTTGGGGGAGGAGGAAAAAAAAACACCCTGAGCAAAATGGAACTTTAGGTGCACAGTCATTTTAAGACCTCTGAGACAGTGCACTCAGATAAACACACGGCCAAGTGTGGAGTTAGTCATGGGGAAACCAGCAACAGCTTACGTGCCTCACTTCTAACCCAGAAGTCACCACCATTCCAAACAGTGACCTGCACGGTTATAGCAGGTTCATGGTGTTGATTGATTTGGTTTTGTCTGGGGAGGGAGGAATATGCCACACTGGCACAGAGGACAAAAGAGACTGCAATCTGGATTAGAAACGGACAAGACAGGCAAGATTGTGCCAGTACAACAGCAGCTGACACTACACTGATGTGGCTGTCCTGGATAGCCTGGCACCCAGGCTCTCAGACACCATGAAATCCAGTCATGGTACTTCTGGGGTTGGTAGAAAAGCCTCCCTTTCTTGAAAAAGAGCATCTTCACATAGATGGATGCACCCAAGGAAGAGCTGGGCTTCATGGGCATTTTTACATGTGCTCCTGATGTGGTGCTGGGCACTTTTAATTAGTGAACTGCACTAATTAAAAGTGTTCACGTGCATCAGCAATGCAGCACACCTCCATGCTGAGCAAATGGCGAGGGTGCACTTTGAACTAAAGCGCACAGAACGTATTTTAGTTCACAGCACACTACCATCACTTTCTCAGTGTGGAGGTGCCCTGCACCACTGATATACATGTGATGCGCAACGCTGCCAGAGCGCATCAATTTATGTGCTCCAGTACACTCAATTAATCGAGTCTGCTCTGGTGTGCTGGATTTTCAGTGCGTCAGAGCAGGCTCCCCACATGTGTGTAAGGGCCCCATATGCCCCACTTAATGCCCAGCAAAGCCAGCAGAGTTCTCCTCTTGAAATACCACCAGCCTACTGCAAGTTTGCAGTCCATCCTTCTTAACTTTGAACTCAGATGGACTTGCTGGGCAAGCAGTCACCACTAGTTTAACAAAAGAAAAAGTGCTCATTACCCCTCCAGAAAAACCAAGTACTTCGTAGGAATATGGCAAAGGAGACGCAAGAGATAAAAGCTGATTAATCTTAAACAGAAATATACTAGGTAGCCCTCATCCTGGCCCTGCAAGAATTATTTGTTAAAGAAGTTTTCTTCTTCCAATCTGTCACAGCATACTGTAAGATTCCTATGTAATACTATAACGATTACCACATATCAGTTATTTGGTAAAAAGTAATTTGACTACCAAAAGTCAAAAGGATGAATACAGTTATGCTAACCTATATTAGTATGTTGGACAGAGACTCACAAAAAACCCCCCCTCATTAAAATAACTTCTATTATGCTGCTTTAAATTGGACATTAACATAAGGGTTGAAGTAAAAATATCTTAGCAGATACTCAAGGTACAGATGCTATAAACAGAAGTTAATCTATATCAAATCTCTAAACCCTGGAGAAAGAAGAATGTGCAAATACTCCATTTCCAGGATCAAGAATAAAAAAAGAGGGCGTATTAAAAACCTGTAAAAAAGGTTTGTTCCTCATGTAAGGAGCAGTCAGAAATTAAAAATTGTAGCGAATATGACTAAAATTGTTAACACTCAGATTTGTTAACACTCGTGTGACATCCGGTCAGTAAAAGCACGCAGATCAGGGGAGAATGGTAAGAGCACGTGGACTAGTAGCGACAGCTGCAGCACTGAGTTCAGGTGGAGTGGACTGTGAAGACAAGAAAGCAAGCACTCTGACAAGTAACCTTACCTTTTAGACACCCTGTAGCTGGCCACTGTTAGGACACCTGTTTTGGGGTCACGCACTGTAGCTCGTGCCAACTGCATTGAAAGAGATTGCAAAGGAGGGAAGGGTAGTGGTAAAGAGTCATTATCATGTTGCATAATGACCACACACACACACACACACACGCACACACTATCAGTACTCTACCACATGCATCACTTTCATTTTTCAGACTCAAAAGTATTGGTTTAGATATACTTCTGGGTAAAATTCAGAGCTCCAGTCTAGAGCCAATTCTGATTTCACACTACAGCAGTCCATGGAGAAGCACAGATGGCATAGGCATTGATCCTTGGCTAATTAAGGGGCTACACTGGGCATCAAAGATACAGCCCATGGACCACATCTACCCCAGAGCCCTGTCACCTGTCCTGGTGGTGCCCATGGGTCCAAGCCGACCTAAGCAGCGTGGACTAGACTATTCCTGCATGCAGGGCCTGGGTCTATATATAGACTTCAAGATCTGTGCTACATGCAGCACCCCTCAACCCCCCTTGGCCAGTCTAGGATGCACACCACACAGTCCTGGACCAGCAGCATAGGCACCATGTGCAGCATGGGCCATGGAGTGTGCAGCACAGGTCATGGACCAGCTGGGGGGAGGAGGGGAAAGCAGAGGCATGCTGCAGATGTGCACATGTAGCAAGTGTGGCATGGCGAGCTGGAGGAGGTCCATGGAGCCATATCTGGTCCATAGACCAGTCCTGCACCACTCATCTGGCCCACAAAGCTGGGCAACATAATCCATAGCATCTCCTGACACTGGTAGTCAATGTTGCTTGCTGCTCAGGTGTGGAAGACAGCCTTTAGCACAGCCTGAGTCAATATCAGCAACAAGGAACAGCAGAAAATTAAGAAACTCAAGCAGCTTTCCCCCCCTTTAATAAGACAAGAACAGCTGGACCTCTGGAACGGGCTGGCTGAAAGCAAGAAAGATGAGTGGGTGCATTAGAATAACAGTCTCCAAACTTTTTGTCCAGCAGGCCAGAGGGACAATGCCCCGATCCCAGCATGTGGGAGAATAGCGTGGCCTGGCTTGACCCTGTTCCTGGCATGCAAGGGGGGGGGTGGGAAAAATGACCTAAATCTGATCCAACTGAATGGTGGAGAGGTGCTTGGCCCAGCCCAATCCAGTCCCACAATGCATGGCATGGCCCAGCCCTGATCCGACTCCACTGCCAAATTTCCAACTCATGGGGAGCCCGTGGGCTGGATGACCAAGTCCTGCGGGCTGCATTTGGCTTGCGGGCTGGAGGTTGAGCGCCCCTGCATCAGAACAATTCCATCTAGTATTTTTAAGGTGAAAAACAAACAAAAATCAGCCCAGGTAGCCAGCAAGAGCTCATGGAAGTAGGTGCATAGTCTAACCTTATATAAAGATATTAAATTACATGTCCAGTTCCTCCATCTGTAAGATGCATGGCACAGCCTTGCCCCAGAAGGATGCTGTGAGGTTAGTTATATGCCCTGAAGATGAACGATGTAAAGCCTTTTTGCAACTTGGCAGGATTGTGACACCTCTCTAAAACCAGAGCAATTCTACCGAAACCAGCTGGGTCACTTGGGATTTAAACACTGAACCAAAAATAAATTAAAGCCAGAATTTCTACTCCACTGAATCAAGTGAGTCTACACTGCAAGTATGTTCTGTAGGTAGTGAAACATTTTCAGTCCATCTCCCCCACAACTTCCATCCCATTTAATTACAGATTCTCCCTCATTTCTCATCCCTTTTGTTTTATCTTTTCCCATTGCCTGCTCAGATTTTCCTTCATATTCCCCTAAACATGTCCCGCTCTGGTTTGCCTTATAATCTGCTCGTTAGTTTTCTTGGCGTTACTATTCCCATGATTCTGACTCATTTGGTATTTTATTCCAGATCTCTGCTCCATAAATCACAGCAGGAAAGTCAAGCTGGCTGAACATTGTTCATTATTTGTACAATGAGGCATTGCTTTTCAGTGATATAATTTAGCTTTCCAAACTCTTCATTATGTCTCCATTTTGAAGCTCACCATATGGCTTCTTTCTGTAGCCACAAGTTGACCTGAATGAAGAGAAGATAAAATATGCCTGGCTACATCGTTAACCTATGTCATCTCTTGTTTGGTGACCAAATGGCTCATTTTACTGTGAAACAGACTCTTTCACCTACTGTTTTCAGTTTATGATGGACCTAGTCACAACAGATCATGGCTGGCAGAAGGTAAAAAGTACTGCAGATCTCTTCTTTAAGCCAAGCTCTTTAAAGCCAAGACCCAAGCTCTTTAAGCTTTCTTTAAGCCAAGCTCTTCCAATGGCAGAGAGAACAGTCTGGGTAACAGGTATTTTGTAGCATGTAAAGAACCGGTATGAAACACTTGCTCTACTCAGAGAATTACATCTAACCTTCCTTTACCAGTTCATCTCTTTAAATAGAGTTTTGGATCCAGTTTAGACCATCCCCCCAGCTGCTGCTTCAAGACTTTCAGAGTACAGCTCTCCCTGCAAACCAAGACAACCAACAGCATTATCTGTCCGAATCCAGCAACGCTCCATAAATATTCTCTGCTACACCTTTGTCTAAGCAGAAACATCAGGATTACAAATAAGCCCAGTACTGAAATTTAGATTCGTCCTATGTTAACCTGCTAGAACTGTTCCACACCAGTAAAATCCAGAGTTTTACTGAACTTTCTCTAGGTTCACGGGAGACACTTACTTAGAAAGTAAATGATTTCCTGTTTAAAAGTTAAAATTGCCTTGTAATCAGAACAAAAACCAACTGTGTTTTGTAAGTGAAACATGAAAAACCCAGTATTTGCATAGCTATCTTCACTTGGCTCCACAGCTTGCCCACAGCTTGCTTAACTTCAAAATGAAGCTTCGGCACTTGAACATGAAGCAATTTCACAATTGCTTGGAACAGAGAGGAGAGATTTCAAGGAGGTCTTCTAGACTAAAACACAGGCGGTCCCAAGGTCCAGGAGACTAATACTGTACCCTACTTCCAAGTTCTCTGCAAAGCTCTCATGAATCCTGACTAAAGTTTCCTGGCTCAAAATTATTTTTTTTATGAAGGAATTATCTCATCACAGCATTCTAGTTTCCACTTTTTTTAGCCATAACACCACAGTTTCAAAGCAACTCTGCAATTAGATCATAGAGAGTGAAAAATTAAAATTTTGCAAACTGCACCAGAATATATATATATATACATATATATACATATATATATATACATACACACACACACACACACACACACACACACACACACACACGTACATCTAAAATTATATAATTTACCTACTTTCATTGGGCCTCACCCTGATTTCACATACAGGGGGCTGGATCAAATGGAATTCCATTTAAATCAATGGTGGTATACCAATATGAAAGCAGTGAGAGCAAGGCCCCTGGGTTTTTATATATAGGATATATTCCTGAGCAGCAAGAGCAGGCTAGGTTAAATGAGCTGTTAATGACTATCTTACTTGAAACTAATTTGCTTTGATTAGAAAGAAAAAAAAAAAAAAAAAAAAAAAAATCAGTAATATGGATTGGTTTGAATTTGAGTAACTTTTAAGAAGTTTCAAGAAGTGCTTTAAAGCATGATGGAACTGTGGTAAATAACCTCCGTTCCCAGAGGAGCAAGGCTTCAAAACACACACAAAAAGTCTGCTGCCAAGGCAGCTGGCTGGTAGGCATAGAAGTCTGAGCTTCATGAACTTCCTAAATATAATTCATGTTCCTGACGGTATCAATTTCTCACTCTGATCCAATTATACTTGCATGTTCTATTAAAAATGATATAAGCACAATGATTACCCCGACAGGATTTACAGTTTACAGCAATGGCTAAAAAAAAAAAAAAAGGTTAACATGAATAATTCATGACCCCACCATAACTGAAGTGAGTTTTAACTTCTTGTCAAACTTGGCAGAGCACAATGCATGTCACCTTCAGTAGCATTTGTTTTCCTTATTGGAATTTAGCAAGTAAAAGGAGGTAATTTCGGTCCTTAAAAATTAGACAAACGTACAAGAAATGTTAGGCTCATGGTACAGCGCAGCATATCATTGTTTATTGGTTATGCCGTCACTACAATTCCGAATCTGATTAACACACCAAAACTTAGGCTCATAAAAATCAATTCGGGGACTGTTTGATGTGCTTCAGATGGGAAGGAAGGGAGCTGCCAAACCAAGCCCTTTTCTGCCCTGCTGGCAGCTCTCAAGGGTGGAGAATAGAGATACTTCCAGTATCTTAAAACACCTTTAGAAAAAGAACATGTGATGCTTTTACACTGACCAGTATTTCCTGTTGCAAAGAAACCAGTTCTAATAATCAAAGTCTGTGAGCTACTGTGGAGGAGTGCACAAAACATGCTCTATTCATTATACTCCATGTCATGCCCTACTTCCCTGAACTGCAGTGTATTATTGAGGTTTGTCCACAACAAGCTCAACCATAGCCTAACTCAAGCAGCATTTTCAGGCTCTGAAAAACCCACATAAAACTCACTTCAATTGAAATCAATGGGATTTAATCTTCTAAATGCACTGATATTTACTGGGATTTGGGTCTTGCTTTGTTCAACACTGCAATGCCTTTAAAAGCCTGGGCCTTGGGATCCTAACATCTAGAGGTAGCTCTGTGCATGTTAACTCCCGATTCAGTAGCAGCATAGCTATTCAGGCAACACTGCACCCCATCTAATTATGCCCAATCCCTAAAAGAGCCAAGTAAACTTAGATGGAGATCACCTTAAAATGTGGCTGCATTCCTTCTGATCCAGGGTCTAGCACATACATGGCTACCTTGCACAGCTGCACATGGCATTGCTTCATGCCAAGCAGACAGCCCACGAGGCACTTAAGCAAGATTCACCTTAAAGCTTCACACAATATTAGCTCAGTTTCCCATATTTAATATCCACTTACCCCACCTTCCCTGCTAGAGCTATGGCATGGAACTAGCAGCCACTGGTGAGATGAAGCACAAGACGAGGAACGCTTACCCTTGGTTTAGCCAGTTCTTTGATTTTCTCTATTTCTTCATCTGACATGACATCATAGTATCGAACTATGTGAGGGCTGTCCCACTCATCTTCTTCCTTGAAGGGAGCTATGAGCAGATGGGGATTCCTGTTTCCATCGTGGTACCTGCAGAACAGCCTCTTCTGTCTCCGAGGTGTCTGATCCATAAAATCCCCAGACAACACACACTTACATTACTTTGTTCAAGCACTTATTTATTCCTTTAAAAATGTTTAAAGCTATGAAAACAGTTTGCTTTATGCCATGCTAAAGGACATACTGGAAAACTGGATGTCCAGTCTAGTGGACATAGTGAATTTAACCAGGTAAAAACTGGACTATGTCTCTGCAAACATCTGAGAGCAGCCCTTCCTCCCGTGCGCCCTTGAGTAAGTGTTGTGGAACTTTATTCTGTGAGAGTGTTTAATCATAATCTGTAATGTATTATGGAGACCAAATGACAAAGTAGGCAGCTGTCTTGCATGCAAGATATTGCAGCTGGGTTGCTAGGGGAGGAAAAAAAAAAAAAAAAAATCTCTAAAGCCCAGAGGACGAAAAGGCTGCAATTACTCTGGGATTTATAACCATAGTTGAAACAGGTATTAAAAATCATGCTCTCCCCATCCTTGAACAATGATTAAGATGCCCTGCAGGGACAAAGTTCAAAACAGGAAAAGGCTGCTAGAAGGCTTTGCTACCATGCATGCTCAGCATAACTGGCTGGACAACTGCTTTCACCATCCTTTGAGAGCAGCATCAGGAAGAAACTTTCCTACTTAGCTGTTCAGATAGCACAATCGAAAAAGTCACAAGTTCCACTGCAGGCTGCTTCCAAGAGCAATAACTAACTGACCCCACAAGGGGAAGAACCCAAGCCCTCTCAGCAATGCAGAGTACTCATACAGAAGTTCAGTACAGTTAGGAAAGTCTGCAGCTACCTGCTGGGGGACAAGCAGCTACCAACCACATTTCCTATAGGTATATATATAGCTCTCCAAAGCAGTAAAAACTATGTTCTTTTCACCACCTACTGGCAAAGAATAGTAAGCTTCCTGGACTAAGATGAAGGAAAAAAAAAAAAAAAGATTCTCTGCAGATTATTCCTTTTTATAAACAGTATTTGAGTAATGGTTTGCATTTGCCCAGCAGCCAACTTGAAATGGAGCAACTAGAAAGTGAATGGAGTCTGCTACTATACCACACCCGCTGATCTTTGGCAAATTACCACATTGTAGGAACTCTGATGGAAACCCAAGAGCAGAATTCAAGGGAGTCAAGGGACGATATCAAATCATTAAATACCACTGTAACTGATGGGCTGGACTGAACTCACCTACTCTTCCTTTCTTCTCTCCCTCCCCACTCCCAAGAATGCTACAGGCTTCAGGATGAAGTATGAACTAGATCACTTGCCATAAGCTATAGAAAGGCCTTAGTACTTGGAAGTCTGTAGTGCAATGCAAGTTTTGGGAAGAACAATGCAAGCTGGTTATCACTGTTGGTACTTTATGCTTCTCTTACCATTTTCACTCCTTCACCTCTGCACAGACCTTCATAGATCTCACGCTCAGGCAGGTAGTCAGGAGGCCTCTCATAGACCCCTCCTTGCATCACCGGTTCTGTCCTAGTGGACGTCTTGTTCAATAACGTCGCCATTCTTTCCTTCTCCAGCAGCTTCTCAAAATATCGCAGATTGCTTCCAGCCCTCTCATGAGTGGAGTCTTCAGAGGGGAATAAAAATAGACAGGACTAACGAGTTACACCATCTCAGGAATCTGGTCAGTGAAAGACTTCATCTCAAAATACTGCAAAGTCATCTGCCCGTGCCAGCCTTGCCACAGCAAACAGTATTTTTAAAATGGACACACAACAAGCTCCAACCTCCAATGTCAAATTAGCACAAAGTCAGATTCAATATAAGCATACATGCAAGGAGAGCTTGAGCAGTTTCTCTCCTTCCCCAATTTACCTGCAAGGAAGCTGGTCATGATCCTATAAGGACCTGTACAGGCAATGTGCATTTCAAAGCAAGTGGGAGTATCTAGGGTAAGAGTACAGTCCAGGTGCTACAACCTGCTTGCTTGGCCTGGTTAGCTGTGCAAGATGCTGCATTGCTTCCGAGCCAAAATATTCTTGGATTTCTCTGCAATACCTCACATTTCAAACCAAAACAAGTCTCCCAGAGAGGCTGGTGTGCTCATCTCTGGGCTTTTGGTTTGAGTTCACTTCTAGCAACAACTTCAGGGCTGCTCTCCCTTACTCTTAGTAACAACTCTTCCTCCCCCACCCACTTTTTAATCTTATAACAGGAACCATTCCCAGCTTGCATGAAAAAGAACTACAGCCTATCCTGGTAGAGTAACAAGTGCCCTTTTTAGATGTCATAACACCACTAACCCACTACTGGCAGGCCAGGTCTGTTGTGTGGTGGTGCCAATAAAGACTTAACGTGGGCAAAGTACACTGCAGCGTGCTGCAGCATAGGAGACGATGTTTAATAAACATGCAAAAGAAGGATGAATCTCATTCGAGGATGTCAGAGAGTTTTACCAAGTTATACTGGTGAGTATTTTTTCTTTTTAATATAATAACTCTCCTCAGCCTCTACCAAGAGACAGCTAAAGGCTATTTAAAAGTGCAGAGGGATACAACCCCACCTGACTGAGGCATGAGCTGTGAAGAACATTTGATGTAATATGTGGCTAAGTATAACCACGATTCCTTCCCACTGCACTTCACCTACAGCTCATTCTTCAACCAAGAGAGAAAGCAGTGGAAGTACAACTGCTACAACTTGAAGGCACTTAAAAAAGGCATGAACTAGATCAGAAGTGGCCAAACTACCCACAGGCGGCTCCTGAAGGAAGTCATTTTAGGATAGATTATGATGCAACCTGGGGCACTGCATGCCGATGACCAACTTTAGGGTGCACCCACCTCAAAAATTTCATTTTCCATACCTCGCAACCTTGTCACGACCTTGACTTGCAGCTTGACTAGAAGCATTAGGCAGTTTGCCCAGGCCTAAACTAGACCCAGTTCATTCAAGTGGGCAAGTTTCCCATCCTATAAATATTGGTGGCAAAAAGGAGTGAGGAAGGCAAGAGGTTTGCAGGAGAAAACAGCACCTAGGCAAGTGATCAGCAGGGATCCGGATCTTCAGTTTCCCACAGAAAAATGGAGTAAACCGTGGATTTCACCTTTTTACTAGAGGCAAATGCAGATCTCTCATTTTACTGGAGAAACCTGCGGATTTGCAGTTTTGGGATGAGCTCGCTGCAGGTGGGCAGAGCTCCAGCCGCTGCCTGCACTCCCAGGGGAGGCAGCGGGGACCCACACCCCCCAGATCTGTGCATGGGGCAGGGCCTGCATGTTGCTTGCTTCAGGCTTGTACTCCCCACCCTGCTGCCCTCCTCCAGGGCCTCCGCAGCCCAGTGTGCGCGACTCGGCGCTGCAGGGAACAGCGGAGCCATGCAGAAAGCTACCTGCCACTGTGAGCTCCGCGCTGCCCGCATCCCCTGCATGCAACCCTGTGCTGCCGCCCCTGCTGCAGCCACACAGGCAGGGGACGCCTCACCAGGGCAGCATGGAGCTCACAGCAACAGGCAGCTTCCTGCACAGCTCTGCCGTTCTTGCAGCACCAAGCATCCCCCCCTGCCCCCAAGCCCGCAGTGGGCAGCCAACAGAGGTAAAACTGGGCTCCGCTCTGCTGTAGCAGCCACTGCCCTCCTGCAAGAGGCAGGGGGTTGTGGACCTGGGTCCCAGGCCTTGTACTGGCAGCTGGGGGCCCCCTCCACAGGGCTAGGAGTTGTGGGAGAAGTGAGGGGCAGGAGCAGGGCCAGGGACTTTCATTTTAATCATGGATTTGGGGTTAAAAAATAAAAATAAAAAATAAATAAATAAAAAAAATCAGAGAATTCTTAATGTTTTACCAGAGAAAGCCAGGATCCCTGGTGATCAGAGACCTTTCCCTTCATGTTCAAACCCAAGCTTTGCTATCATGCAAACAACAAACCTCATGCAGGGACAACACACACAAGTTTGTTATTTTGGGTAAACTTTGCATGGATTGTGGGATATGTATGGAAGGTGTTCAGCACAATAAACTGCCGATCCAGTGTAAGCATTTATTGCAGGTCCCATGGCAGGATATTCTGACCGTCAACCCTCATGCTTATGGGATGCAGATGTTTTTGGCATTGCCCCCTACAGTATGCTCTGGCTTAAAAAAAAAAAAAAATGGATCGTTTGTTCTTACCAAGAGAAACGAGACGTCTGGTGAGTTCCATGGCCCTGTGCAAGTCGCCGAGCTGAAAGACGGCATAGCTGAGATAGTCCAGGATCTCTGCTTTTGTGATGGATGATTCCTCTCCTTCTTCATGCTGTTTTAAAGCCTGCTGCATCCACAGCACTGTGTGATAGTAGTCTCCATCATTGTAAGCTGTTTTTCCCATGCCAAAGCAGTCATCCACTGTCAAAGAAGACCTGTACTTTGTTCCTAAAATTAGAGATAAAGCTTTAAGTCCTTTATTCAAATGTTCGAGTCAAAAGCTGTCTTGCTTGGAAACAGACTGCAAGTTAGCTATGGAATGTATCATCTGGAAAACCTCATGACAGTGGATAGCGGTGAGATTTCAGACCCTCTCCTGCTCAATAAGATCCATTTAGCTTAAGGAGAGAAGGACCATAATTGGCCACAATTCCACGAGATTAACTTCCATGGAAGTCAATGACTTTAGCATAAAATCAGGAATCTAAATCTTATCTTGCCCTCAGCCTACCACATACATATGACCCTGGTTACCATGGAATAGGAACATGCCAAAATATTCAGTGCATTTTCCCCTTGCGCTTTCCCTTTCCTCATGCATTAAGGAAATGCTACTCGTGGTAGGGAACTAAGCCAAAAAGAGGCTATGTGACTTGTCATGAGTCAAAATGCAAATCTTCCAAATCCCTGCCGAGTGCTCAAACTGCTGAGCCAAACTATCACAGTGGGAGCTCCCTAGAAAAGGAACTTCCTGTATTATTGCTCTATAGTGACCGGTACAATGAGGAGCTAGTGGTCCTTGGCTGTGTGACAATCATAATTAAGGCAATTGGGACTCCAAATACTGTAATCACCACTTTTTTTTTTTTGTAACTTTTTAAAAGATTGTGCCTACTGCAGTGACTCCCTGCAAAAAATAGTCAACAAGCCAAAAATCCCAACTCACCCTTACCTTGTACAACTTACACACGAACAAACCTGAACTAACACTTAAAGGAGCTTGTGTCCTCAGAGCTGTATCTATGCAAGAAGACATGCTTACACTATTGCCACAATTGCTTCTACACTACCAAAACCAAAAAAATTCAGATGAAAAATTCTTGTCCTTGAAGGAGACTGCTGCTCTGGGAAAATATAAACGCATGTGTAAGCTACTTAGAGAAAACGGGTGCGACTGGAGGATCTGAAATGTTTACGACACTAAGCAGCCCAATTTTCTTCTGCCTGCCTCGCCATCTCATTGCATATTTCTCACACATACCTACCAGAGATTTCTTATGCAGCCACCTCCATCAGGTATATCCCTTGGGTGCCTCCAAATCCCATATCAGATATGTGCTGCTTAGCTACAGCCCACCTGGGAAAACCTGTTTACTGGACTGTAACCAGCTCATTTTTCTTGGATGCTTCTGTTTACAGGGAAGATCAACCAGGTCAATGGTGCCTGACTGTTCTTCATTGTTAAGCCTCTGCTAGGAGCATCCTTCCAACAAAAGTCTGATAGCGCTTTCAGAGCTCCCAGTTAAGAGGGCTAAAATGCAACAGTAAAAGTGCAGTGAAGTTTGCAATCAAAATGGTTTTCAATAAGAAACTAGACATATACCAACCTACTGAGGAGACTTTCATAATACATTCTATGAACTCAAGTAATATTTGGAGGGCTTGGTCATTTTTTTGGAGAACTTCCTCTACTTTTTGTTGACAAACCACTTAATGAACTTTGAAAACTCTTTTAACAGAGTTTTGTTGAGAAGGTGCTCATGGCTGCAGAACTTCACACCATCCTTTCAGTTACAGTGTAAGATTTCATATGGCTACCCATCCTTCACCGGACATGGGATGGCCAATTCTTAAGGATAATAGGAAAAACCCTTAAGTCATAAAGTATTAAAACCCCAAAATTCAAACAACTCTTAGGTTCTCAGATCTTTAAAATCACGTGCAATAATAGGACTGCTCAGGAGACTGGTAGAAGTTTTTAAAAGGTCCAAGATTTCAACCACCTTTTTAACCTAGCTGAATATGCAGAGGAGAGAACTGCTCTGTTACCTGGTAGTACTCCCTTAGAAATGGTCTCAGGATCCAGCTTATATGTGTCCTGTAGACGCATTAGAGCCTTAGCAGCTCCCGTCTCATCTTCCTCAGTTGGGAAAAACTGGCGTTGTATTGTGAGGTTTGCAATAAAGCCTTAAGTTAAAAAAAAAGGAGGAATGAATTAGTTCCAGTATTCAAATAATCAGATAAAAAAAAAAAAAAAAAAAGTCAGACTGGTTCAGGACCATGAACATCAGGTTTGTTTTGCATCTTTCCTCAACAGGTATCAAACAACCGAATCATTCTTTTGCCAGGCTCAAGTCATTAAATGTTGTTTTGTTTTATAAAAAAGTTAAAACTCAAGCTAAAAAAAAATGCCAGAAATCCCAACGTAAACTGCATACTATGAGAAAAGACTAAGCTATTAACAAAAGTACAGCTATGCATATTGTAGCCCAAACACTGCTTTTCATACACGCATCCTCTATGCATCTCCCACCATACACATCTGACAGCTCCCCTGACTTCTGTTAAGGCAGCGTCTCATCAAGACTGCTGCGATCCTTCTCCGCCAGGTTTCAAGAGGCCTTTCAAGTTTGAATGCAGAGTGCCAGGTAATACAGACAAGCTTGAAAAACCTCAGATGGTCCAAGACAGACGGTCAGCCCTAACCAGAACACATTTGTGAGATTTCCAAAGGAAAGAAACTGAGCACTTACTCTCTTGGGGTAAGGGCAGGCCACACCGCAGTTTGAAACTGCACTTTGACCCATCTTTAACAAAGAAATGCAAGTACTTTTACTTACAGAAATTAACCCACGAGACTAGGTGGATTCTGCTTAGTACAAAAAAAAACTGAGCTGGGTCAACGTCGTGAGGTTATAAGAGCAGAGCCATTTTAGTTCCTGTTTTCTTAGGCACTAACTAACAGAACAGACCAAATAAAGTCAAATGCAAATAGATATATGGGTTGAAGCATCCCTCAACGCTTTTAAAAAACAGAAAAACAAAACTCTGCCATTTTAAATCTTACAGCAAAGCACAATAGTACCAGTTTTCAAAGAAAGTTTTTAAGATGACAAATATAAACACAGTAGAATTAATGGTTTGCCCAAAAAGATTAGCATTATGTTTTCTTCAGAGGGACTATTCCACCATTTGATAAAGTCTTCACCAAAAAAAGATTTCAAAGCATCTAAACTTTAGTCTAAACTGAGTGGAAAGAAAAAACATGCAGTGCAGTTCAGACAAAAAACACATTTCCTCCTTTTCTTCTGTTACTTTCAGAAAGTCCAATGAAAATAAACTGGCAGTGGAAGTGTTTAAGCTTGAGGAAGCGAAACTATCCAAGGCAGGCTCTCTGAAGGCTATGCTGCAAAAGGTTAGCATATGGAGGATTTTTTTTTTTTTTTTTTTTTTTTTTTTTTTACAATGGCTCATGAATAAAAAACTAAAATAGTTGTCATCAACACAAACTCTGCAAGATCCACCAACTATTAGTGCTGGAGATGATCAGAAACCCCTGGAGAGCCAGTCTGGGCAGCATGGCTCAATTCTGAAGTTTTGCCATCCGCTTATTAAAAGGCCAAAACAGTCCAAGACCAAACATGCATGGGCTGGTGTGAAAATAAGGAAGAAAAGCAGATGGGGAAGACTGAGTGGAACAAGATCTATGCCTTAACAACACAACTCTCAAGACAAGCAATACTTTACAAGACAAGCGTCTTAACATTTGGACCTTTCGAAACGCAATCCTGCTCTTCACCTGATGTTCCAAAAGAGCATAAAGGCCTCCCATAACTAATAAAACTAATCTAAACTAGGGAAACTGCTTCTGGTCTAGCTCAGGATTTCTTTGGGTGTTGAATGAAGGGCAATGGGGAATGGTAACCAAAAAGCAAGACGTTTTTCCACAGTTCTAGCGACAACATTGGGGAAAAGAAGAGATGGTCCTACAACAGTTACAGAAAAGCTTTTTCTTGCCTTGAATGCCTTACCATTTGTTGTGTCCTGAAGAACTAGATTCTCCAATTCCAGCCACTCTGTATTTAAGCGCTTCACCAGCTTATATGCATTTACTGGATGTGCCAGATACCCTTCTGGATCTGATGTTGATTTGCTAGTCACTGCCTCCATTTTTTCAGCCCAGCTGGAAAAAAAGGAGTATGCCTGAATCTGTGAGCAGATTTACAAGTGCAAGTCATTTTAATTTCACATCTAACACACAGGCAGAGCTACAGGGCCCAAGTGAGATAGTTTCATAGTTGGTAGGGTGGGAAGGGACCTAAGCAGATCACTAAGTCTGACCCC
>NW_005842067.1:2432771-2439671 GCF_000455745.1 Alligator sinensis | reverse complement strand
AAAGAGTGCTGGGGTCAGACGACCCCGGCTAGGTGATTGTCTAGCCTCCTTTTGAAGATCCCCAGGGTAGAAGTGAGCACCACTTCCCTTGGAAGTTGGTTCCAGATCCTAGCCGCCCTGACTGTGACAACTGATTTAACTACACTAGTCCTGTGTTACCATCTTAAAAGGAATCTAATTTGTGATGATGCCCCAAGTACTCTTTTCATATGAAATGGGTACAGTGCAAGGTGATTACAGCATAATCATTCTGAAGCAGTCACTCATTTACAACTCAGTAATTCAAAATCACTGTTTTTCTAAGATCTCTTTAGCTTCTTACAGGAACCCTATGAAAGCAGAGGGAAACCTGGACTTTTGACTTTTTCAAGTTATAAAAGAGGCTCCCAATGACAATAGCTAAATGGGGATGATGTCAGACACTGGGGATGAATTTTTCTTCATAGCTTCAAAAGAAAAATATGTTACTGATGAGCCCTTATATGCCATTGCATGGCATATGATCCAAATTATTATTTTAGCCAGACATTTTACTAAGGCTATAGTAGTCTCCCTCAAGTCCACCAATATATTAGCTCTTATAAGAATCATGTGCCAAAGTTTTGCCTCTCTTCAATACACTGTGGAAAGTCAGTACTCTGTCAAGGCAAAACAGAAATGTAAAACTTTGCTCTAGGGCTTTACTTAGAGCAGTCCATCAGCTTCCACTTGTGATCTTAGTCTCCAAGTCAAGTAGGTCATGAAAAAATGATGGGTCTAACAAAAACAAGATAAACAATTGGTCAATAAGTGGCTCTGTTCATCTTTACATTCGAACAGTCTGGCTCAGAAGTAGAATACACAGCTACTTCTTCATAAAACCTTTAAAGAAATTATTTTTTAACCTGAACCTCATTTTTAACCACAACAAAAAGTTACCTTAACATTTTTCAAGCTCGCAATTTTAATAGCATAAATAATAAAAATGAAACTAGGGCAGATTTACTTCATTCTCTACAGAATAAGCATCAAACCCTCAGTATTACTCACTGAGCAGTATCTTAGCAGTAGTAGTGCTAAGGCTAATAATAGTATTGAAACTATTATTTGTTTCAAGTATTAACTATTGGGACTATTAGTAGTAGTCTTTAATTCATTGTGCATTTATCATACCAATAAAATCCAGGTGTCACATTGGTCGTGATCCAAGGGAACCCAGGACAAGCACATTTCTTCCAAGGGTCCCACAGAGATCGGCTAAATGGTCTGGTCAGTCATACAAGAGGTTAGTGGCAGGGCATGGCACTGAAACAGAGTTGCAGGCTACCACCTTTAGCCATGGGCCATGCTTCCTTCTAGCAATGCCAATGAAACTATTGAGACTGAGTAACAGAGAACTACTGCATGAGTAAAAGTAGCAGATCTGGCTTTTATTTCCACTTCGTCATATACTAGCAGGATGCTACAACATTTAAGTTAACACTAGGTGAGGTGGGGGAAAAAGGTTCTGGCTTTTAAAATTAATCCAAATGACTTCTACTGAAAATAAAATTGTTGAAATTCAGACAGATGTTTCTGCTGCTGATATTTATGCAAAGGCTTGTTTTGAAAAAAACCTCAACTGACCCAGCAGCATCCCTTTAAGAGATACTGTAGTCACTGGATCTTAAGTTTTGAGAGAGAGAGAGAGAGATTCCACCCCACTGCTTAAAGGACTAAAATTTCATGAAAGATTGGCTCCTGCCTGGGTACTTAAATAAGCAGCAGAACATTTGCAATGTTTCATTACCCACAGAAAACAGCTGGGACTGCTAAGCACTGCAGAGTGTCAGTGATGGATGCACAGCACTTCTGACCCAGTCTGACCCTAAATCCTTCCGAGATACCTGGGTGTTGTCCCTCTATCTGTGATGTTGTAATCCATGCATCATCCAAAGCATGCATTAATGCTCAAATCCCCTGGGTGAATGAATGTGCTTTTTAACCACAATCTGCCTTTTGGAGACATCAGAAAAGTGACTGCCAGCAGAAACATCTCAGTTGATGGCAGTCTGAAATAGCCTGAACTCCCCTTCCAGCCAAGTGCTAATACTAATTAGACTACAGTCATATTTCTTTGTGCTTGTTCTCTTCCTGGCACCCAGGAATATTACACTTTTGGCTGTTCTGTGGCCCAATTTCAGCAGAAGGGATGGAGAGTGTCTCCCCCTCCAAAACGGCCTCTCGCCTGATGGCTCGGGAATTTTTCTGGGAAGTGGGAGATGTGGGTTTCAATCCCCACAGGCTAGGAGGAGCTAGAATGCAACTGTCCCACTTCTTAGTCAAGGGCTCTAAACTCCAGAAAGGTATGCAATAGACAAGCACTACAAAAACCTCCTCCAGCCACGTGTTTGATTGAAGGTAGCCATGATTGTTGTGTGTAATGTTGAACTCAGCACCTTTGGCATGTGTTAGACCTGGTTAAAGCATGCCTGCAATGTTAGGTCCTTCTGAAGACTTGCAAACCACTTTGCCTAATTATTTTAATTTCAAATGGGACTTAGAAAGACAAGGATCCTAAGCTCACAACTGCCTAGGTCTAGTTCTGGGCATGAAACCAGCAGAAAACAGCAGATGCTAGGGAATCCCAGGTCATAAAGGGAAGAATTTAGGTGCCTCCAGCATTAGACAGATACTAAGGAGAGGATTTGGGGATTTAAACAGAAATTACACATGAACTGGTATGAATGATTGGAAACCAGTTCAAATCTGTAACACAACAGAAGTTTAGAGTACATAAACTACTTTCAAAAATAGCCCAAAACAGTTCAAGATAAACTTGGATGGATGCAGTATTGCACCTCCCCCACAACTCCCTCCCACCCCCCTTGCAGGGTGGACAGGTTAGCCTTAACCAAAGCTGTCTGCCCAACTGAGCAGGGTGGCATGCTCTAGTGCCCTCCAGCTTCTGGCCTAGGCCACTGGAATGAAAAGTGAATGTCCGTTCACTTGCTTATTGGTTTAATCTATGCGAATTAGACTAACCTGCGAACACTGAATCAATTCAGCCTTGGGCTTTTTGACTGTCTGTACTTAGCCTTAGCTAATGTTTTGGATTCTTTAAGATTACCACCTTGATTACCACCAGAAGCACACAGGAAGTCAATGCAATATTGAGCTCACGATGCTTCGAATCGCTGGTCAAACAAGCATACTATTATTATCTGCACGCTATGAAATGCTCAGGTAGACTACACAGAAGCCGTTTAAGTCAAGCACATCGGTGCAAAGCAGCAGAGAGGAATAACAGGTAACAGCGGCCACGTCTTCATTGAAGATGAAGTGCTCTAACCAGTTGACTTGGGGGGCGAAGCAGAACGCTCTTGTCTATTCCTCCATTCTTACGAGAGAGCAGTAGTCAAGAGAGCCCCAAGAGGGAGACCACTCATCCTAACTGTCCTCAAGGAAAGCAGGAGGAAGAGGGAGGGCACATTGTGTTCTCCGCTTTTTATGCTCCCACTTTATGCTTTTCCTAGCACCAGGGGAAATACTAAACCAGATCCTGTGACAGAGATGAAGGCATGAAGGCACTTACAGTCCAAGTAAAATAGTTGCACAGTCCTCTCTCTTACCTTTTAATCTTAGAGAGCTTGGACTCTTCCTCTCTAATATATTCCTTCAGAGATCGCACCAAGTCTTTCTCTGCATAAACCAGGTCAGTCATTTGACCTGAAATGGAAGCAGACAAAATGTTGCTACAGAGTTGCATCGAAGAACCAATCTTTTCTACAGCCAGAGGGGAAACTTCCCAGATGTTCTTGGGCTAGTAAAAGACTAGAAAGTATTAACACTTACAGTATTTACTCAAATACAAGATGAGGTGCCTCTTCCCGCCCCCACCCCACAAAACAGCATGAGAAAACCAGTCACTCATCTCATACGACTCTGGCCCTTGAGCCCAGCTCAGAGCCAGAGTCCAACATGCAGCAGCCTCCTGCTCCCACCTCCACTTCCCGTCTGCAGCTTCAGCCCACCTGCTCCCCCCCACTCCACCCCACTTACTGTCAGGTGCAGCTTGGCTCCAGTTCAGGCTGGGGTCTCTCTGGAGCACAGAGCACATGAAAACTTCTTCCCCTGCCTGGCCAAACAGCAGCGCTGACACTGCTTTATGGCCAGGCAAAGACTGAGCTTCCACGTACCGTGTTTCAGGATACAGCAGCCCGAGCAGTGTCTGACTGTAAGCAGAGGAAGGAGGGGGAAGAGGCAGATGGGGGAGCAGGGGGAAGACGCAAAGACTAGTAAAAGCAAGGACTGAGGGGGTGCAGGTGGCAGGGAGGAGCAGGAAGGCTTCAGGGGAAGGAAGTGGGTGGGGGCAGAGGGCCTGACCCCCCACCCACTGCTTTCCCTGCTGTAACGATGGAGCAGGCAGGGAGAATTCAGGATTCTCCCCCTCCAGTACTTAGATTCTATATCTGGAACATTATAACAAATTTATAATTTTTCCACACACAGAATCTAATTATTGGGGGGAGTCATCTTATATTTGAGTAAATGCAGTAGAAGCCCAGGAGATGAGCCCCTAGTTCTCAGTCATATGAGATGTATAATTCCTTCATGTGGCTTGAAGGAATCTCAGCTTTAATATCTTGCAAAGAAACTTTGCTGTGCCCCCTTTTTTGCCTTCCAGTGTTTAATGTTACTGGTACCTGCATCTGCAGCCAATTAAGAGAAATCTGATGTAATGCATCTTTAGAGGCAAAGTGGTTAGTGGTCAGAATTGTTGCCATGGAAACCACTCTACACATGGATGCAGATTAGGTCATACCGCACATTTCTCAACTGATGTCACAGGCAGTTAGGCCTACAGCCCCTGATTATATGGCTTACACAGGGTAACTGTGAAAACACCTTGTAAAATCCAAATACAGAAAAATTACAGTCTGACGTTGGTAGTCTCATATGCAAAGACTCTCCTAATGGAAAGTTAGACTTGTATACTGGCAGCCTCTTTTGCATTTTATACTTGAGAAGGTCTTACTTTTTGGCTACTAAGCACTGAATCCAATTAGACTGACAAACGTAGCTGAAGATTTTATTTTCAGTATTCCAAAGTAATAATTACTATTGAGACATAATTAAGAAGCCCTCCTAGGTGAAATGTAGCAGCGTGTTCTATTTTCAGCTCAGCTCCCTGCCCGAGCAAGGCTCAGAAACAGGGAAACATAAGAAGAGAAGAAGGACATTCACAGCAACCGTGAACACAAAGAACAAACTTCTAACTAGCAGGAAAGGACAAAGAATAAGTCACTATTCATTTTCATTGCATACCTTTAAATGCAGCTCAGAGTGATCTGCTTTAGTTGGGACTCAACTTCTTTTCTTCCGACTTTCATGTCACTGTCTAGTTACAAATAACCCACCTGGGACCACATCTTATTCCACATATTAGGTGCCTAACTGGACTTTTAAGATATCCACATGTCACCCTACGCCACCCTGGGTCCCTGAAAAAACTGCTGGTATAAACAGGAGGGTGGGTTCTCGCGCTCAGACACCCAACAGGCACCTGCTGCAATTCAGTAAGGCTGTGTGTCTTGGTTCCTTCGGGACTGATTTTAAAAATTGCCTATGCTTATACCAGCGTTCAGAGGTTTGTCTGTCAAGACAGGGCTTTTGCAGCAGAAGGAACTAAAGCACCAGCAGAATCCAGTTTTACCATATTCAAGATTTCCAACTGTTATCTATGTAATGCTTTAGTCAACTATACAGTACAATGGGGGGGGGGGCAGGGGGTTTGAAATCAAAGGTCCCTTTAAAGTGAAAGTGAGATAAACCAGCACATGTTAATTTTTCCTCTTCTCCCTGACTGGCCTTGTATAACAATTTACATTCACTGCAAGACAGCTTTGTGTGCAGTTTTTACTGCAGAAGATTTATTTTTAAATCAGGTCACATGAAAGGGCCAGAAGGAGAAACCATTCATCCATAGCAGAAAGGGTCCACTTTAATCATACATGATGAAAACAACATTCATCTGCTTGCAATTTAATCCAAGGATCACAGCCTTGCTAGATACAATTAACAATCTCGCCTGTGGATTTTTTTTTTCATTTGTCTGCTTATGAAACATCTAGAAAACAAATTTGAGCTAGTAAGCATGCACAGCTGAAGACTGTATTCTGTCCCCCACCTTTCAGAACGTGGGAAGGGGTTTTAATTGGATGTGACCTAGTGAGCAGCTAGAGCTCCCAATATTCATAATGCAAACAGCAAGAAATGCCACTGAATTTTAATGCAAATCACTAAATTTGATGTGAAATAATTAGAAAGGGAACTTAGTCACCACTGCTTATGTTCTACAGCCTGCCTCAGAAGGCCCTTACATTGCTAGAGCTTCTTGGGCATAAAGAGGTTTTATTTTATTTTTTTTAATAGTATGTTAAACACTAAACCTTCAAGAGTACCTGCAGTGATGTGCTCAAAGCCTGATGCGCGCACAATTATTGATGATAACTGGGCATCTTTTTCTCTTGTATACCTATTCAGTAGAGAGGCCCTGCCTGCAAAGAAATTGTACCCATTTGGTCATCACTGGTGGTGTTCACAGCGAGGTAGTTTAATCAGATTATGTTGCATTGGTGCACACAACTGCATTAGGGGTTTGCAACAAGCCTTCTATCTCTGATGTAGATGATGCTCAATTGAGTTTTGATGTGACGCTTATAAAAACATTTACACACACACTGTAGTGTATGTGGGATACACATGTTCCAACTTTGCAAATCTATCATTTCATCTTACAGACTCCTTCCATACCTATGGAGGTGAAAAACTCCGCTTGCGTGGGCCATGTGCAGCTAATGCAGGTCAACAGCAGCAACAGCATCCAGGGCTTCATCATTAAAAAGGCTCCAATCCGTAGACTCTGGGAAGGGGGTGGAA
>NW_005842067.1:2421034-2432759 GCF_000455745.1 Alligator sinensis | reverse complement strand
GTGAAAATCAGATGCATTGTTTGCAAATAAAACTTGTTAGCATCATAATAAAGATTAATTAAAATTCCATTTCTATTAGAAATAAGGATTTATATTTGAACAGTGAAGAAAAGAATTGCTTGGTTGATTTTAAAGACTGCTCTCAAAACTACATGCAATATGGCATCAAGCATGAAAAAATGCTACAGGAATGTTACACTGGCTTGCAGAAGGCCTGGTTCACACTATAGTGCCAGAGATGACGCTTGGCATAGAAGCAAAGTCCATTTCTTTAAAATCATAGAGAAAATGGTAGTTAGGCACAAGGCGTATCTTTCCAAGAAAGGGAACAACACCCAGGGAAAAAACCTGCAGCTGTCACCCGTATCCCATTATACTAAAATGCACAGAGGAAGAACATTTTAATTCAAGTATTTTTTTTAAGAGTCTCTTGACTTTAATGGGTTTAGGACCAAATGTAGCTCTGGTGTAAAAGGAGCAAACAATTCTGATGGTGCAGTTTAAATGGCCTTGTCCTGAAACTAGGGTTCTGCTCCTATTAAAGTCTAGCCACTGCCATGGCTTCACTGGAATAGGATCAAGCCCTGGAAGCTCAAGCCTTAGGATCAAGCCCTAACCTTAGCTTCTGAACATCTGTCTTTGACCTCTACAAACTGTGAATGCAACCTGCCTCCATCTCAGACCCACTTAAAGGGCAAGCTAGTAAAAGGGTAAAAAAATTAGGCAATTTCTAACTCCCCCCGTTGAAAAACTAGCACAGCTCCCCCCAAGTCATGAGGAATCTATCAAAGAGCACGTAACACCCACAGACAAGAAATAATGGAGGAAGGCAGCAGAGAACAGTTCGGTCCTTTTTAATGGAGATCAGCTTGTTAAACCCAATCAAACATTAACAAGCCAGGAGTGAGATTTCGTGGCAGTCATAGCTGGATTTTGTTGCAGCATGGTGCATAGAGTCACGTACTCAGCACTCAGTCCGTCCTTCCAACAGCTCAGAAATCAGGCATTACAAAAAAAGCCCATCGCTTCCACTGCTTCCCATTGAATCATTTAGCAAACACTTTCTCCCAGACACTCCAGTTCAACGTGGATGCAGCAGAGCTATAATTCTGGCACGCTGCCCTGAAACCACCTTTGCTTCTAGTTCTTCCTACATCATGATAATTAGTTACAGCAGCATCCAAGGGAAGGACATGTTGCTTGAATTAAAAACCTATTGAAACTACATAGTTACAGGGTCACTTTCTATTATGCTTAAATTTGATGTTAATGGAAGGGAAAAGTCCACTACAAGGCTCCACCTGCCGTGGCAATTTAACCTGTTTCTCTAGAGATGTCAGAGAGTGAAAGACACTAAGGGAGAATTTCAGAAAAGTGACTACGTAAGAACGCCTGTCAGCAGATATGCCTTTTTGGCATATTCACAGTTATTCCGGTATTAGTTTCTGTATTAGTTCTGTGCTAACAGGAGCAAAAATGAAAAGCTGCAAGGCAGGCAGCTGAATGCTGTTTGAGCTTTGGCCTCATCACAATTACTGCTGACAGAGGATCTAGAAAGACTCAAGTTCAACTTGCTGTACACAACCACCTAGGAAGCATCTACTGTTAAAAATCATCTCCCACTGCCTGTAAATTCAGTAGTTTTAATCTGAAGTCACCAACGTACAAAACACTAAAGCCCACAATAATGGATCTTTTCACAATGCTTTCCATATAGCTTTTCAGCAAGTATGACCCAAAGCCTAGTCTTGAACATACTTAAAACATTCCCCTCCCTCCTCCCCACCTCAAAGGTTTGTGAAACTGGATTACCTGTCTGCAAGCAAACAAAAAATCCTCAAAATAACCGAGGTCATATTTCTTAAGTGCTTTGCTCGATGTTCTTTTGGAAAGGACAGCCAGGGAGGTTAAAATAAAGCCATTTGCTAAGGACAACTGGCAGCAGAGACTGAAAAAAAAAGTTACAGGTGAAAACAGTTTGATTCGTTAGTCATGCTCCCAGCCTTGTTCTGTCCATAGGACTTCCAGATCCCAGGTGTAATGTCACCTCTGGAAGCAGGGACGCATGGCAAGACTTGCAGCTCCCGAGAGCACAGGACACAAATGAAACAGAAGGGGCCTGATGCACACAGTGGGCAAGCAGCTAGGCTAGTGGTAGTGGATAAACAGGTTAAAAACCAGTTGATATCCATGGAAGAGCTCTTTCTAGAAGCTGTAATTCTTCTGGGAGACCAGGGGGGCCAGAAATGCCTTTTAGCAAACACATGACAAGTCCAAACCATGTGGAATCCAGAAGTCATCCTGCAGGTCACCCCGGGACTGGCTGTTCTCCGACCCTTGCTCACCACAAACGCCCACCACAGCTGGCACACTCATTACGGAGGCTGCACTGCAACACCGATACAGAAACCACTTTAAGAAAGAGAGGGGGGCAGATGTAGATGAACTGTTCAGCTTAATTTACAAGCATCCTCTGCATTTGCTTATTTCTGCCATATCTGATCAAAAGCTAGTTCTGACTCCGAAACGGTTTCTGCTTCGATTAGTCCCTTCAAAATACCCCGCACACTTTGGATGGTACCCTCGTCAGGGGAGGGGGAAAAAGAGTCGAAGCTGTGGACAAACGGCCAATACGCTGCACTCAACCTGGGAAAGGGGCAGGCAGGAGGCAGACATTTCCATGACAAACGGGTGAACTGGCACTATGCTGACGGATCAATCTTACCTCACCGTTTCCACGCATTTCCCCCATCTCCGCATGCCACTATCCATCTGTTGTCTCCGGTCTTCTGAGAAAAAGACTGGCTCTCCCCCTTCCCTCAGCCGTGATCTCCCTCCTCTTCTCCTTATACCATGTTTCTACAGAGCTAGCAGGTTGGGGCTCTGATCCTTTAACTAGGGCTTCCAGGCACTGCCGCAATACGAATAATAAAGCCGCCTCAGTAAAGAATAAGGCTGCCTTACAGAACCAGGGGCATGCCAAATGTTTTCCATCTATTATGACATTAGCAAACCATACTTTGCTTTTAAAACCACTTCTTTCTGCTCTCGACAGAAAGGATCCAACACGTGAAGACATACAGCGTGCATATGTGAGCGAGTGAGAACGCTGTCTCCATTGCATCATACTGAACTTGCTCTTTCTGCGGCCATATGTTTGAACTGCTCTATTTCAGCGCTGGAGTAAAATAGGTTTCTAATACATGGGTAACCTGATCGTCAAGCAAAGCTGAATGAACAGTGCCACGAAAAGGTCTGCCAATGCTCAAACCACAGCAAGTGATATAGCAGAGCAGGGTGAAGTCAAGAGTATTCGGAGGATGCACACATTCAGTTGTATTAAACCAAGACTGTCCATCTGCATAGTCTGTTCTTGTTTCCTGCAGCGTTTTTTTGGAAACATTAGGCAAAACTCATCCAAGTGACTTCTGAAGGAATTTTCCAGTTTAAACAGCATAACTCTCTGTTCCAACCCCCCGCCCCCCATATTCTCGCATAGCTCAGGACGTCTGCCAAGAAGAACATTTACCACATCTAGCAGCTTGACTTTGTAACAGATCTTTAGCAGCTCTGCCATCAAGCCAGGATTTACTCGAGTCAATAAATAGAAAAGCTCAGTAAACAGAGGGAGCAGCCGCCAGCTCGAACAAGAGAGACACCTGGCTGTAGAGATGTCAAGACCGTTCACACGTATTCCTTGCCAGCTGCTCTCCAGAAGACACTGGCGCACCAACGCTGCACCACAGCAGGCTCCAGGCAGCTTCACATTGGAGCAAACACATATTTACAGCACTGTATTTAAAATAAGCTCTCAACAACTCCTGAAAACAAGACAAAACATTAACACCTATCCATTCAAGCACAGAGAAACACGAAGCACTAGTGCCAAAAAGCGTCTGAAACTCCCGTTCCTTAAAGTATTTCCTGTATGTATTGCTTTCCACATCCCTTGATACACAAGGCAGCATTTATTTTTCATAATGAAGTGTGCCATGATAAGACAGGCTCATTTAGGATTTCCTTCGATATCTACCTTCCTCCATAGTAAAAGGCCCAGGCCTGTTCAAAGTCCAGTGCTAAACTAGAGAAGTAGATTGTAGTGCTGGATGCAATATGGGGCAGCAGTCCTGCCCTAACTTACAGTGCAGCTGCTATGGGCCTGCTGGCCAGCCTGGATGGGGAAAGGGGCATTAACAAGTTAGTCTACCCCAAGCTTGCTGCCTATGCCTCTACTTAAATACAGGGTATAGCACTGCACTCGCTTATGCTGTTTTAAGCCAGAATCCCCAAAAAGTCAACAGGGATGTGCCAGAGCAGATGCAATCGGGGCAGGCCCCCATTGTCTGACTATAACCCCCCTCCCCATGCTCTATACAGCCAATTGAGATGATGTCACACAAACAAGAAGCCAAGTGGCTTCTCTGGAATTTCAGCCCTTTAATCAATCACTGTTTCCACTGGAAAGAGCTCTTCCAATGATGTCTATTCAAGTTGCTATTGAAACATGGGGTTGATCTGTAACTATGAGTCATGTGTGTGTCTAGGAGGACTGGGTATTAAATTCTTCCAGTTTCAGGTCCAGGCAGGAATTCAAGCCAACTTCTATTCGAGCCAATGGAAGGATTCCCATTGCTGGACTGGAAAGGAAAGCAAGCATCTGTTAGTTAGCTTATCTGTTCCTTCAGGGTCCTGCTCTCAACTACAGCTCATACACTTGCTCTACCAGAAAAATAAGTCACAATTCATTTCCTGAGACCCTTCCTCCAATGAGGAGGAAGTGCAATCAATTCCCCAATTTTCCTTGGGCACAGCAGCTTGAATCTCTTAGGATAAGCTCTATAACAAAACAAATGCCACCAAAGCAAGAGAACATTACTCAAGTGATCCGTCTTGTAAGATCAACAATAGCATTTCATTTAGATGCTACCATGATTTTTCTTGGGAGGAACTGCATTACATTTAGCATTTGCTTTCTGGCGTCTGCATTAAAAGGCAAGATGCAGTGAGGTGATAGTTAAGAGTGTAATGAATCTTCAGATGAAAGATCTCACAGTTGATCTTTCTGGTTCCTGGGCATCTTTTCCTTTTTCAGACAACAAGCAGCAAGTCGGAGCACATCTCCCAACCGCCTCACAGGCTAGCACCATCACAGCCATTAACCAAGGCTGAAGGCCAGTCAGCCACAGCGTTTGACCTCGGAAGAGAAAGCAATCAGTCACAATAAACAAAGCAATCTGTTGCAATAAACAGACGTACCGAAACCAACACAACTGCGGACACAATAATACTAAAAACCACAAATTTCACTTAGTGCAACAAAAACCAAACCAAACAAAAAATAGTAGGAGAAGAGTGTGACAACATTTGCTATTTTGAGATCTCCCCCCATGAACACTGGCAGGCCAAGAGGTTTTATTTTAACACGCGACTCATGCCAAAAGCCAAACATGCACAGATTTCAGTAGTTCCTCTCTAACTCATTTCACAGAGACGGCTTTAAGAATTGCCATGTTTTTTCTCGTCTGATCTGCTGAAGTCCAGCACACACAAGCACCTGCCTGCCCCATACTCGATGAAATCCTTGATGATGATACAAAATGAAATCCATACTTCTGCAGAGGTGCCAAAGTCACGGTAGTAAAGTCGCAAAGTGCCAATATAGTATATGGTGGCAGAAGAGGTTTTTCCTGACAACTTAGCCAGACACCACCCCAAGCAAGAAGAGCCATGTTTTGCCAAGATAGCTGGACGCACCCGACAGTGGGGCAGGGAGGAAGGAGAAAGTTGTCCACACGGCAAAGCTTTGTATTGGAGACCAGGCTTTGGGGACTGAGGTACAGATTCACAGAAGTTTAGGGTTGGGAGGGACCTTGTGAGATCATCGGGTCCAGCCTCCAGAGACACTGATCTGCAAAACAGGAATAACAGCACCTCCCTGGCTGGATATTGTGAATATTAAGCTCCCCATGTTAGGCTCTAGCTCTTCCAATGATGTCTATTCAAGTTGCTATTGAAACATGGGGTTGATCTGTAACTATGAGTCATGTGTGTGTCAAGGCTGCAAGGATCCTGGATACTACTGTAGTGGAGGCTGCTGCACTACTTAACAAATAGGCTAGACAGCAAGAAAGGGAAATTACAACACTATGTAACACAGATATGGCCAAGAAGCTATCCAGCTGTCAGGAACTGTGGTCACTCAAAGTTAGCATTTATTCTGCTGCTTAAAACAATCAAGTACAAACCCCTAGAGGAAAATGTTTACTCTTAGCAGCATATGGCTCAAGTGCAGAGGGCAGTAGTACATACACATACTGTAACAGCTGGGTCACTGCAAATTCTGGAATAAAGCCTTTTCTTAGTATGATATATTGCAAATAAACCACGACTTATTTATTCCTTTTTTAGAGAAAGATTTACCTGCAATAAACTCATATTAAATGATACAACAAAAGTGACTGCATTTCTCCTGCTACTGGTTATACCACTTCCTGTTGCATGGCATTGTACCCTGCAAGCCTTATGGCCTTGTTACAGGTGCAATAGCAGATTGGCACTAATATAAAGAAAATTGACTGCATCAGAAATCAGCTTCTTTTGCCCAATGTGGCCAATAAATGCCCTGCATATGCATGCAGCTGCAGCACAGCCCGACAGCTTGGAGAGCAGCCAGGTCCAACAGGTAAGTGTTGTGGTGGAAGTAGGGGGCAAATCAGGGCTGCCACGGTGAAGGAGGGAGTGGGGCTGGGACTGGAGCAGGCACTGCCCAACTGGGGCGGGGTGGGCAGCTCCTGCCACTGCATGCACCCTGGAAGGACACTGCGTGGGGCAAAGGCAGGCTGCGGCTGCAAGCTGGAGCTTGGGCTGCTCTGAGCTCTTCCTGGTGGGGGCTGGTCCAGGCTTCGCTAGGGGCATGGCAGATGTCAGCACTGGCAGAGGGGTTAGGGGAGCTACAACAAATTTTGGGGAAGCTGCAGCCCCCCATAGCTCCCCTCCCACTGCCTGCCCCGAGCGCAGCCCAGCCCAGCCCAGCCCCTGCTGGGAAGTGCCCGGCAAAGCCCCACCCCAGGCCCACAGTGGCAGCCAACCCCGCCCCGCACAGATCTGGGGGCACAAGCCCCCCATACCCTTCCAGGATGCATGCAGCAGCAAGAGCTGCCCCTGCCCCAGAAGGAAGCTGATCTGGTCCCCTACCATGTTGCCCCCACTATATCTAGACCGCACTCCTGAACCCATCTGTGCCCTGCGACCTGGCCAGTTGGCATGTGCTCTGCAGGCTGTTTGCACAGGGTTGCAGGTCATACTCCTGGGGGTGGGAGGGGGCTTGGTGCCTGAACTGCCCCCCTGAGCAATAAAGTTCAGGGGATGGAAAGTTTGTCCACAGGAGGGTTCAAGGGGAGACACCACATCCTGAGATGTTGGGGGGGACAGACTGACTACATTTTGGGTGGCTTATCTGTGGGAAGTGGCCACACATTTGTGGAACATGAGCTGGGTAATACAAATCAGAGATAAACCTGCCCTAGAGTGGCTCAATTTTAAACAGCCTAAATAAAGCGTGCTTAAAACTAGTTTCAGGTGTTAATGTGTGAACAATCCAAGGGTTAAGAACTCCAGGAGCTGCCTAAAATTAATGTGAACGTGTAGCAAGGCCCTTACACCAAGTTGTGCGCACAGGAAATACAAAATTGGGACCCAAGTCTGATTAATACTCCACCAATAAGAATTACTTGGTAAAACAACACAAACACAGCCTACAAGAAGTGCAGTTTGGGCTTATTCTATGCTTACTCAGACTTAAAATTCATTTGAAAACCTGAAGCTAAAACTGGTTTCCTCTACTATCTATATTTAAATCAGTTATGGCACAGCCAAACCAAATTAAAATACTTCAAAGTTATACCCATAGCAATGGACTGGCTCCCAGTGTTTGCTTTAGAGGCGTGGCACACACAAAGAGTGGTCAACACATGTACAAACAGTAATCTGAGGTTGAACTGGTGACTGAATCAAGTCTGTTTGCACTTTCTGCCTCTTTAAACAACAGTGCTGATGGGCAGAACGTGGGGAAAGACGCCACCACAATGGAGTACTCAGCTCACCACATGTAGTATTTCACTGTCCTTTTCTGCAGGAAAAGAATAGCCTACTTTGGAGACAGGCATCATCTAACATACTAAGTGCTATCACTCTGGGTGGCTTCGGATAGGAAACTGATGATACTTAAATGGAGATTAATACCGCTCACATTCCTCCAGAGTCAGAGGCCAGGGGTTCTGCTCAACTGCAATTGGGATTTTACAATGGTGGCATCATAAAGCATACTGTGCTCTGACAACCTAAAGAGAAAAGCATTTGTAAAATATTTTCACGTGGGATTTTAATGAGGATATCTGAAGAGCTAGGGAAAACATTAAACAGAAACACTTTCTGCTGCAGTTAATTTTGCCATTGTATGTGTTAATTATCAGCAGGACAGCAAAGAACCCCACGGTATTAACTCTGATCCTAAACTAAAAGATCCTCACATATACAAAAAGTTAATTAACTCCTGGCCAAATTCAACTGTGCTCCCTAGTGTTGCACTTGCTTGGATCAATAGTAAATTTGCAAATTTGCCCCCAATAGTAATTATATCTAAGGAGGTGGGCAGGGGGAAGAAATATATATCAGTTTCTACATGGTAGGAGAGATCCCAGACACCAGATCACACTATCCTATTTTAAAACCCTCCCTTGCTGCGATTCATAGTACCCAACTGTAGCACGCTTACTAGGCTATATGTACGCAGCTCACTAACACTAGTTGCCTCTGGGTACTTAGCCAAAAAACTTATCTGGGGCAAGAGGGACACCTCTTCCTTGGCACTTCAGCACTATGCCTAAAACCATCATACATCTCCATATGCCTGCATCATCAGCTTCCTTGCCAAAACATTTAATATGCCTAATGTGCATCTGAAAATAATGAAAGCCTAGATTCCAAACTAATACAATAACTTTGTTTTTCAAGGAACGCCAAAGGAAACCGATGCCAAAACTGTTTGTTTGCATGCACAAAGACTAGCAACCATTTTATTCCGATTCATATTTATTTCTTCAAGTGCACAAGAGACCTTGCAATAGTCCTAGTTCTGTAACCTTACAAAACATCAGCATCTGGATTAGCTCCCAATTGTTCTGTTAACCTGCAAGCAAAAGGCTATTGTTTGACAATCAAACAAAAATGGCAAGCAGCAGTACTCTCCATCTTTTACCATACAATAACAGCAAGCTCGTCTCCCATTAAACACCATCTCCTCTAGTGTTCATTAACTCCTACTCAGTGAGCTCCCCATATGGGGAGCAGCTATGTGCTTTGGTACCCTCTTCTAAAGCTTGCAGAAATTCTCTGGTCATAAAGTGCAAGTGCATTTTACTGCACAAAGCCCAGATTTTTTAGGCATTAAAAATTCATCAGATTAGATTCCATATGCTCCTGGAACTTAAAGTGGGTTTGTTTTAAAACTCTTGTTTTAAGCATTCAGGGGAAAAAAAATGAAACAGGGTTGCTTTCAAGGAATCGTTTGGGTTCCCTTTTCTCCAGCCCTATTACAGTCAAGATAAAGAAATTAAGACATTATCTGCAAAGGGTAGAGCTAAGGCACATCAGGTTGTGAATTTCTCACAAATGAACATAAAATCATATATGCAGAACTAGCTACAGAAAAAACACAAAATAAAAACCCTTCTACATGCTTATATATCTTCTTGCCTTGGAAGGCTGCCAGCCTGAACAGAATAATAAGTGTAAATGGAGCAGTCATCTGACTTAAATACATGTTTTATTAGGAGTAGGCCATGTACTAGCCCTGACTTAACTCTTTTAAAGAAAACATGAAGCACAGGACCATGGTCTAAATGCTGCATGTACCCAAGAACCTGGAGTGAGCAAGAAGGCAGATCCTTACCCACCAAGTACAGCAAGGCTATGCTCACCAAATACAAGCTGTGTCCATCCATTGCTGTGTACACACACACAATCATTGACCAGACTGTAGTGTCACAGGTCTGTGTGATTTACCTGCTGAAGGTAGTTGTGGGGTCCTTTTCAGCACACTTCCTTCTCAACAAACCTACAAAATGAGGAGACAGGTTTCTTATGAAAAATATTGCATGTCAAAGCTTGTTTAGACCACTGAGCCTCCATATCTGCCAACGTGGGCGATGACTGCTTGGATTCCTGAGCGGGACAGGAGCAGACAGTTCAGGACGTTGTCTCCACGCTGACTGCAGATCCATGCCAGTTACTCAGCTTATTGGCTCTTGTTTGCCACTACCACTGCACGCAGCAGCATCCAGGAGTGCTGATTATTGCTTTGGGGTTTGGACAACTTCTCTCCAACTGCCCACACATGTCCTATGCTTAAATTGCACATAGAAAATAACCTACTTCTGCTACCAAACCACAGTTAGTCCCTTACTTGCACTACTGAGTAGCGTACCATAGGGCTAAAGGTCCCAGGTTCAAATTATTCGTGTTGGGAAGGAACAAGGTATTATACATACACCTGCACTCCCTCTGCTTATACTTCCCAAGCTCTAGCTGCTGCTCCTGTTTAAGTCACGTGTTTGGAGAGGCGGAGTGGGGAGGCCTCCTTTTCCTTGGAGCACACGGCAGAGAAGAAAGCAAGCTGAATCTATGTGCTGGGTTACAGCCCAGGAGAAGGATGGGGGCAGAGAGGAAGAGAGAGGGGGGGAAAAGTCAAATAAGAAAGATTCTGGGGGATGGAAATAAAGAAGGAAGGGTAAGAAGAGTGGAGGAAAATTACTGATGGGAGAGGAAAGAGAAGTCTTCAGTCTGCTCTGCATGTTTAACATGCTGATATAGCTAAACAAATGCAAGCTTCCTAATGTCCAGACTTATTCTGGTTTAGGAGGAAACAAAAAAGTAATAGCCTTTTTGTTCAATTTACAGCATCAAGAACAGATTTAAGATCATTCAAAATAAGCTACAAACAAAACAAAAAAAGCCCACCTGCACTTGAAATTTAAGTTTGGGTATCACGGGGTGTGAATTCAAAGCAGAAGAGATGTCATTTAATAGCTCCACGGGTGAACAGTCTGTGTGTGGATACTATTCTGAATAAGTGTTCACATATGGAGTTAGTTATTTAGGCACTTATACGGTACTTTAAATTCACATGCAGCTTTAAGCCAAATTCACATCAAGTGCAAAGTCCCTTAGTAATAATAGGAAGTACAAGACAAAGATAAATCGGGCCCAGAGCGTCAGCCATGACATTGTTCTAAAGGAAATTTGTTTTGGGGCAGAAGGTGGGAAAGCAGCAACCACAAATCTTTGAATCTGCTGTTAAATGGTAGGTGGGCTAACTTGAAAGTCATTCTGGCCTTGGACACCAAAGAGGTGACAGATTTTAAAGGTGAGAAGGAAACATTAGGACCATTTAGGGTGAGCCCCTGTAGAAAGCAGGGTAAGAGCCCTTCACCTCAAAAACCTATGGTTGAAATAAAGCATTCCTTTGAGAAAGACATCAAGTCATGATTTGAAGGAGTGGTGATGAGCTTACCACATCCTTTAGGGAACTGGTCCAAGAGTTAATTACTCATTGTTTAAGATGTTCATCTTTTTTCCAGTTTATTCCCAGTCATGGGCCACGTTATCTTCTTGTTGGCCACATCAACAAGGGCTCTAGTCTCAGATTGAACCCCCTCCAGAACTTAAA
>NW_005842067.1:2419791-2421003 GCF_000455745.1 Alligator sinensis | reverse complement strand
GGGAAAGTTGACAGTTATACAACTGACTTCTTATCATTTCTGTCTGGGGCCAGGTAAAATTTGTTGGTCACTTCTGCCAGAGCTAGAAGAAATCGTACAGAAAATGTTTAAAGAATAAGAAATAATACTAGGAACATTTCCTATTTCAAGTGTAAATCTTTTTTCACAATTATTATACATTGTAAGTGGTTGACCCACCTCAAAAGCGATATTGCAAAGTGAAAAGGTGCACAAGGCTTAATGATAATGATTGAGAGCACGGAAAACCCTTATGCAAGGAGAGGCAGAGGAGATTGAGATTGTTACCATAAGGAGGAATTGAATAAGAGGGTGGAAGTGGGGATGCAATCAAGAGAAAATGAATGGTCTAGAGAATGGCCAACAGGCATTTCTCTGGTCTCGTAACACAAGACCAAGAGGACAGTCACTGAAATTAATAGGCAGCAAATTGCAACCTGATAAAAGGAAATTCTTTTTTCACTCACCCTACAATTAGACTATGGAATGGACTGCCGCAGGACGTCACTGAGGCCACAAGCTTAAGATTCAAAGATGGACTGATCGCTCATGTGGGTAACGAGACAATGCAAAGTTATCACAGTTCACGCACACAAGCAGCTCTGGAAGGGATACCAAATCTTGGCTTGAAGGCTTAACACCCCCGCTAACTAGCCTGGGCTTCGCAAAGGGGTCTGCGGGGGGTTATGCAGAGACATCTGCCAACTGTTGAGTTCTCCCACCTTCCTCAGCCGTTTCTGGCTTTGGCCACCCTCCCAGAGGCTAGACAGACCGTGGCTCTGATCCACGGTGGCACTTCCCACAACCCAGCGGCAGCAACGGAAACACTGGCTGGGCCATTCCTGCAGCCTCACCATGACCCCAGCTGCCCGAGCTTTCCCAGAGTGGGAAGGAGCTGGGTCATCCGCCTCTCTGCATCTGCACAAGGGAGAAAAAGGAGCTCGGAGAGGGAGCTGGGGAGCACAGAGACGTGGCAAAGGGGTGAACCCCACTGGGAAGGGACAAGAGAGGGGTGGAGGTGGGCGCCTCGCTCTCAGCCCTGCCCCAGCACTCCAGGCAGGATGCTTCCCTAGTCTCCCACCCAGAGCAGAGGTTTCACAGCTGCAGTTTGCATCCCCCAGTGCCTGGAGCCCTGTGGCTGGCACAGCCCTTGCCCCCCCCCACACCGGACAGCCCGCACCCTGCACCCTCCTG
>NW_005842067.1:2418964-2419472 GCF_000455745.1 Alligator sinensis | reverse complement strand
CCCCGGCGCCTGCCGTAATGCTCGTAGTAGCTGCCCCCTTGCAAACCTCCAGAGGTGATAGGGCAAGGGGCTGGGGTGGCTGTGAAGCCCGGTATAATAGTTCATTGGGGTGAACTATTAAAATAGTTTAACTGATTAAAATACTGGCTGGGGGGGGGTCATTTATTTATGCAAGGTGCCTTGTGCCTGGTAAGGGATGCCTGGCGTTTCTCAAGGTTGAGAACTACTGGTTTGAACCCATCCATGGGAGGGGACTTCCAGTCCCTCTTCTTTTCCATCCGAGCAGTGTCCAGCTCAGCGCAAGGCTCTTTGGGAAGATGTTGTAGGGTGACCGGCGTAGAGGACCCTCCGGTTGTCCTCTGTCCTCTAGGGACACGAAACCTGATGTCTTTATGTCCTCTGTTTTCCTCTTGAAGAGAGAAAAAAAGAGGACATAGAATCATACAAGTTGGGTCGGAAGGGACCTTGTAGATCTTCAAGTCCGACCCCCTGCCTGGGCAGGAGGGAA
>NW_005842067.1:2405545-2417582 GCF_000455745.1 Alligator sinensis | reverse complement strand
ACAAGAAAATGGAGGTGAAGAATTTGTTAAAGATGTCTGCCTTCTCCTCTGGCGCAACCACCAGATTGCCCAGCGTATCTTGCAGGGGCCCCACATTTCCCGGCGCCTTCTTCATCCTCCCTATATATTTGAAAAAGGACTTTTTATTATCTTTGATCTTGGACACTAGTCCTAGCTCTATGTCCGCCTTAGCTTTCCTAACAGCCCCCCTACAGGCCCGAGCAGTGGAGGTGTACTCCTCTTTGGAGATAGTCCCCCTCTTCCACCACATAAATGCGTTGGGTTTCGTATCCACATTGTAGCAGAAAACTGGAGTGTCCTCTATGACGGCCACCCTAGGTAGATGTGATATCTTTTATTAGACCAACTAATTAGTAGGAAAAATGTGCTTTGCAAGCTTTTGGGCACAAACGACCTTCTTCGGGCATAGGGAGACTCTGCTATGTCCTTACCAGGGGTGGGCAATTACTCTGGGTGGAGGACTGCTTACTGAGGTTTGGGAAGCCATCGAGGGCCGCATGACAGGCATCCGGGGGAGATCAATATTAATTTTCTAAGTTTTGTAGGGGCCTCGCAGGCCAGATAGAATGGCCTGGTGGGCCACTTCTGTCCCCCGGGCCGCGTTTTGCCCACCCCTGCCTTAAACTGATATGGCTCCGAGCAACACCCAAGCCCATACTAAAGCGCTCCGTGGGTTTCGGCTCTATTCAATTCCAGAGTATTTTTTCTTTCCTTCAGACACCGTGGAGGAGAAGGTGCAGGATGGCCCAGGGATTTTGCAGCAGGGGTTCACCTGGAGAGGATATGTTAATTCCATCCGTCTAAGACACCGTGCAGCAGCCGACTTCAGCCTGTGCTCAGTAACTCTCATTTCACTATGAATGCCTGAGAAAATATTTAAGTGTCTGCTGAGCTGGGGACCTGTAGTTTGAAGACATTATAATGAAGAACACAGCACTAAACTTCATAATGTTAAAAACAGAGATGGGAGAGCTGCGTAGCCGAGAGCCAAATTCACATCCACAAGCATTAGATCCCAATCCAAACGGCTCCACAGGGGTTTGGGGATGGGGATTCTAGGTTGGTTCATCAACAAAATAAGCCTGAGACGTAAAGTTTAAAATAATCAACACCTGACACCTGATCTTCCTCAAGCGTTTGAATGGTTTAGTTGCAGTGACCGGATCTTGGTTCTGTCACTAGTTAAAAGTGAACTGAAAAAAGAAACTGGCACTGTATGCAAGTCCATAAAAATGACTTAAAGATCCCAGCCAACCAGGCTGAACTGAGCACAGCCATCAGTTTGAATCTGCTTTCCATCCCTTGCTTCTGCGTCTTTCTGAGACGCTACATATACCAGAAGAGTTGTCATAGCTACTGGAAGAGTTTAGCATGAGATTTCTGATATTTGTGATACCTCACATCACTTGGTAAATGGGAGCCAGGAAATGTAAAAGTACAAGGAAAATGACTTTAAACTCATGAATTTGTATGGATTTCCATGCTGAAACCCAATCCTGGCATAATAGCCATGTGCTGATATATCACAAAAGCCCTGAAGGACCATAGGAGAGGGACTGGTTTCAGAACACCCCTGTTCTGCAGACTGCTGTAATATGCCAGAGCAACCCTTGGCTCCTCTAGCAAAACTGCTGCCAATAATACCAGTTGCTGTGGTGGTTTCAGTGAGATGATGAATATTGTCAAGCAGGGATTTTGCTAAAACCACTGGCACATTTCAGAGCAGTCAGGACACAGTTTCCGCTAGTAATAACTTAAAAAACCCAAATTAGGAGTCAGAGGATCATCAGCTAATTAGGAGTCAGAGGATCATCTGCTAATTAGCTAATTGACCGCATGTGTCAAACATTAAGTAATGGCTGCAATTGAATAAAAACAGATAAGCCACCAATAACAGCAACTTGCTATTTCACTGAATGAACTGAGGAGAAGATCTGGTGTTGCAGTGAACCAGAAGAACAAGCCTTAAGGAGATTACTCACACTAATAGAATCCAAAGAGAAAATGGAAACTTGACAAGCAACTATCTAACGTAAGGATGTAATTTCACTGAGGTTTCTAGCAATTACTAATATCCTAAGCTGCAAGAGAAGAGTCTCTGGCTGGTTTGCCCTCCAAACCTCAAAAGGGAATTTCCTAGGTTGCACATACATGCCCTGTTACTTATTGAAGGCTTGCTTCTTTCCCTTTTCACGTGTAAAAAGTTCAATTGCTATAAATCACATAGCCTATTTTGCGTTTATTTCAAAGATGTCTCATTAACACTAATGTGGCAGTTAATTTCCTATCTCAGTCCAAGGTAGAAGATAGAGATGGGCAGGGGCAGCAGGGCCAGGTGGGAAACTAAGGAAAAAATGAATGTTGGAATGGATTAAAAAAAAGAAAGATTGTGCCTGGAGAAGCAGGGAAGGAGTTTTCAGGAGAGTGAGCCAAGCCCTGCAGGATGGGTTTTAGGTAGCTAGTCCTACGCCCATTTTTAAGATACTGGCATACAGGCTGCTTGTTACAGCTTCATTTTTTTAAATGCCTCTTGCTGCGCTTTGTGGCAGCTATTAAAGACTAAATAGATGCTTTGAGAGAATCTGAGCAGCATTCACATTGGTCATCGTTGCAGGAAGGAGGCTTTATAGGTACCTCAATACTGGACAAGTGGAGTCTCCACAGTTTCTACATAGATGGCTGTAGGCCGGGGCTCTCGGTATCAAGAGTGGAGCTAGTATTTAAGCCATTACTTTTCCTAAGAGTTGAGCTGTCAATCAAAGGACACCATTACAAAGAGCCCTGCATACCCACATATTTTTGGATCCTCCCTATTGTCTGCCTACAGGTCTTTGTCTGACAGCTTGGCAGAGGAAACACTGAAGCCCTCCAACGGTACATACACACGTCAAAACAATAATGTTACTAGGTGAATCAACTAGAGACAGGGACAGAAATCTAGCTTCAGTGGCCGCAGGATTTCCTCCCCAAGATTGAGTTAGAATTCAGACCTTTATAAATGCCTATAAAACATCCCCACTAGAAAAGGCATAACTTATGTAACTACATAATTTATGGTGTTGCTTATGTGTATGTATTTATATATAAAGAGAAAATAATCAAGAGTGAGAGGAGGAATCAGGATTTGTCACAGAAAACCAAGTCATCACCAACATAAGCTTTGCACAGTTTAGCTGGCCAACCAAAAGTCCGAGTAGATTCTTTATGATAACTCCCATGGCTGAAATATCATACTGCTTTGTATCTGAGAAGATGGTGTGTATTGAGGTGTCATCTAATTAATATTGATCCTGTAGACTCTTAGGTTTAGCATGTGCAGGGAAGGTTTTGGCATGCCACAGGGAATTTGATACTCAGTTCTAGAGGATTAGAAAGACAGGACATTTCCAGAAATTAGCACAGTCGCTGGTGGTACAGTATGCCCTGCTCTTGGCCTACAACCTTCCTTGATGCTGTAGCTCCAGCTGGATGCTTCTCCACAAGGCTATTCACAGTTATTCAGCAATCATTTGAGGCTGATATCTAGACATTGCTTAACCTTATATTGCCAAATACTATGAAGTCCCTTTCCTGATCTGATGCTTGAGCATTTAAGCCAGGTTTTTATGGTGACCCCTGAGAGAGAACCCATGTAGACCTCAAAAATATCAGACACCGAATGGAAAAGGAACTTGGGTGGGTAAGGTCTCATGTCATCACATGAGCTTTGGACGGGCATAAGTGAAACCTCCCATCTGAAAACAAACACGCTGGATAAGAACCAACAGTAGCCCACTTCCCTTCTCATTGGTCCATTGCACACTGACCCAGGGACCATGGTCATCAAGTTCCTGGGGAGTTCAGCTCTGTGACCTGCCAGTGTGGGCGCATAAGGGATGATGTGTATAAAATGGACGGCTGCTGAGCACACTGTCCTCCAGTTATGAACAGATAATCCAGGACTACAGCCACCTGGCACATCTCCTGCAGGGAACGCTGCTCATCATTCCCATCACATGTGCAAATACCCTCTTGGTGCATAATGTGCATCGTGTCCATGGAGCACCTGTTTTCTAGTTCAGTCAGCTGTGGAGACCCTTCAAGTCACACATGTCCCGTCTCTGTATCATAAAGACATGGACTCTTTCCTAGAGGTTCTACGTTGTTTCTAACTGCATCTTACTGTCCACTTCCAAGGCAATATATTGGGTTGCTGGCCTCCCTGTTGGGGTGAGGAAGACCTCAAAGCAGTAGGAGGAAATAGACTTTTTCAAGTGTTGATTCCTTTGCCTCGCTCAAAGGACACAACAGCTCATATAACTATAGCAGTGGGGACCCTAAGTAGCACAGTCTATATTAAAAAAATTCTCCCTTCAGCTCCTTACAGATGTGAGTTACAGTTTCCTTTGGATTTCCTGTATAAAAGCTCATCCTTGGCTCATAGCCCCTTTTGATTACTGAACAAGGGCCAATTTTATCCTTCTCCAACTCCCCATCCCTCTCTGAGGCCTCATCATGTAACACCCTAGCACAGCAGTGCTCAACTGTTTGGCCACATGGGCCAGATTCTTTCCTGCAGATGGACTCTGCGCAACCATCGGTCTACGGGGCCTGGCATTGCTTCTCTGCCTCCCCCCCCACCTCCCCTTCTGTGCGTAAAGACTGGGTCTGGAGGGCTGACACTGCCCCTCCAGGAGCCCATGTTGCCAGGATTGGCAGCATCCCAGCAACACCACTCCCTCGCCCCTCATGCTGGTATTGGGTCCCAGTGGGCCAGCACCAGCCCCCCTCACCCCTCTGCACATTGGGATTGGGTCCTAGGGGCTTGCCACTGCCTCCACACAACCACCCTACACTGGGATTGGGCCCTGGGGTCCAGTGACACCCCAACCCAGCCCAGCCCTGCATGCTGGATTTGGGCACCAGATCCAGGGCCCAGGACTCCCAAAGGGTTTTGATATTTGGTGGTGAGGGAGCAGTGCCATTGCTCTCCCACCATCAAATTTCTGGACCCATGGGGATCCACACAGGCCACCATGGGTTGGATCTGACCCACAGGCTCTCCTGCTCTAGCATGATTAGCTGACACACAACAATTAAAGGTTGTAAAGCTCTAACATGATTTGCAAAGCCCAAGAATTATTCTCCCCATATCCCTCCATCCCATCCAGCAACCCCTTTGCCTGTGCCCTGTCCCCAAACTTCTTAACTGCAGCATGGGCCACAACACACCTTAACATCTTCTCTGTGTTTGGATTACTGTATGATTAAATTAGCCCAGAACTAAACTGAGTGCCTAGGTGAGGGGTGCAGAGAAACCAATGCCTAGTCCCCGAGCAGCTATGCCTCCTAGCCTCATTATTGGTCACTAGCTTCATTATTCTGCCACTGTCATGACCAGAGCCTGTCAGCCCAGGAGCATTTTGGTCAGGTTTTGGGAACACTAATTGATCACGTATGTTGCTAACCACACCCCAGCTCTGTCCTCTGAGAGCCCTTGGAGAGCTTGGCTGCAAACTTGCTGGCTCTAAAAAAAATAATCTTTTGGACAATAGAACATGCACTTAACCTCCACTGAAACAAGTAAAAGGCTTCTCATGCTTCCACAGGCTTCAAAAAATTTGGCTTCAGGGCCTGATTCTGTTAGGTGCTGTGCCAGCTGAATAATCTGGAAGCCAAGGGGCTCCACACCTACCACAATTGGGCCTTTTGAAGATGCTGAAAGAACAAAAGTTCAGCAAGATGAGACAAAAGGGATACTGCCTCTGTCACATCCTAAAACTGACAAGCTAACTAGGGGTCTGAGTGGGGTCGTAGCTGTGATGGTCCAAAGGTCCAATAAAAAATATTGCCAAGCTAAAACTTATCTGATCTAAACTGACAATGATTAGATAGAAAAGGTCCTTGTCTGCAGAGCAGTAACTCCTGCTGTCCCTGCGCCAGAAACTAAACATGGGTTTGATAGAAAAAACAGTGAAACAAGCCAAGAAAATAATTTCAATGGCTCGCGTCTCTGTTTAATGTAATTATGGTACAAGGAAGGGATGGTCTGGCAGCTCTCTGAACCGTGCCCAGCTGCACGTTTACAAGCCCATTTAAACGCTGCAAATGGAGAAACATGCAGCAGTCACCGGGGTAGTTTATTTTACAATGTCTAACAGGCCCCCAGGCAGACTGAGGAGTGTCTGTCTACCCTGCACAAAAGCAAAGAGCTTTCTGTTCTCCATAGGTACGGCTTGTTTAAAAGATTATTAAAAAGGGATTTTCGATGGGTTTGTAAAACTCTATTTCACTGGGAGCTGGGATTTGCAAAAGAACCTGAGATTAGGTCCCCAAGTCACTCTTTGAACATCTCAGCCATGAGGAGACATCAGCAATTGCATACACTATGGGCAACCATTGTGAAAAAGGTGCGGTTAAAGCTATGCCCCTAGGTCTATAATTACGTACATGTAGACACCTACCTGCATAAGCTGCTTTTCAGGAGCACAGAGCAGTTGCATAAGTACAGTGACTGCTAAAATGGGATTTTTCAAGTTTTGTTTTGTTTTAAATTATGTCCTAGTCCATAGGAAGTTGCTTCGTCAGCATCTGACCTTGTTCGCAGCAACTAGAGAAGCTTCCTTAAAACTGGTTAGTAGAAACCAACAATTAGTACCGGGAGTCTGAGCTACTCTCATCTGCTGTCAACTGTGAGAAAGTAACAGGGCTTGTCCTTGCCAGCCCCAGCTGCTGCAGAAAGACCCAGTCACACTGTTCAGTCTGTATGCCCCCATTTAAATCTGTCTGGTAGGGAGCCAAAAGTAACAGACCTTGCATGCAGAGTCTCCCAAACAGAGGTACAGGGCACTGTCTGGCTTTTAAGTTCACTGAGCAATCACACGGCATCTCCCAGACAGAGATCATAGCACACTTTCCAAACAATCGATTTAGCCACGCTTTTGTAAGGTAGGGAAGTACTATTACCCCTGTTTCATAGATAGGGAAACTGAGGTACAGCAAAGTAGAGTGACTATAGGCAAATCCACAGGGCAAATGTGCGGTAGAGCTGAGCCCAGACCCAAGATCCCCTAACACCCCATACTGTGCCTTCCCTCCTCCCTACCTCAACCATATTTAAACAAAGATCTTAAATCTGACTGCAGGCAATGCAAGACCGGCCTATGAGTCATCCTGCACAGACTCCAGCATAGATCAGCTCCAGAAATAGGAAAGGCCTGTCGGTCTGACTATTCCTTTTAGGTCCAGGGAGAGATGTAGTTAGGAGATGTGGTCAAAAGACAATACAAGAGCCAGCAGATGGAGGAAAAGAAAACCCCAAGTCTTCATGATAAATACATTTTGAAGCTGGCTGAACTCAGGAGATGAGCAAAAAACTCTTGTCCCCAACATGAAGGGAAATTTGCAGTAACTGGTACTGTACACAGCCATCATCCTTAAGGCTGAAATCCAGCACAGACAAAAGAACTAGTGGTAGCTTGGTTTCTTTCTTCTGTAGGGGTGCCTTTGTATTTCAAGAACAGCATTATGGGTCATTTATGTACTACTGGGATTCAGTCAGGCAACAGCGCCGGGGTCTGTTCCTTTCCTGCTGGCTAGCCGCGGCTCCGACTCTGGTTTACATTCCAATCCATTCTGCATCATCCTGTGCTCTTGTGCCAAGTCCCTTTTGCACCCGTAATCTTTCACATGGAAAATGAGCCAAACTAAAAACATGATCACTTTGAAGGACGCAATCCTTACTTTGATGCAGACTGTAAATACATCAGCTCTGTTTGTTGCAGCTCTTCCCAAATTCAGAATATCCCAGATATTACTCCTATCCTGACCCAGCCAGGGATGAATAAACCAAAGACTTTGCAGCAATGCAGCTATAAAAGAGGATGGTGTCTTCTCTTTTCACATGCAAAAGATTTAATCCTTCAGTTGTGTTCTCTCCACACCTGAAGCTTCTTATTTTTTGTTTCAGGTCTTCCACAATCCCTGCACAGTATCCAGGTAGAAAGATCCCAGACTAATTTTCTTTTTTCTCTTTATTGTTCTATCTACCAAAAGAAGTGGCTCCTATATTCGGATACCTTTTGAGCATCTCTATTTCTATAACAGAGACAGAAAAAATAAGATTTATTAAAGCAGCCTAGTGCTTTAAGTGTGTGTCTGGATCCATTGTCTGAGCCAGCCCTACTAACACAGAAAAAATGAGGTAAGATTCATTTGGAAAATTATCAACTTCTGGAGTTGCAAAAGTACTTTTTGGTGTGCAACCGGATTGTAGAATGGATGCCGGAGTTAAAACAGTAGCCTTTTTATTCCTTACTGCCTAGTACAAGACTGTATGTACTGTATACTCAACATAAGTAAACAGTGAATGCCCAAGCACATAAATTCTTCACAAGGATCTATTAAATACTGTCATGAATTGCATTTCTCTTGAGTTGTTAGATGGGGAAAGCCTGCTTTCTGCGTATCCATGCCTGAATTCCATATGTACGTAAATTTACACTTGCTTTTCCACTGTGCACTTGCTGGGATTATTTCAAAGGAAATAGCTTCCTTGCTATACCTGTTGAAGAATATTCAAGCCAAATTCAATTCCTGATGCATCCCAGTGGAAGAAAGAGTATGAAAGTCTGAGCCTTTCCCCTCTTCTCATGATTGGATAGGCAGCAGATGCCATGTGGTGGCAATGGAGCACTTTTCAAAACAAATCAGAAAAAAAATAAATAGCAGAATAAATGGATCCCACTCTCTAATTATACAACAGAACATGCTGAGAGAGAGTGAGAGACGCAGACAATATGAACTCACTATGAACATGGATGTGGGTTCTGCTGTTACATTCCTTAGGGCACGTGCTTTGGTATAGGATGTTCAGAGTCTTATTTTAGCGCTCTCTGTCAAATATAGATACGAGACATCATGACAAAAGAAAATCCTAAAGGCCATGATGAAAATGCAAACAGAACAGGCAGAATTCCATCTCCCTTTATGCACCCAAAGGGCTCCTTTCCAGCTGTGTAAGTAGTATTTTTGGCACTTAAACACAGTTTGCGATGCTATCCTGGTGCAGTGTGGATGTGTGAATGTCCGCACGGCTACTGGCCACATGCAGGAAAGTAAGTGCTGGTCAGGTAGGTATGCAGTTCTGTGGGCTTATACCTGAATGAATGCAAGTCTTCCCCTCCTCCCAATCCAAAAAGGAGGGGCGGGGGAAGAAGAGGGAGCCCTCATGTTTTAGTCCCAGTAACCCAGTGGCTAGTGTAAGGGTGCTCTACCCCTGCCCTGTGGGCCAGATCCAGCCTATGGTGCTGTGTCACCTAGCTGGCAGGGCTCCATACAAGTCTGGAAATATGGTGGCAGGGAAGCAATGGCACTATTCGCCTACTGCCGATTTTTTGGACCTGTGAGGAACCCCAGGTCCTGCACAATGGACCAGGCGTCTAATCACCTTGAGAGGCTAGATACCTTCAAGTCAGCTGGCCCTGACGGTTTACACCCAAGGGTACTCAAGGACCTGGCAAGCATCATAGCCCAGCCCCTGGCACAGATCTTTGAGAGCTCTTGGCGCTCTGGTGACGTGCCCGAAGACTGGAAGAAGGCCAATGTGGTGCCTATCTTCAAGAAAGGGAGGAAAGTGGATCCAGCAAACTACAGACCCATCAGCCTGATCTCTATCCCAGGGAAGGTCTTGGAAAAGATTATCAAAGAGGCCATTCTTAACAGACTGGCTGACGGCAACATCCTGAGGGATAGCCAGCACGGGTTTGTTGTGGGTAGGTCTTGCTTGACCAATCTCCTTTTACGACCAGATGACCTATCACCTGGACAAGGGGGAAGAGATTGATGTTGTATATCTTGACTTTAAAAAAGCCTTCGATCTGGTATCCTATGATCACCTCTTGGCAAAACTGGCCAACTGCGGCCTTGGCCTCACCACGATCTGCTGGCTCGGGAATTGGCTCCATGGTAGGACCCAGAGGGTGGTGCGCAGTGACCAGTGGGGTCCCTCAAGGCTCTGTGTGAGGGCCCAGACTATTTAACATCTTCATCAATGATGTAGACATTGGTGTCAGAAGCGGACTGGCCAAATTCACTGACAACACCAAACTTTGAGGTAAAGCATCCACACCTTAGGACAGGAAGGTGATCCAGGCAGATCTTGACAGGCTCATGAAATGGGCGAACGAGAACCTGATGGTGTTTAACACCAAAAAATGCAAGGTTCTCCACCTTGGGAGGAAAAACCTGCAGCATCCTTATAGGCTCAGCAGTGCTACGCTGGCTAGCACTATGGCTGAAAGGGACTTGGGGGGTCATGACTGACCACAAGATGAACATGAGCCTTCAACGCGATGTTGCAGCTAGTAAAGCAAGCAAAACGCTGGCTTGCATCCATAGATGCTTCTCAAGCAAATCCCGGGATGTCATTCTCCCATTGTACTCAGCCTTGACAAGGCCACAGCTAGAGTACTGTGTCCAGTTTTGGGCTCCACAAGTCAAAAAGGATGTGGAGAAGCTTGAGAGAGTGCAGAGGAGAGCCATGTGCAAGATCAGAGGTCAGGAAAACAGACCTTACGACGACAGGCTGAGAGCCCTGGGGCTCTTTAGCCTGAAAAAGCGCAGGCTCAGGGGTGATCTGATGGCCACCTACAAGTTTATCAGGGGTGCTCACCAGGATCTGGGGGAACATTTGTTCACCAAAGCACCCCAAGGGACAACAAGGTTGAACGGTCATAAACTCCTCCATGACCGTTTCAGGCTGGACATAAGGAAGAACTTATTTACTGTCCGAGCCCCCAAGGTTTGGAATAGCCTGCTGCCGGAGGTGGTTCAAGCACCTACTTTTAATGCTTTCAAGAGGCATTTGGATGTTTATCTTGCTGGGATTCTATGATCCCTGCTGACTTCCTGTCCCTGGGGGCTGGACTCCGGGGTCCCTTCCAGCCCTAGTGTCTATGGAATTTAAAAAGCTTCATTATAAAGCTTTTAACTAATGATCTTCCCAACTCTGAACTGCAGTTAGGAATTAACTGCCTAGAAGTCAGGCTATGGGGCATATCAGTGTGACTTCCCCAAGTGACGCTAATAAGGTATGCCACAGCCAGGTCCCCTTCAGGAGGACACCACTCTGTGTCCCAGTGCACTGAAAATGCAAAACTCCAAATGTTATTACTATATTCCTTTTCCAGATCCCATGTACTGCCTCCTTCTTCCCCAGTCTACAGGCCAAATCCTATACTTAATTACTGGTACTTTTTAAAGTAAGGACAATCTCTCAGCTGATCTCAGTCATGACTCTGACTAACCATGTAAGTATGTAGTATCTTGTTTCATAAACTGGGCTGCAAAATTTAGATCCAGACTGAAAATATCCCAAAGTTCAGAGGTGTTTAGATGTATTATGGAAAGAAGTGTTAGCTGAATGACTGGTTTTGATGAGACATTTCACACATGTACGTATGACCAGAGAATGGTTTGGATTAAAGCCCATCTCTGCTTTGCACCTGTAGCCATTTTTGAGGTGCTGTGTAGCAGCTCAGCATACCCTACACCAAAAAGGGCTAAGGCCATGGCAAAAGGAAGGGGGAAGGGGACAACAGGGGCGGAGGAAGCCTTGGACCACTAAACCAAGTGTCACGCACAAGAACAGCCCAGCCTAGACTGATAATAAGCCGAACAAATACCCAGATAAGCAACCGGGTAGTACTGGGATTAGGGGGGCCAGTGCATGCATCTTCAGGAGGCCTCAAATGCCTCTACACTAATGCTCGTAGTATGGGGAACAAGCAGGATGAACTTACCCTCTTGCTAGCTAACACCAACCCAGACATAGTGGGGTTCACCAAAATGTGGTGGGACCCAATGCACGACTGGGCAGTGAATATCAAGGGCTATAGGCTGTACAGGAGGGATAGGACAGGGAGGAAAGCAATAAGGGGCCTGTCACGGCGGGGTCCTTTAGGAGGACCGTGATCTCCTCGAGGTCCCTCGCTCCGTGTCAAGGCCGGCCCAAGACACCCTCTTATTCTCGCCCGCC
>NW_005842067.1:2385891-2399157 GCF_000455745.1 Alligator sinensis | reverse complement strand
GACGGGTCTTATTCGACCTGGAGGGATGTGGGCAGTGGGGTCCCCCAGGGCTCAGTCCTCGGACCCGCACTGTTCAACATCTTCATAACTTGGACAAGGGGGTAAAAAGCACCCTGTTCAAATTCACAGATGACACTAAGATGTGGGGGGATGTGGGCACACAAGAAGGGAGGAATAGGTTGCAATCGGGCCTAGACAGGTTACAGGGGTGGGCAGATGAGAACAGGATGGGTTTCAACACTGACCAGTGCAAGGTGCTGCACCTGGGGGGGAAGAACCAGCAGCAGACCTACAGGCTGGGGAACTCCCTTCTCGTCAGAGCAGAGGCAGAAAAGGATCTTGGAGTCATTGTTGATGCCAAAATGAACATGGACCGACAGTGTGGGGATGCGGTCAGGAAGGCCAACTGTACCTTGTCATGCATCCACGGATGCATCTCGAGCAGGTCCAAGGAGGTGATCCTCCCCCTCTGTGCGACACTGGTCAGGCCGCAATTGGAGCACTGCATCCAGTTCTGGGCGCCGCACCTCAGAAGGGATGTGGACAGCATGGAGAGGGTCCAGAGGAGGCCACCCGCATGATCACGGGGCAGCAGGGCAGGTCCTACGAGGAGAGGCTATGGGACCTGAACCTGTTCAGCCTCCACAAGAGAAGGCTGAGGGGGGATCTAGTGGCCTGTTACAAACTAGTCAGGGGGGACCAGCAGGCATTGGGGGAGTCCCTGTTCCCCCGAGCACTACCAGGAGTGACAAGAGATAACGGTCACAAGCTGGCAGAGGGTAGATTCAGACTAGACATCAGGAGGCGCTACTTCACGGTCAGGGCGGCTAGGACCTGGAAACAACTTCCAAGAGAAGTGGTGCTGGCTCCTACCCCGGGGGGCTTTAAAAGGAGGCTGGATGAACACCTTGCCAGGGTCATTTGACCCCAGCGCTCTTTCCTGCCATGGCAGGGGTCGGACTTGATGATCTGCTCAGGTCCCTTCCGACCCTACCAGCTATGAAACTATGAAAACTCCTACTGCTCAAGCAGAGTAGGCAGGGCCTTGCTTTGTAAGGTCCCAGCCAAAAAGTCACATGCAGTATATTGCAGTGGCACTCAGCTAACTCAGAAAGATAAAAGGCTGAGTTGTCACTGCAAAGATCTGGATAAACAGTATGGTTTTCAACTGTATACTGAGTATGTAGTATACTATATATAGATCTCAACTGAACAGACTGTACATGTCTCAAACGTTTCAAACTGAACACTTAAATCAACTAAGCCAAGATCTTGACAACTTGACCCAGTTCCCATAAATTTCCCCCACATACTGTAACAGTTACAATGTCCACAAGAGGGCAACTTGAGATCATCTATAATAGTAAATTTTACTCCACATTCATCCTCTCCTGTAAAGCATAAGCCTTAGGGGTTGCAAATATGTTCCCTAGGGGAAAGAAGCATAAGAGATGTTGTTTTACAGCTATATGGCAATGACATTTTGATTGATGGTCCAGTACCCACCTTCAAAATGACCTCAGAAAGGAAACATAATGGGAGGCTCTGTGGAAAACCCTCATCACCTTCTTTCATACATAGAAACACTTTCAACAAGGCCCAGAATGAGTGAAAGCCCTGTTCATGGCTACAAATGCATCTCTAACACACTCTTCCTTTTTAAAATCCTCTCTCTGCTGCAAAACGAAATACAAACTCTGGCACTAGATAGTGGTAAGGGTGGTTTTGGCTCTCTTTCTCTGAGTACACACCACATTTGCCTAGCTTTCAAATGACATTCTGAATATCAGCCATCTGAATTACTTGGGGACCTGAATGTCCAGTTGGGTATTTCTCGCTCAGGTACTGGCAATGCTTTTTTTGTTGTAGGTTGAGAGGAATCACCGGCTGAGCAGCTGTTTTAGATATTACTTCAACTAATAGGGGGGTAACTGTTGAGAATCGGAAGGCAGATGGTAATTTCGGAGAAAGTGATCACAAAGTGGTAGAATTCCTAATGAAAAAGGAGTGCAAGAAGAGCAGAAGGGGGGCAATGGATTTTGAAAGAACAGATTTCAACACCTCGGGACCTTGAAACGTAGCATCCCTTGGGAAGAGCTTGAAAGGCACTTCCAAGGGGCTCCACAGTGGTCTGTCTCGGCCCCATTCACTTCAGTACTCCATTGCCAGACGGAATTGAAAGAACATTTAAGAAATCTGCAGATGACATCAACCTGGGAACAGCAGGAAGCACTTTGTAGGACAGACTCAGAATTCAAAATGATCTTGACAAGTTAGAGTGGTTTGAAGTGAACAGGATGAAATTCGCCAATGGTATGTGCAACGATTGGGAAGGGAAAGATCAAAAGGAAAAATACAAACCAGGGAATAGTTGGCGGGGCAGCAGTACAGTAGAGGGATCAGTCAGAATACGAGTCAGTAATGGAATGCTATTGCAAAAAAGGTACATACCATTCTGGCATGTATTAACAGGATGCAACGTATGTGTTTTAATGACTTACGTAAAGCACTATGCATAATTATACCATTCTCCTTAATAGTGGTGATGCCTCACCTGGAGCACTGTGTCCAGGCTTGGTTATCACACTTCAGGAAGGATATAGAGAAGCAGAAGAGAGCCCAGAGGAAAGCAAGATTAACCTATAGGGTTAATCTGAAGGAGCTGGTGTGATTAGTATAGAATCGGCTCTGGGAGGGCATGAGAACAGACTCCAAATACGTAAAAAAAAAAAAAAATAGGTATAAAGGTAGCAGGTACCAGTAGTTCTCCATGTCTACTGGGATAGGACATGAAGGGGCAAGAGACATTTGGGAGATTTTCCCTTAGTATCTAACCTTGCTGCAAAGCTTGTGAAGCAATGAGACAAACTACTTGGGGACATTGTAAAATCCTCGCTCCAGAGGTTTTTAAAACAGGTTAGACATATGATCTATGCTGGTCTAGGCAGCTCTTAATCTTTCCTCAGAGATTATATTCCTTATTTGCCCACTTGAAGTACCTTCCAACCCCAGGTTTCTGTGATTTCTATGCATTGCTTTCCAGTTTAAAAGATTCTGCAATTGGAACTTAGCAATTCTTTTCAAAATTTAGGAACTAGAAAAGGATCCATTTCTCTCCTGTCACTGTATTGGCTAGAACTGCTAGCAGAAACAAAATTACTATTACCAGCACGTGGCAGCCCTGGGATTCTGAATAGTCAGTTTGGGGAGGAGGTGAGCAGGCAACAGTGGTGAAAGAACAGGTTAGGGAGCTGGATGTGTATAAGTCCATGGGGATGGATGAGATATACCCAAGGGTGCTGAGGGAGTCTACTGATGTGATTGCAGAGCCACTGGCCATCATCTTTGAAAACTTATGGCGATCAGGAGAGGTCCCAGATGACTGAAAAAAGCAAACAAAGTGCTCACGTTTAAGACATGAAAAAGGAGGATCCAGGGAACTACACACCGGTCAGCCTCACCTCAGTCCCTGGAAAAATCATGGAGCGGATCCTCAAGGAATCCATTTCTAAACACTTGGAGGAGAAGAAGGTGACTAGGAATAGATTCACCAAGGGCAAGTCATGCCTGACCAACCTCATTGCCTTCTATGATGAGATGACTGACTCTGTGGATGTGGGGAGATCAGTGGATGTGGTATACTTTGATTTTAGCAAGACTTTTGGTACGGTCTCCCACAACATTCTCACAGGCAAGCTAAGGAAGTCCAGGCTGGATGAATGGACTGTAAGGTTGGAATTGAAGGATGGAAAACTGGCTGGAGCATCAGGCTCAGCAGGTAATAATCGATGGCTCAATGTCAAGTTGGCAGCCGGTATCAAGTGGAGTGCCCCAGGGGTTGGTCCTGGGGCTGGTTTTGTTTAATGTCTTCATCAATGACCTAGAAGATGGCATAGGGTGCACCCTTAACAAGTCTGCAGATGACACCAAGCTGGGGGGAGTAGTAGATACGCTGGAGGGTAGGGCTGGGATTCTGGGACCTAGACAAATTGGAGGATTGGACCAAAATGAATCTAATGAGGTTCAACAAGGACAGCGCAAAGTCCTGCACTTAGGACAGAAGAATCCCATGCACTGGTACAGGCTGGGGACTGACTGGTTAAGCAGCAGCTCTGAAGAAAAGGACCTGGGGGTTACAATGGATGATAAGCTGAATATGAGCCAGCAGTGTGCCCTTGTTGCCAGGAAGGCTAACGGCATACTGAGCTGTATTGATAGGTGTGTTGCCAGCAGATCAAGGGAAGTGATTGTTCCCCTCTATTCAGCACTGGTGAGGCCACATCTGGAGTACTGTGTCCAGTTTTGGGGCCCCCACTACAGAAAAGATGTGGACAATTTGGACAGAGTCCAGCAGAGGGTAACAAAAATGGTGAGGGGGCTGGGGGACATGATTTCTGAGGAGAGGCTGAGAGAACTGGGCTTATTTAGTTTGGAGAAGAGAAGATTGAGTTGGGGATGTAATCAAAGCTTTCAGCTACCTGAAGGCAAGTTCAAAAGAGGATGGAGCTAAACTATTTTCAGTGGTGGCAGATGACCGAACAAAGAGCAATGGGCTCAAGTTGCAGCAAGAGAAGTTTAAGTTAGATATTAGGAAGAATTTTCTCTCAAGGAGGGTGGTGAAACACTGGAACAGGTTACCCAGAGGTGGTGAGAGCTCCATCCTTGGCTAGACAAAGCCTTGGCTGGGAGGAGATGGTTGGGGCTGGTCCTGCTTTGAGTAGGGGTTTGGACTAGATGACCTCTTGAGGTCCCTTCCAACCCTAATTAAATGTTCTAGGTGGAGGGGGGGAGAGGGAAACTGTTAAATCAATTGATCAAATCATGATAAATTTGTTTAAACTCAAATGTATTTGTTTTACCAAGACTGTAGGTCTACATCCCTGTGTACTACATTTCACATGAATAATATTAACAGGGTTCTGGGCTAGTGGGTGTTAGACATGGGAGGAGGGCGACCTAATAGTCCAGTAGCCTAATGATTAGGCTATGCCCCTTCACCCAAAAGGTGTTTGAATGTGCATCTCTTACTTCTCAGCACAGTGCTCTAACCAACAGGCCACAACTTAGCATTATCCAATCCCTTCTTCAGCCTCCTCACACAGCATATGGAATAGGATCATTAACTCTGTAAGTAGGTAAGCAGTTATGCAGCTGGATAAATGCCATTTTGGTGTGTGGAGTGAAATAGAGCCCTGCCTAAAGAGTAGTGGTTCTCAGCAGTTCACTGCCAAATTGAAAAGATGTATAAAGGGGGGAACTGCACAGGGCCCTCTCTAGTACTGCTCAGTAGTGATGTGGGTGATGGACCAAAGACTACACTTATTACATTTGCAAATAGCACCGAGTTGGAAGAGGATGAGGGCACTTTGGAAGGCAGGATTAGAATACAAAATGATCTTAACACAATGGAAAAAGGGGTTTGAATTAAATAGGAACAAATGCAAAGTGCAACACATTGGTAGAAATAACAGGGGGAAGGACTGAATAAGCAGTAGTTCTGCAGAAAAGGATCTGGGTGTAATATCGTGGATCATAAGCATATTATGAGTCAGTAATGTTATATGGTTGTGAAAAAGCAAGCATCAGAATGAGGTATATATTATAAAGGAGTATTGTATGCAACACAGTACTTAGCACTGGCGAGGCCTCAGCTGGAATGCCATGTTCAGCATGGGGCAGCCGACTTCAAGAAAGATGTGGACCAGTTGGAGAGAGCTCAGACTTTTCAGAGGCTAGAAAACATGACCTATGAGAAAGAGTGAAATAAATGGGTTTGTTTAGTCTAGAGAAGATGGAGGGGAGACATGGTAACAGTCTTCAAATATGTAAAGCATTACTGCAAAGAGAAAGGTTATAAATTGTTCTGCATGTCCATTATGCTTAAACTGAACAAGAAAAATTGGCTTAAATTACTACCAGGGAGATTTCAGTTAGACTTTAGGAAAAACTTCTTAACCGTAAGGATAGTTAAACACCAGATAGTTAAGCATATGACCTAGGGACGACATGGAATTTCAGTCCAGATTTGTTTTTTTAGAGCAAGTTAGACAAATACCTGTCAGGAGCAGTTTGTGTATAGTGGAGGCAGGGGGTGGGAATAAATGAGCTCTCAAGATCCCTTCTAACCCTATTTTAAATTATTCTAATAAAGCAAGATGGTAAAAAAATTAGAAGGTAGATTTCACGGCTCTTGTATAGCCATTATGGTTTATCTGGGAAATAACATACCTTCCTAAAATTAACATATGTGCCCAAATCCTTATTTATCCAATAGACTCTAAGAATCTAGATCTTTTGCAGCCTGTACTTAATGGGCATGTCCAGATGAGTGCAGATGTTTGTTTCCCCGGAGACAAGTAGCAACGGCACTTGTGCTGCTGCTACTTGTTCCCAGAGAACGCCATGGGCACTCTGGCGTGTGGCAGGTTAACCCATGTGGAGTAGGGGAGGTTGGGGCCAGCAACTGCGCTGGCCACAGCAGCTTTACCTGGAGACCTGAGGCCTCCCAGGGCTGCAGCCATGGCAGGAAGCCTGGCCGGCAGCTGGCGTGTGGTTCTATCTGGCCAGGCTCTGGTTTTGGATGGCATGCGCTGTCGCCATGTGCACTACCCTGCTTTTTTTCAGCATGGGATTTTTTTGACCCTGGGATCTCCTGGGGTCAACTCCCCATGCTGCAAGATAGCAGAGCGGGGAATGCCTGTATGTGCTGTGTGCACATATTGAATGGCTGTGCTCGCCTGGACGCAGCCAACTATATACTTTCATCCTTTGCGGGTGAAGACGACTGCATCCAGTGTGGTGGGGGAAGGGAAGAAGAGAGAAAAGAAGTGGGAAAGAAAAAGGAAAGGAGAAAAGAGAAAGGAAGAAAGAAGGAAAAGGAGAAAAAAGGGAAAGGGAAGAGAATGAAGTGGGGTGGAGGCTAGGCCACCTGAGTACGTAGGCGACTTATAAGTCTGATCTTTGCTTTGTACAATCTGCTGCAGCAGGGGCAGGAGAGCGATGAGGACTCAATACGGGAGGTTTTCATTTTCCTGGCCACGCGTTTCTTCATTGTTTGAACAGCAATGCACGGCAGAAAGGCCAGTGCTCCGTTCTGGATTTGGGACCTCCAGGATGGATGGTTGCGAACAATTTGCTCCCACGACTCTGGGTCGATGCTGAAACTCTTTAGGGACACCTTTAGGATGTCCTTGTACCACTTCTTCGGTGCACCGCAAATGCGTACTCCATTTAACAGTTCACCATAGAAGACTAGCCAACTAGTCTTTTAAAAATATTAATGTACTAAAAGAAAGACAACTGCCTGGCTCTATGGGTGGTAATGGAATACAGAGTTGGTGGTACACGTTGGCTTCTCAGGTACTCCAGTGTGGGTAACTCCATACTGCTCATTTCAGTGGAATTATTTTGGATTTGCACCAGTTCAGTACAGGGAAATCTGTTCCTTTCACTTTCAAGCTGTTAGTTCATGTGCAGTTCAGGTTAGCTGTGAATGAAAGCTAGAATCTGATGGCCCCTGGCAGAGAAATGCCCTCCTTGCAGCACCAAAGTTAACATTAAATGGAGTCTTTATTTTAATGTCAGCAAAGAGGCAAAGAAATGAATGGGCATGGAGAATGAGCTACCCTGCAGCACTTAGCCCCCCACCCTGCACACTGGAATTGCACAGACTGAGCTGTTTCCAAACTGATTTATTTAACTGGGACAACCCCGTTACATGGGCACTCTTTACCTTGATTAAGAGGAGCAAACTAGTACTAGCTAGTCTTAATCTCATTTCAATCCAATGCCCGCACAAGGGTTGTTCTGGTTTAAACTATTTAGCTAAATTTATGCCATTTCTGGCTGTAGGCTGTGTCTTAAAAATGAATTCACTGTGAAGCCATCACTGCCCTCGTGAACTGTTAATGGGCCTGCGGTGTCCCCTGGAGGGCAACACTTCAGAGTGTGAAAGAGCTGAACAAATTTGTGGCCCAGATCCTTGCCTGTGTTGTGTCTTTTGCTCAACAGCAATATGAAAAAACCACAAGGGCACAGTGGGGTTTCACAGAACATGGTTATTAACTGTGTTCAGACATGTAATCTCTGCCTATGTACATGCCACATGAAACAACCTTGGCTGGTTTCTAAAGCATGGCTCACATAGTGCCGCTAGAGGGCACACACTGCCTATAAAACAAATACTTAAGAGGAGTTGAGGGGTGGAAGAAGGAGAGGGAAGGGTAGGGGGAAGGCGATAGCAAAGGTTAAAGACACAGACGCTTCCAAAAGTCCCAGGCAGGATTCAAGGAATTGGGTACCTGTGTGGTCTGACCATAGCTGCAGTCGTGCACAGACTCACTGAATCCCCACAGCTCAGTGATTACTCCCCGAGAACCCCCACCACCCCATGCGACTCCCTGCTTTCTATCCTTGGCACCACCACAATGGGATACTTGGCTACACCCTTCCCCTTCCCTGACTCAGGAGAGGCCACAGGATTTGGTCCTAAAATCACTCCATTATAGGGGGGGAAAAGTTAGCATGGAGCAAAAGTCCAAAAAGATGCACAATAGTTTTGAGAGGCAATTAACACATTTGAAAACACTGTAGGGAGTCAGTCAGGCCTAAGAGTGCATTTGTATCAATTGATTTTGGTTCTCGCCTAAATCCAGTCGGTTGAATAAACTCCTGAAAAGGGTTTTTAAAGTGATGGTGGAACTCAGCCAATAGCTGTGACATGGATTAATAAAGCGAGGTAGGGATCGCAGCCCATGCATAACCCATGCCATTGTGCTCCTTCTTCCTTTGGTACAGCCCCATCAGATAGAGCTGACCCACATTGTTGAAGTCTCGCACAGAGCGCCCGTCATGGGATTCTCTTGAAAATCAGTGCGAATTGAGGAGCTAGTGCCCCACCCAACACTGAAAATTACTGCTCAGCAGCAGCAAGAGCTTTTTTTTCTCAGCTTCTCTTGAGAAGACGTTTCACAGGGAATTTCAGTGCTGGTAGGGGTAAGCGACAACATCCAGATCTCACAGGAAACCAAATCCTGATCTAAAAAGTCTAACCTTGGAGAGCCCACCAAGGGCCCGATCCTGAGGCCCGGTTCTCCCTGTGGTACCAATTGCTTTTGTGCAAAGCATAGTAAGCTTACTACAAACCAGAACAGTGGTGTCTCATACTCCCTTTGTGTTTTCTTTACACCAGTGGAAATGGCCCAGCATGCAAGTGGTGGAGAATCAGCCTCTGTCAGCCCCTTTGTTAAGTATTTACTCCAATCTAAGACAACACCTTGATAATTAGATTATATACTTGGAAATTTTATACATTTATTTTAATTTTTCAGGTATAGAATCAGAGGTTTGTCTTAAATTTGTCCCCCTCCCACTACTACAGCAGGGAAAATAGTGGCCATCTTGTCCAGGTGGCCCCCTTGCCCTCTGCCCTCACCTTCTTCCCCCTGCAGCCCTCCTTACTGTACTCCTTACATGCTCAGGCTCTGTTTCCTGAGCATATAGAAGTAAGATGCAAAGTAAGACAGCAAGGGACAAACAAAACACTAACTTCGAATAAAAGTACATGTAGTCATTTGTATATAAGGTACTGTATAGACATAGGTAAAATGCACCAATTCTGGATGACCTCTTTTTGCAAACAGCTACAGGTTTCAGTACAGGTATTCCATAAACACACTTCGGAGCAGTACTTTGGTGTCTACCTATACATAGTACAAACTATTTTTTTTTTTTTTCATTTCATGTCTCAGGCCAAATCAATTGCAAATTCTGTCAACTGAGCAGAGACATGTTGTTCAAGTCTGTCTGGCGCTACCACCGGCAAGTATCCAACCTCCCAGACTCTTCAGCCTGGGGCTTCAGATACTCCCAAACCCGTGGCAGGCATTCTGCGTGTAAGCCCAAAACCTGGAGTCTTTGGAATTCAGATGCCCCTTAGTTTTCTTGCCCCTAGGCAAAAGGCTGAAGGAACAAACTAGAGGGAAAATTTGAGAGCAATCCCCCATCATCATAAATTGTGTAGCCAAGATCCTTGCATTTGGAGGCATTGGTAGACTCTCGCAGGAGTCAGCCTGCCTGCAGTGCAAGGGACAGGCCTTCACCCTGTACTACATCAAGTCAATCAAGGCTGAGAAGAAGGCTATCTCCCTTCTAGTGGCCAACTAGAGGCCATGCTCTTCTTGACTTGCTGCTCACAAACAGGGATGAACTGATGGGGAATGTAGTAGTGGATGGCAACTTGGGCAGCAGTGACCATGAGATGATTGAGTTCAGGATCCTGAGGAAAGGAAGGATGGAGAGCAGCAGAGTAAGGACCCTGGACTTCAGAAAAGGAGACATGGATTAACTCAGGGAATTCATGGGCAGGATCCCCTGGGAGGCCTGTCTGAGAGGGACAGGAGCCCAGGAGAACTGGCTGTACTTAAAGGAAGCCTTACTGAGAGCGCAGGAACAAACCGTCCCAATGTGCAGGAAGACTAGCAAGTATGGCAGAAAACGAGTTTAGCTTAGCAGGGAACTCTTCAGTAAACTAATCACAAAAAGGAAGCTTATAAGAGGTGGAAACTCTTATAAAGGAAGCAGAAGAGATGAAGAAATAACTGGGGAAGAATACAAGAGCATTGCTCAGGCATGCAGGGATGAAGTCAGGAAGGCCAAAGAGCAATTGGAGTTGCAGCTAGCAAGAGATGTGAAGGGTAACAAGAAGGGTTTCTACAAGTCTGTCGGTAGCAAGAGGAGAATCAGAGAAAGTGTGGGTCCCTTGCTGAATGGGAGAGGCAACCTTGTGACAGAGGATGCAGAAAAGGCTGAAGCACTCAATCCCTTTTTGCCTCAGTCTTCACGGGCAAGGTCAGCTCCCAGACTACTGCACCGGGCAGCACAGTTTGGAGGGGAGGTGAGCAGTCTGCAATGATGAAAGAACAGGTTAGGGACTACTTAGAACAGTTGGGTGTGTATAAGTCCATGGGGCCGGATAGGATGCACCCAAGGGTACTGAGGGAGTTGGCTGATGTGATTGCAGAGCCACTGGCCATCATCTTTGAAAACTCATAGCGATCAGGAGAAGTCCCAGATGACTGGAAAAGGGTAAACATAGTGCCCATATTTAAGAAAGGGAAGAAGGAGGATCCAGAGAACTACAAACCCAGTCCCTGGAAAAATCATGGAGCAGATCCTCAAGGAATCCATTTCTAAGCACTTGGAGGAGAAGAAGGTGATTAGGAGCAGTCAGCATGGGTTCACCAAGGGCAAATCATGCCTGACCAACCCAATTGCCTTCTATGATGAGATGACTGGTTCTGTGGACGCAGGCAGATCAGTAAATGTGGTATACTTTGATTTTAGCAAGGCTTTTGATACAGTCTCCCACAACAGTCTCACAGGCAAACTAAGAAGTACAGACTGGATGAATGGACTGTAAGTTGAATAGAAAACTGGCTGGAGCATTGGGCTCAGCAGGTAATAATCGATGGCTTGATGTCAAGTTGGCAGCCGGTATCAAGTGGAGTGCCCCACAAGTCGGTCCTGGGGTCGGTTTTGTTTAATTTCTGCATCAATGACCTGGAAGATGGCAAAGAGTGCACCCTTAGCAAGTTTGCAGCTGGTCTTGAGAAGAGCAGTGTCTATCAAAAGGTCACAAAGAATCAATAGACAAACCTCCAACTCAGAGCAGTAATTAACTATTCAGATTACTTTCCTCAGTTATGTTCCTGCTCATGAACAAAACCCAGTTTGCATCCTCCATGAAATGCCAACAACTCAGTGTGACACTATTTTTTATGTCAATTTTAGTTGTCAAGGTAACACAACTTAGCAACATTATTGGTATTTTTCCATGTGATCATGCAATTTCCACTTTGTTTAGGAATAGAAAGTCCATATGATTTCACAGGAAATCCAAACACATGGGCAGGGAAGCATCTGCTAGTGGGAGCATAACTGATGGGGGATATAAAGCAAAAATTATGTCAAATCCAGTGAAATCTTGGAGCCTTCCCACTTTCTCCAAAAGCCTTTGGAGAGTGTCAGTTCTTAAATGTGAAAAGTGACTTTTTCTTATATTTATAACTATAAAAATCCATTTTTGCTCCTTGCATAAAAACCACAGTTTGTTTCCAAATAAAAAGCACAGGGAAAAGAAAACCCATACTGCCAGGAATTGTGATGGCACACTACAAATAAGGGTGAGACAGTGAACAGCATCATAAACATTGAGTTCCCAAAGGAACTGTTGGTAAAACTTCATCAGATGCCTATGTTGTAGTGCCATTTCAGAGCCAATTGTTCCCTACCTGTGGGGGAAGACAGAGGTGAAAAAGTGCAGAGAGCTGCTTCTCTCATGCACACAAGTGAAATACCTACTGCCATTCCCTAAGTGACCCAAGCACAATGAGGGAGAGAGATGGTTTTGTCAGTGCCCCAGTACATGCCTAGGCAAGCTGGACCTGTCCTATTTTCTCACATGCCTGGCAGCCAAACATGAGCAGAGTGCGTGTGACACCTTCGGAAGATATAACATGCTCCTCTGGACACTTCCCCTCCTTATGCCTGCCTCTGTTTCCCAGCATCATGCATCCAGCCACCTTTGCTCTAAAGCCCATAAAGCAGATGACCCCCTAATGCAGAGGTGGGTAAAATATAGCCCACAGGCTGGATCTGGCCCGCAAGGCCATTCTATTCGGCGCATGGGGCCCCTAAAAAAAAAATTTGGAAAATTAAAATTTATCTGTCCTTGGTTCCTGTCAAAGATGACAGGAACCAGGGGCAGTAGGAGCCAAGGGAAGCCCCGGAGGGTTCCTTGAACAGCAGGGCCCGCCCAGCCCTGCCCCCCAGCAGGGGCTTCTGGCCTGGGACCACTGGCTGCCCCGCGCCAGAACAGCATGTAAAGGGGCCGGGGGGGGCAGGGAAGGAGCTGGTGCTGAGCAAGGGGAAAAGTGGCTCCTCCCCAACCCTGTGGCTGGCGCCCCGCACTGCAGCCACTCGCAGCCCGCGCAGGGCTGTTCTGAGCAGGCAGAGGCACCCACACGTGGGCTGCGAGTGGCTGCAGCACAGGGCGCTGGCCATGGGGCAAGCGACGGGCTGCTTTTCCCCGTGCTCAGCACCAGCTCATAACCTGACCCTGCACCAGATCCGGGCTCGCCCGTTGGGGCTGCACCATGGTGGTGGCAGCAGCTGCGGCCCCCCCACTTGCCACGCTGGGCAGCATTTGCTGCTGCTGCCTGCCCGGAGATCATGTAGGCTGGAGTGAGGGTGGCCCCCCCGGCTCTC
>NW_005842067.1:2375897-2385855 GCF_000455745.1 Alligator sinensis | reverse complement strand
CCGCGCGGCGCCCAAGGGGGGCCGGCCGCGGCTGCTGCCGCCGTGGTGCAGCCCTGATGGGTGAGCCTGGAGCTGTGCAGGGCCCAGGCTGGCAGCGGGGCAGATTACAAGCTGGTGCTGACTGCAGGGAACGAGGAGCTATTGCCTGGCATGGGGAGAAGCAGCCCCTTGCCCACCCCATGGGGCTGCCTGTGCCTGCTCAGGACAGCCCCACACGGGCTGCGAGCAGCTGTAGCAGGGAGCGCAGACCATGGGGCAGGTGAGGGGCCACTTTTCCACGCACTCTGCACTGGCTCCTTCCCTGCCGGCGAGCAGGGGGTCGGGGCTGCGCGCTGCCCCCCGCCTGTACCACAGGACTAGGAGGGCACTGGGCAGGCTTGGGAGCAGGGCCCACACCCATGTCCCAGGGCCAGCGCCTGCAGGGCCCTGCCAGCCGGTGCCCTGCTCTGGGCCCCACCGGTGCTGGCCCTGGGACATAGGTCCCAAGATGGTAACCAGGAGGCGGGGCACCTGTCACAGGGTGGGGCTACCCATGCGGCCCTCGACAGCTTGCCACAACTTGGCAAGCGGCTCTCTGCCCGAAATAATTGCCCGGCCCTGCCCTAACAAGTTTGTCCATGATACCAAGGAACAAAACAGCGGTTGTAATACAACATTCAATTATAAATCAGTCAGATGAGAAGACAGCAAGAAACAAAAGTAAAGCTGCTGGTCTAACACCTCTTTCCATCAGAAGGATTTTTTTTTTTTTTTTATACTGGGGATTTCAGACAGGGCGAGTCATTTTTTGTTTAAACCTCAGGACTGTGAATAACACATACATACATCTGTCATTCGGGTTACAGATGGGGCAATTCAGAGATCAGAGGATAAAATAGTAGAGACCTTATTATGAAAATCATGTTTGCAGCCAAGAAATAAAAATCACACCAAATCCATCAAGTTACATGCTTGTCTAATTAGGATGTTATGGAGAAAAAAGGCCCAGTGTTGATTTTCTTTTCTTTTCCCCCCTTTCTAAATAACTGGAATAGTATTCTCAGAGTGAGCATTTTTCCATACTATCTAGAGAACATGCCAAATAGTTTAGAGCAGCTGAGGCCATAGTTTGTCAACTTGCTAAATAAAACATGAGCCAAAGTAGTTAGCGATAAATGTGTGAGATGTTATGGTTGTTCTGGTGCAATAACTGGATTCAGTTCCATACCAATTTGTTTTCATTTTGTCTGAAAGTATTTGCTGCAGCTCCCTGGCAGCTTGATCAGTTTAGTTCATGCACCAATGAACAGTTGAGCGTTGATAATGCCATCGTCATGCTCCTGTTTTAGGTATCAGAAGTTGCAGCATCTGTCACATCTGTTATCTCCCCCTCTACCCCTGAGGCCAATAAAACATTTTCAATCCTTCCACTTTTCTAAAGCTTCTGTGATCAATACAGAAGCAGACTCAAATGTACTTCTATATTTATAAACCCTCCTGGTTCTACTAAAAATAAGCACTTGTGAAAAGGAGCTTCCCAGCCAGAGCATTTCCCTAACTCCAGGACACAGGAGTGTTAGTAGGGGGCTACAGAGCTGGGATAGGCAGCCCCTTCCCCACCCACATAGAGACATATGGGTGAGCAGAGTGTAGCAGAAAGCAGAGCAATCTGCCTGATTCTCAGCCACTGCAGAAGTCCCTGTGCACTGCACTCCCACTGCAGTTGGTATCATATAAACCAGCCTAAGGGCTGTAGTAAAATGGGCAAGCCATTTTGGCCTTCCAGCCTAGTGCTGGTGGAGCAGAAGAGAGGTTTGGAGCTATCTTCTGTCCCCAGATTTTGCTACCAAATCAAACAGTTCCTGTGCAGCTGCAATTACAGCAGCGCATCTCAGCACAAAAGTCAGAGTCCTATAATCTAAAATCCATGAGCCAGCCCATCCACAAGAGCAGGAGGCTTGTTGCCCATGTTAAGATATGTTCTCACTCTACTTTCTCCTTGGAGCATAAGAAGACATGCTGTATCTTATCCTCTCCTTGTGCACTGACAACTCCCAGGGATGCGAACACGAGTCACATAGCACATCACGAGGGGAGTAATGAGGGTGCATGAAACCTATTTTCCAGAAACTTTGCTGGCAGTGCACCTTCGTGCTCCAGTCCACCTTGCAAGTTCTTTATATGTACATCCTGTCTCAGATTTCATCTACCACAGCTACCTTTACTTCCTCAGTTAGGTCATCTTAGTAACATGAACCTTGCCCAAGAAAGTTCAGTCAGGCTCTTCATGGAACAAATATTTATGAATACAGAGTTGCAAAAGTTCCTGATGAGGCTCCTTCTGTTGCCTGAACCTGTACCAAATTCTCAGCTGGGCTTAGGGGCCATAGCTTCTGTTGGAGTCAGTAGGAGTTACAGTGCACAATCTCTCTCCGTATTTGAATGTCAGTGTACCATAACAACTATTAATATATAATGTGTCTAAAGGAAGCGAGGAAAATGAAGTGGAGATAATAAACTCAATTCAACAAATAGGTTCCTGGAACAAGAAAAAAATCACCTTCTCCTACATAAACAGGCTTGTTGCAGTTAAAATGCAAGCCTCTACTACTTCAGGTAAGGAGATACCCCATCAGCAAGCAGCAATGTAAGATCCCAGACCAGAGTTGATCGATTCCAGTGCCACCCAGTACAGGGCAGTGGCATCCATTCTCCCTAGCCCAGATCATTAAAATGCATTTTTCTCAGTTTTATAAGGAAAAAGAAAAAAAGAGAGAGAGAAAACTAACAGTTTTCCACAAAACTAATGTTCTTTTACCATCACTTAATTAGTACTCTCCTGTCTGATGACTGTAGGTGCCCAGGTGAAATGACTGTAACACATCAGAAATCTCAATACTATTTTCCACATGTTAGATTTCCATTTTACAATGTGGCTCAACACTGAGCAACAGTCAGTACATACGGCTCACAACCCAGTGGGTGTGGAATAGCACAGCTCCGTTTATGTCAAAGGAGTTATGGCATGCTAGCTTACCCCATACATCTGACTCTCAGTAAATAGAGAATTGGGAGTTATGAACTTTACAGTAGATGAGAGAGTGACTAATTCTGGAGGACAGTTTCCAAATACAGGAAGACAGACTTAAGCAGCTACTTCTACCTCTAATCCTTGTGTGGACTGGGCACATCTTTGGATGGAAAGGACTGAAGCCAGACCTCACAGCTGCTGTGACCATGAAGGCACAGGCTGGAACTCTATGTTCTTCATCTGAAAGACCCAGACTTATTTAGTTCTGGGGCAAGAACTAAACCCACAAGGCCAGGACAGCTGAAAAAGCGTTACAGGGTAGCAGCTGATCATAAACTGAGTTTAGACAGTGTGAGCATAGCCCAATAACAATGACATGATGTAAGCCTAAAGCGTATCTTAAGCAATTAAAACAACCCTGATGGTAACACTATCTAACATGTTGCCGTAAAACCAGACACTGAATCACAACAAGATGCTGGGCAAGACCTGTAATGGCTTTCTTGGCCAGAGCACATAGACAAAGGATGGAAAATTGAAGGTTGTGCTTAAAAAATAAAGGAAGAAGAGAGTCTTCAGAACCTCAAGGCCTAAAAAAATAAAAATAAAGATGGTTTATCACATTAATGTACTTGAATCTCTTAAAGAGCTCTTTTTGTGGGTGGAGCTCCAAGCACACTTCCCTAAGGAGGACAGGGGCATTGCTCTGCTTTTACAGATGGCGAAACAGCAGCACAGCAGGTGACTTGCCCCAGGTCACCCAGTGAGTGAGTGGCAGAGCCAGAATACACTTGTCTTCTGAATCCCTGTCCAGTGCTCCAGCTGCTAGACCACATTGCTTCCTCCTGGAGGGAGAGCCCAGATGGTTGATTCAGACACTGATCTCTAGACCTACAGTTTAAACAGCGTGTGGAGGTGAATTTCCTTGATTATTCAGTGACAGGGGAGTTTGCTTTTGTTGGCTTTTCCCTACCCCACATGGATTGGTTTCAAGCATATGGGAAATTCATGTTCCTGCCACATCCATAATCCATGGATCTAACCTCTGCATTATAAGAAAGGCTTCATAAAGTGCAGGGGAAGTATTCAAAGAACTCTCTTAATCTTTAGAAAGCATCCCTTGGAACTAATTATTAGTATGTTTCAGCAGATTTTTATTCTGCTTCAGTGCAACCCATGAGCATTGCAATACAGCAGAGTTCAGCGCTGTGCATTTAACAATGAATCTTTTTGAACTGGGATTCTTTACAACCCCAAAGCTGTTCCCCAGAATGTGTTCAGTGGACAAATTCTAAGCTACGGGTCTAAGTTCACTGTTTTCAGCTAAATATTTTCAATGCTAAAGGGATCAAATTCATCTCTCACCTGCACTGGTAAAAATCCAAGAATCTTATAAAGCTTAGAATTACCCTAGGCTTGCAATAATCTACCTGTAGGCAGAATTTGATCCTATGCATCTTCGAAAATATGGCTTTCCTCAGATTAACATTTGTTCAAATATTTGTATGAGTCAGAACAAGGGACTGGATTCTGGAACGATGCAAATCAGAACAGCTATACAGGCAGTCCTCGGCTTACAACGTTTCACACTTACAACGTTTATAAACCGTCAGCCTGTTTCAACTTTACGACATCAATTCAACTTTACAACACTTGATCCGATGTGATGCCATGCCAGCAAACAAGTTCACTGCGTCGCTCATCTCCCTGGAGAACATCTGTCCAAACTTCCTTGGACACTTTCTTTAAGAAAGCAGACACGACTCCAGAAAAACCTGCAGCCAAGACTCCTGAGAAGACTCCAGCCAAGAACCCTTCAAATAGTCCAAACAAGAGCCTTTCAAAAAGTCAGGCAAAGTCACCTCAAAGAAGTCCTTCCAAATCAATATGATTGCTATTTACAATATAAATACATGAATGTAGCTATATTACTCATCTTTAATTGATCGAGTACAAAGTTCTGGGGTATTTTAGTGAAAATAAGGTATCGGGCCTTGGTTCAGGAACCAATCCCCCATTTATAACATTGTTTCTTATGAGAAAATTGGTTCCGAGTTACATTTCAACTTAAGACGCAGTTTTCAGGAATCAACTGTGTCGTATGTCCAAGGACTGCCTGTACTAACTTAAATGAAGCTATTGTGGCTTACATTAGCAGATTAAACTAGCCCACATGTCCAACCACACAAACAACAAAAGCCAGAATCTATAGTGCTTTCCTGTAGGTTTCTTGCTTGGATCTAGCAAGAAGTGGAATATGCGATCTCCTTCACTTTAGAGACAGTAAAAGGTTTCCCAGGTTTTATCCCAAAGCAGACTTCACCAAGGGTTCAGTCCTACTACAAGTGAAATTAGTGGACATTGTTCCACTGTTCAGTAGGAAATGGATCAAGGACTTACTTGAGGTTTCTAAAGAAAATGGTGGTACACCTTGAACTAGTGCGTTGTAAACTGCACAGAATTGCGGTACTGATATCTTAAAGGAACAAATACTTCATTAAGTGCAACAGGAAGAGTGGATGGTAAGTTATTTATACTCCATTAAATTAAACATGTGTTCCTAACGTGACTTCCAGGCAGAAAAAGAAAATGTAGGCCTAACACCATTCCCTACCTCTAGGAAGTGGTTTTAAGCACAATGGGCCTATTGCAGAATGCTTGAGCCTCCAAAGATATTTTAAATTAAAAATACTGAATTGCAAACAGAGGATTTTTGAAGGCCATATAAACAGTTTGTTCCTCCTGAGAATGGTTTATGCTACCATGTCTTTTGCTACATATTTTCACATAGAAACTCTTTTGAGATTGTTCACAAAAAGCATCAATTTCTCTAATGACTAGGACAGATTTAAAACTCTTCTGGGAGGAGATGGAAAAGATGGGTCATGGTTAGGTCAAAGACGTGTACTTCTGAAAGCACAGTTTTTGCTCTAACTTCTTCCAACAACCTCTATCAAGTCATTTAATCTCCTCTGTACCTCTGTTTTCTCTTCTGTTAAAATAATGTCATTTCACAGCAGGGTTGCAAGTGGAAGTTATTAGCAGTTATAAAACGCTATAGATTTGTGAGTATTGCAATTATCTATTTATTTATATCAGAAGGCAGCCAAACCACATTATTTTATAGATACTTATCATTCATTTTTATGTGGCACAAAATCTGGCTGCAAAACTTCTGTGGAAAAATAAATAATAAAAAGGATCATCCAAAATAGGTCCATGACATAACCATGAAGCATTAATGACAGCTATATGATTTTGTACTTGTAAGCAATACACCATTGTAGGAAGTCCATACTACATTTATACACATAAGAAAGCTTCAAGGTCAGTGTATCTAAGTGCTGTGCACCTCCTGCTAGGCTAACACATTGCTATAATATAAACCATTCCAGATGTCCAAATGAATCTGGGCCAGATGTCCACATGAACCTAGGATTGTGACTGCAGAAGTACTGCTGATTTCCTTGATAATATCAACCCAACGGTGGTCTCAGAGAAGGATATATTTAAAGACAAGGCCAAACAAGGAGGAGGGTTTAATACATTATTTATTCTATGCATTAAAACAGCAAAAATCAAACAATGAGCTGTCTCGGGCGGCCGGAGCCGACCAGAGGATCGCTAATTTAATCGGATGTCAGGCGGGCCGGTGATGGAGAGGCGAGACAGCTTATTGGTTTTAAAAGATTGCTGTTACTTACGCCGCGTAGAATGGCAGCGCAGGCCTCGAGGTAGCTTGCTTGCGTTGTCACGGATAGCAAAAACGAGTTACGAGGTAACGAGTTTACGAACGAAAAGGAACCTGCAGGATAGTGGGGTACGTCAAAAGGACCCGGTGACGGGGAGATATCAGTGGGTGATCAGTCCGCCAAGTTTCCTCGATCACGCTACAGAGTTCTCCGTGGTTACTCTGCCGCGTGCTCAGAGGTCTCCGACTTGGGCGGAAGTTGCATGAACTTTTATATGTCCGGAGTAGCCAATAATGGACTGAATACTAATGAGGCGGAACGTGACCAAATTTAAAAGTAACTGTGGTTATTCAGGGCAGTTCTATTGTGACAGGGGCACTCAACTCATTTGGTTATGACATGAGCATTTATTTTCATTGTATTAAAAATGCTGCTGTTTCAATGGGAATCAGATTTTTCTTTCCCTCTTCCATGTACATGAGGCAAGTTTCAAGGAAACATCACTGAAAACATCTTACCTTTCCTGTAGGCCTGATATAAAGCCCTTTCAAGTCAGTGAGAAGATGCACATGGTTTTAGTGAGGTCCTGTGGGTAAAAATTTCAGAAATCCCTAAATGACTTACAAACTTGTCCTTCATTGAAAAATCAGGAACGTAGGCTCCTAAATAAGGGGCTTTGGAAAAGTTTGCTCAACATGTATAATAATATACTTACCACAGAGCACATGTGTGTATATCAGGGGTTGGTGGTCCACCAGAAATACATCACATGCCAGTGATGCCTGCCAAATTCAGCATATGACAGCCAGCTGGGGATGCTGAAAGGCCATTACGACCAAAATTATTTCTGAACAGTCACGCTCTGGTGCCTACATGCACACAAATCACAGACAATGTGCACGTAGCGTAGTTAGCATGTTCAGGTTTTTATCTCCAAGTTGAATACTAATAATTTTCAGCTGAGAATGAGGGTCATCCACTACTAGTGGGTGCATGGAGCGACTCTCCATTTACTGCAGAAGAGGCATCTACTAGTAGATGAACAGGAAAGCTCACTGTATGTGAAACATGGTTTTGGTTTGGTTCATAGTGGGAACTAAAAGAACCTGGCTCAAATTACAACTTTTTTTGTGCAGGGGACAGTGGAAGGAGTCTACTATGCAAGGTAGCTGGGAAGCACAATTAATGCAGGTGGAATTACCTTCCAAAAGAGACGGGGAAAACCAGGTATAGTTTTCACTCCTTTGACACTGGCAGGAGGCTGATCCTCCTTATCAGGAGGCTGATTTTTTCTGAATGTGACATCCCAGGTGGTGTTATTGCTATACTATTCCATCTGTTCGTGCTGCTAAGATCTGGGAGTGATGCTACATGCAAGTTCCTCATTCAGGTCCATAGCAGCAAGTGCTGGAGGAAGTACATATTGCTTTGATATTTAGGATGCTAAAACAGAGGGGGGTTTTAAGTAAAGCTATCAAAAGAACTGGTCTCTCTCTGCAACAGTCACTGAGAGACATCCTGATTTGTTTGCAAAATTGCAGGTGCAAAATTTCTATTATAGCTTTGTCCCATTTGTGGACAAATCCAATAGCAAGCAAAATATTTGTGGTAATAATGGTTGAGTAATAGCACAACATAAATGTTAGGACATGTGGCTAAAGACCTAAATGCACTCACTTACTTTAAGCATGGAGCTTTTTATTTTCTAGCCTACTGAAAAACACCCCGAGGCATTAGTTCCAAAGCCAAAGGTACATATAATTTAATGACATGCTCCAAGTCTTGGTCTATACATTTAAAGTTAAAATCTAATCATTTTAACATTCACAATATCAGAAGAATATTTTGCCAACATTGTTAGAGACTACCTATCCGTTCGCACATGCATGTACATGATAGAGGGCTAAAAATAAAAATAGGGAAATCCCTAAACAAAAACCTTGTGAAAAAAACAAAAACTCAGGACTTGTTACACTAAAGAAAGTGTATATTAAAGAACCAAAACAATGAAATATAGCTACATAAAAGGTCTCTTAAATTAAAAATATTTAGCTATACAACAAATTACATAAGTAACTGACTTTTGTATCCTTCAGTAGAAAAGGAAAGGCAGCTGTGAGCTAGTTTTATATTATTAGCTCTATGAGAAAATATGCAAAAATTATAGTATGCAGTTATAGTCACCAGGCATTGCAAATGCATAGCACTGTATTTTTGACTGTATTGTTTTAGCTGTATCTGAGTTAACACATATATACTTAAAAACCTCCTATTGATTTCAAAATGACAGTTTTGTCTCAGGAAGAACTGAAAGATTTGAGCCACGCAGTAAAAGATATTCAAAAAATACATGTTGTGTATGTATGGGACAGGTCCTTAATGGCTGTAAGTCAATGAAGCTATGCTGATTTATACCAAAGAACAAGGTGGCCTGATTTTTTTTAAAGGGCTATAGAAGTTCTCCCTCCTGCTTCCCCCAATTAATGTTTGCCATCTGTAATTAGGGACTGTAAACTTTCAATGCTGCAAGGATTTAATAAGGAGGATTCCAATCAATTCTCAGTACTACAGATGCAAGAAAACAGAACTCTCAAGTTTATTATTTTGGCTTGTGCTGAAGCTGCCACGCAGGTTCAAGAAACCAGAGGAAGTGCATGGGAAGGATAATTGTACAGGCCCAGATCTTTTCATTTTACAAGCCTCACCAGTAACAGATTGCTGCACAGAAGGGATGGTGGTTATAGCTGTCGCCGCCGAGAGCCACGGCGCGGGGTTCTAATCGGCGGGCGGGTACTTGTGACGCTTGGAGTGGAATCAGGTACTCAAGCGTTTGGATTGAACAAAAGATTGTTTACTTACACTGCTCGTACAGTGCAGGTCAGAAACTTGCTTCGATTACAGCTGTAAAACTTGGGTCGGGCAGAAATTACAAAGTTGGTTTCGTCGGTCTGCAAATGTGTCGGGGTGTTCGGGCCGGCAGTCGTCTTACGTCTCGGGTGGGGGTGTGCTAGGCCCCCTTGGGTCGGTGACGGGGAGTCCTTAGTGGTTGTTCAGGCCGCTAAGTTCGCTCTGAAACACGCGTGGAGTTTGCTAGGCTCCACAGTGTACTCAGAGTTCTCCACAAGGTGTGTGTCAAGCTCTCCAACTTGGGTGGAAACTGCTCAAGCTTTTTATACGGCTAGCAAGCCAATCGCTAGCTGCCACATGTGCATAATTTCACGCAAGCCAATAATGGGGCTCGCATTAGAATACAAAT
>NW_005842067.1:2354373-2375887 GCF_000455745.1 Alligator sinensis | reverse complement strand
GAGCATTTCTTAGATGCAAAAGAAATGCACCGTGCAAAGAAGCTGCAAATTGGCAGGAACTTTTTCTAGGTCATTAATATATAGTCACTGGGCTCTGGAGTTTTCCCCTCATGACCTAATTACATGACCTACTTACAGAATGATTGACAGACTGCCTTCTGTAATCCTCCACTGTACTATAGGCATATGAACAATGGGTTCTGACAATAGCCATGCTGGTCTAAGGACATAGGCTGGCAAGGTCCTTTGGGTAGATGTGCTATCTTTTATTAGATGAACTAAACAGTTGGAAAAAAGTTCCTTGCAAAATTTTGAGCAAGAAGGGTATGTGTGCCCAAAAGCTTGAGAAGAACTTTTTTCCAACTATTTGGTCTAATAAAAGATATCACATATCACATCTACCCAGAGAACCTCGCCTGCGCAGAACGGGGGGTGGGGGGGGGAGCGTCTTACAATTCATTGCATACAAATCTTCAGAGATAAGGGCCCTTTGCTGCTTTATATGAGAAAGGTTAGGGGAAGAGAGGAGCTGCTTAAAACTTGTAGTACAGGACACACGTATAAGAAACAACTAACAGGACATACATATCCTGAGGAATGGCTCAGAGTTCAGACTGAAGACTGTGCACTGCTACTTTCCATGGGGCAGGCGGGAGTCCGAGTAGCAAAGGAAGACTGCTTGCCCATACCACCTCGGTCTCTGTACCTTTTTTACTTCTCAGTCTGTCTGCTGAAATTGTCCCCATTCCAGTAGAATTTGTTGTTGTGATATAGATGTTTGCCCACCCAGGTGCCTCAAGAAATGAAGCCATGAATTCATGACTTCAAGGGTGCCAAACTCACCCCACCCCTCCAAGCTAGATCTGGACCCCAAGGCTCTTCACAGACCAGGTCTGGGTGCAGTGGTGGAGTGAGTGGCAGGGGTTAAACACAGCTGTTGTTTGCCCCTTACCACCAACATGCATGCCCAGTGAGGCTTTGTGCCCCAAATTTCTATAGCAGACCCCACCCCTGAATGTCCCTCTACCAGCCTCTCAGTTCACATGACCTGGCTTCACAGAATGGCTCCAACCTGTGGGCTGTAATCCTGACACGCCTGTACTAGGCCAAAGAGCCTTCAGTGGACAATTAGATTATAATTAAGTTTGCCAGAATATAACTGGGGACAATCTCTGTGTCCTACTCCCAAGTACTCCAAGACATCCGGTCCTGTAGGCATGTGTGTCTGTGAAATCAAGACCCTTTATCCTCTTAAAAGTATCATAACTGCTTTCTCAAAGGGAGTTAACACCAGCTCTATATCCAAAAGGATCCAAGTCATCCCAATATGACAAAAACAACAAAAAAAAATCAGGACAGATTCTACAGCCAGTGAAAAACAATCAACAGAGATTCACAGACTTTGACAGAGTCTGGTTTATGGCAAAGAATGCTCTATCCTGTTGATTACTCTCCCAGCAAGAAGGTTACATAATGAGCTTTTTTCCAAAAGTAACCATTAGCTCACCACTAGGGGGTAATTTGGGGTTTAAAATGGATTCAGTTACTTGTTTAGGTCATCAAATATTTTGTCTTAAGTGAAGCAGACAAAAAGTAATGCAATATTCAGGCTGACATAAAATAACTCCATAAATGGAGATAAATCAGCACAAGTTCAGCTCAGCCCAGCATCAGGCTTTTGTGGCTTGTTTGGGCTTCTGTGTCCCAACTGCTGCGCAGCTTGGGTGCGATTCAAGAGTGAAAAGCCTCCCTCCATAATGTTCCCTACAACAAAGCTTTGGCCTTCCTGATCAGATCACCTTAGGCCACAGCTGGGCCTCTTTCCTGAGAAAGATGATGAACTAACACAATTAGAAAGGTGTCCAACACTATTACAGAGGTAAAGTCTGTGTTCATGCTCTAAGAATACCCCCTTCCACAAGTGTTTTTAAACATGTTCAGGAAATCACACGCTGTGTAAATTCACTTGGAAAAAGGCACAAGTGCTGCTTACCCATGAGCTCTATCTTCAGATAGTCATAGAAACACAGAAGAAACCAAATACATCACATAGCCCTTTCTACCAGAAGTGAAGGGTCTGCCCCCTTCCCCCAATACAATGTGCTCCAGTTTCTTTACCAAGATCAGTTTTATATGTTAAGCAATATGACTTCTACTATTTCCTTTGCTCATTTAGTTGGCGCACAGCTGAAAACCCATTGCCAGCGTCCAGATGAGCCCGGCTGTGTGGCATGTGGTGCGGCACACGTCTGCAGCGCCACATACTGCATGTTCAGCTGTTCTCTGTGCTGCAAGGGAGCAGTGTGGGGATGGGGGTTTGACCCCAGGGAAATCTAGGGGTCAACAAAAACAGCTCAAAAAAAGCAGAACGGCATATTCGGGGTCAGCGTGCACGGCTCGAAAAAGGAGCCTGGCCACCCAGAGCCATGCTCCAGCTGCCGGCCAGGCTCCAAGTGGCAGAAGCACCACTGCTGCAGCCCCCCTCCCACCCCAATCTGGAGTAAGGCATTCCCCGGGGACAACTAGCAGCAGCACAAGGTGTCCCGCTGCTAGTTGTGCCTGGAGAAACAAACATCCATGCTCGTGTGGATGCAGCCATTCTGAGAAGGGGGAGTGAAATTTGGTGCATCTGCCAGTAAGGGCCATTTATTAGCATGGCTTCCAAGGTACAGAATTCATGCAACATCTGTAGGATTGTTCTGCCCTATGTAGGTGTCCCAAAATTAACATGGATACCATGATTAAATCCCGACTGTGCCTCCCGACGGGTGTATTGGAGAAGAATGCTAGCAGACTTGCTAAGCCTTTATGTAGAAAACCCCTATTCAGGCGAGCAGATGGATCTTATACCGTGGTATGTTTCTGTGTACAATTCCCAGAGATTTCACATGATTTGTAAAATAAAAGATACATATACTGTCATGGATTGTTTTCACTCTCATTTAAAGCAACAATAGCGCACCAACCTAGAGAAGTTCTCTAAAAGCACAGTTCTTTTACCTTGGGATCAATAAACTGAAAAACTTCCTTGAACATATGTTTAAACAATTTACTTCACTCCTGAGACGTTCTAAACAGGCACAACTGACTTTAAATCCATGAAAATGAAGAAACAAATACTAAGCTGTGCCAAATATTTGCATCCACTTGTTCAGTGTAGCTACATCAATCACTATAAAAACAGTTATAAAATTTAAGTGGTTCACAGAAATAATGACAGTTTACTGGAGTGACATGAAAAACAACAAGCAGGCCTCTGGATCTCCAGGAAAAAAACACAGGAAATTGCAGAACGATGTGCTGGTCCAGTGCAACACAGGCAATATTGCAGTATCATGGGATCAATCAACTCAAGAGACAGTTAATTGGCATGGTCAGAAAAGGCAATGATAAGTTGGCATGAATGCTCCTTAGGAACAGTAACGTGATCTCTAGAACAACTTTAATGTTTAAAGCCAAACAGAAACATGTTTGTCCAGGAAGAGCACACACCAACTGCTGCAGCTTCCTGAGCCTGACGAAGGGTTTTTGAACCCGAAAGCTTGCTTAATAACTATTCTCCAACCATTTGGGTTGGTCTAATAAAAGATATCAAATTCACCCAAGGAACCTTGTCTGCCTATATCCTTAGACCAACACGGCTACAACCTAAACCCCTGAAACAGAAACATGTTAACTCATCAAAGTATCATGCAGGAACTAAAAATCTGAACAACTCATTCTTGCCTAACATTTGAGACAAAATTACTAGTGCTTGCTTGGTCTTGTAACACCTTACCTTGCTTTCAGAAACCTCTATAAAATTGCCACATTCTTTGACTACCAACTGCTGTTGTATCCCAACGTGACTACACGAGATACTTTGGTTGCAATACAATTCTTTGGGTTCTTCTGCAAGTAGGTGTGTTCACAGAATAGGTCTTTATTTTTATTTATTTTATTTTTTTACAAAGTTCTCAAATAAATTACCCGTGCCTTCATTTCTGAGTTAGTTTTTAGGAAGTTTGGTCTTTTTTTTGAAGTGTAAAGGTGCAAGTCAGGCGATCTGGGTTCTACTCCGACCACATGCCTCATGTCTCTCTAAGGGAGAAAACTTTACCTTTCTATGCCCCCGGATTCCCCATATGTAAAAACAGATTAAAATACTCAAGGACATATGTTAAGATAAAGGATTCAGCTATAGAAAAGTATGGGCTTCTGTTATTCTAATAATAGATAATGACTAATTAAATGCAGAATATACATGTAATATTGTGTCTGAAACTTGTATAAGTGTTCAGAGAATTTGTTCTTTGTTCTGCATCTGTTTTAGAGTTTAGGTTTCAAATGTCATTAGGCAATCAGCTCAGGACCAATCTTGGTTCTTCTATCACATGCTTTTTTCCCCACGAGTCCAATTGCATCTTTTATCTCCTACTGGAAAAGTCACAGGAATAAAGAGAAATTCTAAAGGAACATCCATACTGTGTTGGACCACGCTGAAGAGCCCCACTGTGAAATGTCCCTACCACTTGCTCCAAAGTGTCATTGACCTACTATTTTGGGTGTGCACACCAGATAGCACCCAGCACCACTATTACTCTTGTCATGAGCACAGCCAGCAGTGCTGGGCTTGCCCAGAATCACTCAGAGAGGCTACATGACCTTCGGTCAGCTTTTGATGGGCACAGAGCAGAAGCAAATGATTGGGGTGCATTTATGCAAAAGTACTCCCTAGCACATCCAACATAGGGTGGACATACCCCCAGTCTCAAGACAAGGAGTGCCCTGTATGTTAAAAGTGAAAGAAGTGATCTGACTCTATGTTGGGTAAAAGCTCTGATCATTCTAACATTTGATTTGTGTTCAGAATAAATAATGCTCTAAACAGCTTGTGGAAATAGCATTCCCTACCACTATCAATGGGAGCCTTCAACAGACTTGGAGTCAAGCTCATAATGGCATTAGACACAATTTTGCATAACACACAGGAATCCACATCTGCTGGGAAACCTCGTTAATTGTGGGGCCGCTTTTGGAGCCATTTGACAGTGGGACAAATTCTGCCCAGAGATCCTCCCGTGTAGCTCCAATAATCTAAATAGGCTGTCCAGTTACAACAAACCCTGGTCTAGTGAGGATGGTTATGAATATGATGCAACCACTCTTCATTTCCTTTACATTTGTGCTCCAATAAATGTTGGATACATGACAATGAGCATGGGACACACACACACACAAGCTATTTGTTCCTAGATGTGGTTTTTCAGGATTTAATAACTGCATGTTTCAAACTAGGGGGGGGAAAGGGAAGGAAGAATGCACATTTGTGCTGAACATGTTTCTTCAAGAAATACATTACAATAGACATCATAAAGCTATGGGACAGATAGAGCCAAATGTACTGACAAAGTCTATTATTAGACAGTAAGAACCCAGTGACACTACAGGAATAAGAATGGTGGAGATGTGTTTGAACTGATCTGAAGAGAAATGTGGTTTCTTTTCATACTTCCCCAAGCATGGGGGAAGAGGGACCATGCAGTACGAACAGGCAGACACTATAAAGAGTCAAGTGCAAGACTAGAAGCAGGCAGTACTAGCATGGAGATCAACAATTGAGTGCAGAGACCAGCATTGGATGGTGTTGTAGCAACAGTCTCTGCAAAAACAGACAAGGAAACAAAAGAAACAGGATATGTCTGTGTAAGGAGGCTGATATATTACATTCCAGCAGGCCCTTTATGAAATCATACTTGTAGGCTGGGAGACTGTACTAAGTATGAGCATGGGCAATGACTTTATCATTTTTTTGCGCACTTAATAAAAAAGTATTGCTTATATTTTTAAGATTCCTGAGTCTCTGGTCTTGTTTTAAAAATATTACATTTGGTGTGTTCTACTTTCAGGAAATATGTATGCACAAACATATAAAATTTTTTTAAGATATTGAGACTTGTATTGGACATCAGGGAATAAAGTTACAGCTGAATAAACCCATGCTTTTCCTCCATAGGCTCCAGTAAGAAATAATATAAACATTTTAGACAGGTCTCCAATGCTTAACTTGCCCTTTTACTATAATACGGAGAGAATGCTGTATGTTCTAACCCTTTATGAACAATTTACACCTTGCATATGCTAACCAGGTTATCCTTTTCATGACCTATACATGCATCATGAAGTTTCTTTTAGTTTTAAAATTAAGTCAGGGAAGATGAACAAAGAAATATACTAGCAAAGTAACCCAACAGTACATCAATTCACTACATTAAAGATACTTTAGCTCCGCTTTTCTTTTCTGCTAATCCAGAGCACTGTGTATTTTTTAAATTTAGTTCTAGTTTAGCTTTTAGTCAGACTTTACTGCTGTGAACTAGCTACCGAGGAAGCTGAACTCATCTCTGTTTATTCATGGAAACGGGTTGATTTGGGCACCAAATGTGCCTCAGCTCTGCATGCAGTGAGAAGATGGCTGTTTACTTTTTTCTAGACACAAAGGGTATTTATTGGGTCTGATTTGCCCTACTGGGGAAACTAAGAGTCTTTCCATTAACTTGGGGGGGAGGGTGGCAATTACTTGGGCCAGACAGCCACTTAGGGAGTTTTGGTGAGCTGTTGTGGGCTAGGTCACACCACCCCAGGCAAGGTCCGCACCCCCCCACCCTGTGTTCCCCCCAGCAGCTCACCAAAATGCTCTAAGTGGCATTTCACTGCACTTGGCTGGGCAGGCAGGTTGGGCCCATGGGCAGGCAGGTTGGGCCCATGGGCAGGCAGGATGCAGCATCTGGGAGCAGGAGAGACAGGCAGGGATGGGGCCAAAACATCACTGGGTGGTGACAGCACAGGGCCAGGCCCCAGGGCAGAGCCACAATCCGTTCTCCGCATGTCCCTGCAACAGGTGCCGGTTCCACAGCCAGGGGTGTGTAGGAAGTGGATCATGGCTCGGCCCTGGGCCCTGGCCCTGTGATGTCACTGCCAGTGATCCCAGGGTCTCCACAGAGACTGACCCGGAACCCACATAGGCAGGGCACATGGGATGGGGCAGTGGGTGATCTGGGCATAGCATCCAGACAGGTGGCTAGGAGTGGGATCTCAGGACAGTGATGGCATGAGACCCAGGGCAAATCCATGATTCACTCCCTGCACATAGAATTACTGCCCATTACAGGGGCATTCAGGGAGCGGATCATGGCTCTGCCCCAGGCCCTGGCCCCCCACTGCCACCATCCTGTGACCCTTATCCTGGCCATGGCTGCCCATCCCACTCCCCACCCAACCACAGCCCCATTCCATCCACCTAGCCGCGTGGCTGCCAGCACGGGTCCCAGGCTAGTCTTCATAGAGGCCTCACCTGCCCACCCACTCCATCCGGTGGGTGCCAGGCAGACAGGCCAGGGGACCCAGGCAATGGGGCTGGGTCCAGCAGCAGCAACTGGCAGTGGCAGCTGGAAGGAACCACCACTGTTGGGAAGCAACTCTGGCTGCCACATCACCTGAGCCCTGCTGGGCACCCAGGTATGGTGGGACCAGTCGCATGCATCACAGCATGGGTTGCCTCCTGTGCCTGGGCTAGGTGGGGCCAAGAGATTCATAGATGTTAGGGTCAGAAGGGACCTCAATAGATCATCGAGTCCAACCCCCTGCATAGGCAGGAAAGAGGCATAAAGAGTGCTGGGTCTAGATGACCCTAGCTAGATGCCTATCTAACCTCCTCTTGAAGACACCCAGGGTAGGGGAGAGCACCACCTCCCTTGGGAGCCCAGGGTGGACAAAATCCCTTGATGGGCCACAAAATCCAGCCCATAGGCCATATTTTGTCCACTCCTGCATTAACTGTATCAAGGTTTGGATCAGTCACTTAGTAGACTTCCAACAAGAACATTAGGTAGTATCAACTGTGGTGACTTTAGTGCTATAGGCAATAGTCCATTGGGAATGACAGCTCCAAACTCATTTTGCATGCTAACAAATAGCCATCTGAGGGTAAGAGCAACCTGGGCTTGATTCAAAATGGCAAACTACAGGCAAGATGGCTATCTATTTAGCTACCATGGTAATGTGATACCTATTACCATTACATCTGAGCACCCTGCAGTCATTTAATGGATGTGTCCTCATAATACTCTGTGAGCTGGGGAAGTAAGAATATCCCTGTAACAGGTCTGAGACTCCAGGGGCAACCTCCTGGTGTCCTTACAGCACCTGCTCAGCTTTGGCTCTTGGATTCCTCCCCACTTTCTCCCCACCTGCCACAGCTTGATGTACTTGGTTAATTCTACAAAGGGAGGCTGCCCCAGGATCCTGAGAGCCTTGGTCTGTCTTCTTGACAAGAGATAAGGTTGACATCATATACTTGGACTTCAAAAAAGCCTTTGACTTTGTCTCCCACGACATGCTCATGGTAAAATGGGAGAACTGTGGTCTGGATAATCCGATGGTGCGGTGGCTAGGGAAGTGGCTCTGATGCAGGACCCAGAGAGTAATAATAGATGGAACTGAGTCAACATGGCACATGGTGACCAGTGGTGTCCGTCAGGGTTCAGTACTCAGACCAGTACTTTTTAACATATTCATTAACTATTTGGACTTAGGTGTTAAAAACTGTTTGGCAAAGTTTGCAGATGACACCAAATTATGGGGGACTGCAGTCACGTTGGAGGATAGGCTGAGGATACAGGCTAACCTGAACAGGATCCCAAGGTGGGCAGATCAAAACCTGATGATGTTCAACACTGAGAAGTGTAAAGGTGCTCCATCTGAGGAGAAACAACCCGCAACACCCTTACAGACTCAGCAGTGCTACACTTACTAGCACCACAACTGGCAGAGACCTGGGGGTCTCGATAGATAGACCATAGAATGAACATGAGCCACCAATGAGACGCTGTAGCCAGCAAAGCAAACAAAACACTGGCAGCATCTACTGATACATCTCAAACAAGACTAAAGATGTCATCCTCCCACTTTATTCAGCCTTGGTGAGGCCATAGCTGGAGTACTGCATTCAGTTCTGGGCACCACACTTCAGGAAGGATGTGGAGAAGCTTGAGAGAGTCGAAAGGAGGGCTACATGTATGGTTAGAGGTATGGAAAGCAAGGCCATATGATGAGAGGCTGAAAGACATGGGTCTGTTCAGCCTGGAGAAGAGAAGACTCAGAAGGGACTTAGTGGCAGCCTATCAATATCTATTCTGGAAAATATTCAAATATAGAGACACTAAGGGACTAATATAAACTTAAGAAGCTAAGCTTTTCTTTGGGCAAAGGAGTGTATGACCAACATAGAAACTTATTCTGAGACATTTAACCCATTTATATGTCCCCTTTTAATGAAAATTTTTTTTGCCTAGAAACATAGGTACATTTGGCTATATTTTAACATTTATGTGGTATAATTTACCTAAAAATCTGCTACTTCAAAATGCACGTTTATTTCTACAACAGCAAATCTCTCTGATTGAGTACTTTAGTGTATTTCAGATAGTCTGCGCAGATAATCTGGCGTTTGGTCACAAAAAGGGTGCGAATTGCAATGAGGAAGTGATACTTTATGACATTCAACAATACAAGAGGCAACCTCAAAGGCGGCACTGGAACTGCTGGACTTAACAGTGATACAGATCTTTGTGAAAGTACAGCTAAAACTGTCCTACTTTTGCTGCTCCAAAAGATATAACTACTGGAAAATATCCTTTGAGCTACCGAGACCAAAACATTATAAAAAAATAAATAACCTGCAGGGAAACTCATATAAATGCAGAGTAGAGATTATTAGAGCAAAAAGATCCACCTGGATAACACTGAAGGAAATCCTGTTTGTGCCTGATATATCACAGATACTGTTGAAACACAGCTCATCTTTTCATATATACAAAATGCCCTGGATAGCAGGCTCAGCAGGATGCTCTTTTAGCTGTTATTGAAAGCAGAAGCCCCAAAAGTGAACGTTGTATTTGGAGGATTTATACTATGCACTCTGCTTTGTAAACACGTTGGAAGATTGGTGCTCAGTTCCCAGGCAGGGCTGAGAATCTGTTAAAAAAGTCATCTTTAGTTTTAAATGAAGTAAATTTAAAATAAACCACCAACGGCATACAGCCACATTCATCCACATTAAAATGAATAGTAGGTAGTTTTGAGGGCCACCCTTGCTTTCTTTACTGAACCCCTATTCTTTTACATGGGAGTTTTTCTTCTTCAAGGAGGACATGATCATGCCTTCTGTCCTTTAACTTTATTTTCAGTCAGATAGTGCTTTGAAAACTTTTTTTTTTACTTTGAGCTTTGATTCCCTTGCCTGGCCAGTCATTAGAGTTTATAATCCAATTTACCTGAAAATACTATTTAACGTTAAGCGGTCTATGCCATTAATAAGAAAGGTATCCATTCCTCAGTAATGCAATCCCTTACATATTATTTTTTGTTTGAATTTCATCTTTGGTCTAAGATTTTATGAGATTCTTATTAAACCTGAAGATAATTATTAGGGCTCAAAATTCTGTTTGATGGAGCCTGCAGCATCAGAAATACAACTATTTTTTATTATGATAAAACTGCTTTTTATCATTCAACAAATCAGACAAACTGAGAATAGATGGGGAATTATAATGGGAAAGGCAATCTGGGCTCATGAACAGAGGTGATATCTTTTATTAAACCAACAAGATTTTTGCAAAAAAATTCTTTAATTGCAAGCTTTCGGGCACAAACACCCTTCATCAGGCATCAGAGAAAAGATTGTAAAAGTTCTCCTGGGTAGAAATGAAAGTTCATATTTCGTAGGATTTCACAGAAAAGTCAGTGGATGGAAAAACCCTTTGGGCAGCAGTTCTTATCTGGTAAAAAGTCTCAGCTCTCCCGTGAAGCTGTGATGAAGCAAGTTACCTTAGACAAAGGCAGGAGTAGGATGTCAGGTTGCAGGTGGTCAAAGTTGTTTCCTGCTTGCAAAAATCTTGTTGGTCTAATAAAAGATATCACCTCTGTCCACGAGCCCAATTGCTTTTTCCTCTAGACCAATATGGCTACAACCTGGATACCTGACATAATGGGAAAGTTCATTTACATTTTTCAGGTTTTTCAAATTTGATATCACTTGTGAAAATTGTTTTGTATCCTACATGTAGCTGGCAGTGGATGAGATCGCCCAATTTACAAAACCTGAAAAAAGCAACATCATTTGTCATGATTCACAACCTAAGCATAGGTCTGGAATAACAGGGAAAATAAGCAGTGTGAGTGTTTCATAATGACAGAGACCAAATGAATCAAACACAATCCACATGATAATTAGCAAATAACATTAGCAAGTAACACCACCGGGGGTTACTAGGAATAATGGCCACAAATCATTAGAAAGCAGGGTCAGGCTGGACCTCAGGAGGCATTACTACACGGTTAGGGCTGCCAGGCTCTGGACTGGACTCCCAAGGGAGGTGGTGCTCTCCCCTACTTTGGGTGTCTTCAAGAGGAGGCTGGATAGATATTTGGCTGGGGTGTTATGACCCCGGCACTCATTCCTGCCCAGGGCAGGGGTCAGACCTGATGATCTGTTTAGGTCCCTTCTGACCCTAAGCACTACGACTACGATACATGGGGTGAATTCTGTTCTCGCTCTCTGTGTAAAGGCGCACAAGCAGGTGACTGTAATCCAAAAAGTGGCAAGGCTTTACAACACTTCACTTGCTCTACACCAGCTTTCATCTCCTGCCATCCAACAGAACCCGATCAGCCTAAGTCACCGCTGCCACACACATACAGTGGTTAGTCATACAGATTTATGCAAAGGGAGTGCGAGATGCTACTATTAGCATTGCTGTGCAAGCAAGGTACCAGAAGATAAAGGAGGGCAAGACTTCACAGTGCATCAGCTGCTCTATGATAACTGCCCTTGGGCATGCTCTTACCTCTGTAGGAAATGAACCAGCCTGTGTAGCTTACCTCCCAGTGAAAAAGGGGGAAGCTGCCACCAATTATCTTCCACATATCACAGGGATAAGAAGATGCACAAAGGCAACTGCCCAGAGCAGCTGACACTGTACATTCCTTTCCTTCATGGACCATGTTTGTGTAGCCATGCCTTTAGGTCAGTGGTAGTATTTCCTGCTAATTATGTGACTGTTTGCTGTGTGAGTGGGCAGTGGTGAATCAGGCTCATCATCAGGTTCTCCTGGCCTGAAAGGGATGAAAGGCAGCATACAGTTGATCCCTTTGCCTTCTGGGGACAAAGGACCCTATTGATTTAAGACAGCTGCAAACGATGAATTGAGTTAAGAACATCCTGTAAAATCCACTTCATAAACGTTTTGATATTACTGATATTTCAATTAATGGCATCTGTGGAGCTCAGCCTTTTAAGAACAGCTCGTTTGCTGTACTTATCTCCCAGGATAAAAGTCAAGCTTTTCTCGACCTGCATAAATTAGGAAAGCTCAGTTTAATCTTGCCCGGTTGTCTGCATTGTGTAGCTGTACAAAACCCAAAAAGAAAGCATTACTATCAAAATATACAAGATGATAAAAACTTATCCAAAAGGTTAAGCTCTCACAGCCTGGCTAAGAGCATTCTACCCGGAGCATATACAGTAGCTGTTGGTTTGCTGTGTGAAACAAGAAAAAAAATTCAGCACGCTTGTTTGCAAAATGTACTAACTGCTATCTGCAATGATCACAAAAGGGGGAAAACCCCCCCGCAGAAAACAAGATCAACATTTAAATGCAATTGTCAATGGACTGACTCATGTCATGCCAGAGTTTTTTACTTTGTTCTCCGCACCACTGCTTTTGATAGGAAATCAACTAGTTTAATCTCATAATGAGAACAATTAGCACTACAGGAAAAACAGATCATGGGTGTAATCACATCTTCTGCTTTCAATACTGTGCCAATCTTTACTCTAGGTCTTTTTCTAACAATGATTCATCAATCACACAGCAATTCTGTATACACAGAAATGAAATTTGTATAGAAAAAGAGCAGTGTCCATTTTTGCCTCTCACATCATCCAGGAAATTTTAATTTTTAATACCAGGCCACCAAACACCACATAAAATAGGGCTAGGTCCTGGCATCTGGTCAAGCTACTCTGAGCATTCAGGGTATTTATACACATACCTTTTGTCCTGGGATGCACTGGAGATCTGCTGCTTTAGAGCAGACTCGATTAATCGCTGGATGAACCCCTGCCCCAGGGCAGACGAAACTGGCAGCCAGGCCAGGCCAGGCCAAGTGCCACTGCAGCCGGATTGGGGCAGCCCCTGGAGCTCAGTCCATGATGCAGTGGACCATGGCTGCCAGGCACCATTTGCCAGGTGCCGCTGCAGCCAGACTGAGCCAAAGTGGGGCGAGGGGCAGCCCCTGGAGCTCGGTCCATGCCACAAGTGCCCGTCAGGCTGTGACTCCACACCCCTGGCACTGGCTCCAGCATGAACCTGTGGGCAGGGGCAGCTCCGGGTCTAGGGGGCAATGCATCCTGCTCCCGCTGCACCAGTCAGGGATGGAAGGAACCTGTGACTCCAGGGCAGGGCGCAGGTTGGGGGGGGCTGGGCCCAGGGCCCCAATGAATCTCAATCCGCCCCTGCTCTGGGGCAGAGACCATATTCTTGCTTTAAATGTATAAACCACCTACCACCAAGGACCCTTTAATCATTCCTGGGACTCCTACTCACTCTGGTAAGACTATGATATAATATGATAAATGACCCAATAGATAAATGTAACCATTTACAGCTGTAAAAAATGAATGACTACAATTAATCTTGGTCTGTATTGCCTTGGCTCTGCTGGTTGTTCACTTAAACTACATTCAGTAATGCATGATGAGTCTCTTAGTTATTAGTGTGAAACACTTGGGTTCTGCAACACTTCTTATATAAGAATCTAAAGAACTGGTGATCTGGGATGATATTTTTGCATACAGATTTTTCTGTAATTATCCTAAAAAGCTACTGGCATTCAGCTTCAGCTCTCAGTTCTACTGTTGGCAAGACAAGAAATTCTAACAGCCCAATTACCTCTTTTTGATACCTTATTTTGTACTAATGTGTATGTTAAGCATTTTATTCAAGATTTAGACAGATAAATGAACTAAATACAATTCATAGTGATTACTGCCAACATTTGGGGATGTTCCAAAGACCTTTCAAAAGCCAAAATACTAGCTCAGACCTGAGACATTTACCAAAGATTGTAAACATAGTAATCCTTTTCAACCCTGCAGTTAAATCCATCACAGGACTCAGATATTCCTGGACTTTTAATCCAAATAATGAGATTCAAAACTAAATTGACAATATTTTTATAGGCTTTTCTTTTTGGTTTTTTTTTTCTTTTTAAACAAAGACTATTAGTTAAAGAAGTATGGTCAGGCCATTTAAGGATCTGTTGTAAGCAAGCCTGGGAAAGGTCCCAGTGAAATTAAGGAGGCACCAGAAGCTGCTGGCTTGGGCAGCGGAAGCAGAAGGAAATTGAAACTGTCACGGAGTTATGATTAATGTAAGAAAAGAACAGAGGCTATGCTCTGAGAAATGTGAGTGCTGACTACTGGAAGGGCAAGGAGCATGTATGTTCAAGTTAGCACTAGAGCTGTACAAATTCCTTGCTTGGGAACATTTACTCAAATAGAAATTTGGAGTTCATTTCAGCCTCTTGGGTGTCACTTTGTGTTAAAATGTTCAGTCAGAAGTGTCAAAGGAAACAACCACTTTTAAACAAATATTCAAGAATATTCATAGATACTGGACTTGAAACTCAAAAATGGACCAATTGCATTAGAAATCAATTTCTGAGAGATGCATGCATCCTACTAGACAGGGAGTATATCTACACACGCGTTAATGTGCTTTTCCTAACGCACGGTAAATTTAGTACCTCCAATACGAGGTACCAAATAAATGCACATTAGGCTGTGCTAAGGCACAGTAGCACAAGCGTACACTTTTTAGGTGACAATACACAGTAGCCTATTCTACTGCACATTAGCGTATTAGCACTTTTTTATGTGCTGCTTTAATGTGCAGTAGAATAGGATACTGTGCGTTACAGACACATTCAGAATAAGCAATATTTTATTATTTATTTGGCTGGTTAAAACTACTTCTGAGTTTCCAATCTATGCAATAAGCTGTTTATGGATGGTCTTAAGACAATTATTCACAGTTCTAAGGCAAAAATTGCATTAGACTCCCAACTTCTTTTAAAGTTTAAATATACATGCAGTAAGCAAAGCACCACCTCAAATGTAACTGAATGTACACAGTAGTTTAAAATATTAGTACTTGCATTGAAAGGGAATGATCACATACTTATGTCAGTTATCAAGAGCTGGAGGAGACCTTAAAAATATTTTCTTTCCACTTAGTTAACAATAGGAGTCTTTTAATTCACAAGTGATAACATTAACTGGAGTTTCTTTCTTTTTTTTATGTTTGCCATATTAGGCAAACATAGGAACTCAGTAGGAACTCTTTCAGAAAAAAGATTCATTTGGAAACATTGGGTAAAATAAATATAACAAATATTTCTGAACTTCATGAATGCCACTAAAAGGGACTTTTTAGTAGAAGGGTTTTCTGAGGAAATAGGAAAGTAGAGAATTTTTCATTTTCTAGACTACAATTATGAATAAAATCATCAAATGACATGGAAGTAGTTCTATACCCAAAGACAGATGTATTTATCTATGACATATATATATGTGTGTGTATGTATTTATATATACACATACACTTGTACCTTGTCTTATTATGTAGCAATAAAGGGCCCAATTCTGAAGTTATCCTCACCCACTTTACAGCTAATCCTATTGATTTCAGGGGCTTTCCTCTCAATTTACACTAAGTGTTGGCAATTTATGCAGAAACATTGCCTCTATTTTATCAGGTCTGACCTTTTGGTTGAGTCCCTGCACTGAATTATAAAATTAGCATTTTTTCCAGACCATTCAGTGAAATCTTTACTACATTTATTATTTAACAATCTAGCAACCAGAGAACATGCTAGTACCAGAATTTCAACTTCCCATGTCTCAGCTGGCCTGCTCCTTAATTAGCCAGAAACAAATGATTCATAATTTAATCTTCTTTAGATGTTTCTTCAACATTGCATTGAATTAGCATTTTTAAATCTGTTGTTTCCACAAAGTGAATTAAACAGCTGGCTGAGGAGAGAAACTTCTAAAGCAGACTCAGTACCTCCCCAGTTACAAGTGGCATATTCCTATCAGGTACCTGTGCTGCAAAGCAAATACTAGCCTGACCATGGAGGAGAAGAATGTGAAGCATTCAAACTTTTCTTATGCACTATAAAGCTCCTAAATTGCTTTTAATACTCATCAAGAATACTAGTTTCTCACCTACAGTCCATTGAATAGCAGAGTTCTACCTTAAACCCTGAAAACTAAACAAACTTCAATTAACCATTTCAGAGATTTCATTGATAGATGCAATAAGATCAACTTATTAATGCTGTGGTTTTTGCCTATATAAGGAGAAAAGCAGTTTCAAGATCTATCTTAACTGGAAGAAAAACTCTAAAGGGAAAAATCTAAATAGTCTAGAACAGCTATAACAGGATGTATCAAGTGATCTTAGTACCATTGCTCCAAGATGTTATTAAAAAATCAGGAAATCTTATTTCATCATTTGCTGACCAAATCTCTTGCTACAGACTCCATGGCTAACTTCCAAACCTACTGAGATAAACTTGGTGATAAAACAGTTTGAGATACAGGAAGGTCATTTGTAGAACAGCAAATTCCCCGTTTTGATAATAGCTGTCAACTGGCTAAATAGTTCTCAGCTAAGGCAAATAGTTTCAAATGCCAGTGTAGGATCATTCCTTGACCCTTACTTCTAGAAACAAAAAAACCCCTTCGATCCTTCGGGGGTAGCAAAGGAAAAAACCTGAATGCATATTTAAAAACAGAACCTAAAGTTAGATATCCTATTTTCTGACTACATGATAACTCAGGAAGGAAGCAGTACATGTAACTGACAGATAATGAGAACCAGAATGGAATATTCCAAAAAGGAGTAATGAGGTGATAAGATTTCAGAAGGAAAATTTCAAGGGGAAGACATTAGTTATAGTTGCTTAGACGCATGTTGATCTTTCCTTTTACAGAAAATAACAGATGTGTATGTGACACGTTATGTGCACAGCAAGCTTTATTATGTACAATATGCAAAGGGAGGAGTCATAAACAGGAAAAGTGTATTATTAATTTAATGTTAGATCCTACTTTAATCATTTGCGCTTACGTCTGAGAAAATTCACTTACATCTGCTGCATCCATCTCATCCCCAGGTGATTGCTATTCAAGAAGCAGAAAGAGTCATCTTTTCAAAAGGACATAAGAGCTTATTTTTTCTCAAGTTACACTTCTGATAAACGAGGGATATGAGAGGCCTAATTCTACTTACAGTTAAGTCATTCAGTCCACTCCCATTACTGTCATCAGGAGTGAGAGAGCAAGCAAGGGGCACGGAGAACCAATGATCTTTTGGGACCTTTTGCTAATGTTTTCCTTCCTGGGGTGAAGATACCTAGAAATGATGCAAGAAATGAGCCAAATTCAACCCTGATGTAATTTCTCTGACATTTGGTCTACATAAGGACAATCAGGAAAACTTAAGGCAAACTAACTTTTTTAGAAGATAGACTGCATTAAATTATTTAGAATTTAAAAGGCTTTATTTTGTTCAACTACTTTTGAAAGTGATTTGAATTCTGAATGGGAGTTTCCAGACTGAAAATTAATATGGTTTAAGTAATCCACTTTAGCTAATTTGGGTGACAGGTCCAGGATTATTCCAGGGGTGAATCTGGTTTAGTATCTAGCCTCAAAGAAAAAGTATCTCACAGGTAACAGTTTTCTAATCAAACTTCTGAAATTTGTACTCTAAAGGGGAGGATAGTTGAATTTTTAACCACTTATTTCATAGATTCATAGATGTAGGGTTGGAAGGGACCTTGTAGATCTTCTAGTCTGGGCAGGAGAGAAAACTGGGCTCAAATGACCCCAGCCAGGTAAACATATAGCCTCCTCTTAAAGACCCCCAGGGTAGGAGCCAGCACCACTTCTCTTGGAAGTTGGTTCCAGGTCCTAGCTGCCCTCACTGTGAAGTAGCGCCTGCTGATGTCTAGTCTAAACCTAGCAACTTATGGCCGTTATTCCTTGTTACTCTGGGAGGCGCTCGGGGAAATAAGGTCTCTCCCAAACCCTGTTGGTTCCCCCTAGTAAGTTTATAGACGGCCAACAGGTCCCCCCTCAGCCTTCTCTTGTGGCGTCTGATCAGGTTAAGGTCCTGTAGCCTCTCCTCATAGGGTCTGCCCTGCTGTCCCCAGATCATGGAGTGGTCCTCCTCTGGACCCTCTCAGTGCTGTCCACATCCCTCCTGAAGTGCGGTGCCCAGAACTGAACGCAGTACTCCAACTGCGGCCTGACTAGTGTTGCATAGAGGGGGAGGATCACCTCCTTGGCCCTGCTTGTGGATGCAGGACAGGGTACGGTTAGCCCTACTGACCATGTTCTCACATTGTCGGCCCATATTCATCTTGGAGTCAATAATGACTCCAAGATCTTTTTCTGCCACCATGCTTTTGAGAAGGGAGTTCCCCAACCTATAGGTATGCTGCTGGTTCCTACTGCCCAAGTGCAGCACCCTGCACTTGTCAATATTGAATCCCATCCTATTTTCATTTGCCCACCCCTGTAACCTGTCCAGGTCCTGCTGTAATCTGTCCTTCCCTTCTAGTGTGCCCACCTCACCCCAAATCTTGGTGTCGTCTGCGAATTTAAACAGGCTGCTCTTCACCCCGTCGTCCAAGTCTCTAATAGCTAGAGAATTAGCCATTCCCTCATCAATGGATTACTCCAAAATTCTTAGAGAGATGTAGTTAGCTGTGTCTGAAGTCAAGCAGAAGGCAGGGCAGGCTGGCACCTTAAAGACTGACTGAATGAGTTAGGTTAGAGCAGGAGCGGGCAATATATGGCCCATGGGCTGCATCCAGCCCACCAGGCCATTCTATCCAGCCTGTGGGGCCCCTATAAAATTTAGAAAAATAATATTTATCTTCCCAGGGAGAGCCTTTAGCAGGATTAAGCAGCTGGAGAAGCAGGTCTGGCCCAGCTCCGACCCCCCACTAGCTCCCCTGAACCCCAACTGGAAGCCTCTGCCTATCAGGGACTTCTGGGGGTTTCTGGCCTGGGACTGCTCCTGCCTACCTGCGCAGAGGGAAATACAGATAAGAAGGTGAAGGGAAGCAGGGCAGGACCACAAGTGATTGCCCCAGTCCTCACAGCTGGCCAGGCCAGCTCCTGCAGTCTGGGCACTGCAGCTGGGAACCACGTGGTGCTGGAGCACAGTGGGACAGCAACAGGCAGGAGGAAGGGGCAGCGAGCGGACACACGGAGCACAGCAACAGCCAGGTGGGAGTGTGGGGACTGTGCTAGTGCACCGGGGCCAGCACTGGTGGGGCCCAAAGCAGGGCGGCGTGAGTGTGGGGTGGGGGCTGCCTGGGGCTCTGTGGAGCCAGGATGTGCTGCTCAAGCAGGGAGAGGAGGGAGTTAGCCTGGCTCCATAGAGCCCCAGACAGTTCCCACCCTGTACTCCTGCCACACCACTCTGGGCCCCACCGGCACTGGCCCTGGTGTACCGGCGCAGGCCTTGCACTCCTGCCTGGCTGTCACTGTGCTCCATGCTCCCACTCACTGCCCCTTCCCCCTGCCAGCCATAGCCATTTCCCTGCTTCCCCCCACCCCACTGGCCACTCAGTACAACGTGGTTCCCAGCTGCAATGCCAGGACCACAGGCACAGCTGGGATGGAGCAGGAGAAGGGCAGCAGTGGCAGATGCAGGGCAAGTGGCAGTGAGCAGCAGCATGGGGCCCACATCATTGTCCCGGGGCCAGGAGCATCGGGAGTGCAGAGCCTGAATTTGCAGGAGCGCTGGCGGGGGCTCTGCCTGCTGCAGGTGGCAAGAGGGGAGGCAGGCTGTGGGCAAGCCCTCCCCCTCCACAAGCCACAACCCTTCCCAGACACCCTCCCCTCACACACTCACAGCCCCCCACAAAACCCATACCAACCCAGAGCCCACACACCCACACCTATCCACCCTCCACAAATCCCTCCTACACACACCCTCCCCAGCACACCTATACCCCCCCTCCCACCCGCACCCCTCCCACAATACACAAGGCTTCATTTTAAGCTGTCATACTATCACCTCTGTGTACACTACACAAACACGTGTAAATCAGGACAAAAATATTTTTGAAATGAAATTAATGAATGTTGTAGTACGTGTTTCACTTTTAGACTGTAATTTGGTATATTTCTGGTTCAGAGATGGCAAACCCCTTTGCTGAAAGCTGTAATTTAGGGGAGCAAGGGGAGGTACTTCTACTGGCAAAGGTCAGGGGTTAGGGGGCAGGACTTCTGGTCCCAATATGGTGACCAGGGGGCAGGGACCCTGTCCAGGGGTGGGGCTATGCACCCGGCCCTCGAAGGCTTGCCAAAACTTGATAAGCGGCCCTCCACCCAAAATAATTGCCCGCCCCTGGGTTGGAGGTACTGCCCCGCTATAAATTCTCTCTGACATTCGGTTGCATGCACTGCCTGCAGCTCAGAGGTTGCTTTGCATTTTAGAAACCACAACACTAACAATGCCATAGCGAAGGCCAGTGGAAAATTCCTGGCATAAAGAAAACTGCAGCCTCTATTTTGGGGGGATTTCTAAGATTTCTTTGACATAGAAATGCACGTCTCTTCCCCCGCTGAGAAGAGATCCCTGCACCTAAGTGTTGCATTTCTGTATGCTAACCCAGCCTTTTGGAAAACCACTTCTAGTCGCCCAACAGCAATAACAGGAAAGGTATGAATCAAATGATGTTGTTGCCTCACCAAGGGATTAACTTCAAAGCCCAGATGGGCTAAATTTTTCTGATTGATGTTAATGCCTTGCCTACTCTACAGATGTCTGATATAATTACAGGTATATAGGAAAGAGGTACAAGAGGGCATCATAGTGCTAGCAGAAGCCCTTAATATACTGGCAAAACTGAAGTTTTCCTGGCATAGCTTGTTTGGCTTGACATGTGCAGGAGGAATAAGCTACCCGGGTAAAAGTCCAGCATTGTTGATGTAAGCTGCGTGTGTACACTAGGAGCACTTTCCTAATCATTGGTGACATGTAGGGGGTGCATGCGGGTGTACATGCATCCCGAGCACAGCGGTGCACCCCCTGCAAAAAGGTGCCACCAACACCGTCTTGCCATGGTCCACGGTGGGCGCTGGCTGCTACCACTGGTTGGCACTTGTCACCCGCCGCTACCTGCGCCGTGGTCGCCCGCAGAGGCACGCAGCGTTCGTGGTCCTCACGGTCCAGCCTTTCTGTTCTAGACACAGCCTACATTCCTACAGAAGCGAGGAAACGCTACTGCGGCAAAGTTACTCAGGGCAAAATTTTCAAACATGAATGCCTGCAGTTTGGCCATCTGGGAACCCGGTTTGCCTGCGATGGCGATGCCTTTTACC
>NW_005842067.1:2353997-2354342 GCF_000455745.1 Alligator sinensis | reverse complement strand
TCACGACGAGGGACCCCTGGAAGGCGCAGCCCCCAAGCCAGTGGTGGCAGGGTCGTCGTGGCGCGGTGCGGCGTGGCACAGGACACGGCAGCTTGCAGAAGCCGTGATTTGTCGGGTTATTTTGCTTGTCCTGTAAACCCTGGGCCCTTTGTTTAGTCTCTCTTGGGAACGGGTCTCTCATCTCGGTCTTTCCTGGAAAGGGAACGGGATTTTCCAGGAGAGGTTTCTTGTTCCCTTTCTTTGCTGGGCAGCGGGGGCAGCGTCGCACCTGGCCGCAGCCGCGGGGTGGCTGCCGGCTTGTGTCCCCCCAAAGCGCCTTGCCGCTGTCCCGGTGCCGGCACGAGC
>NW_005842067.1:2312003-2353942 GCF_000455745.1 Alligator sinensis | reverse complement strand
GGCTTCCGCCTGGTGGGCGGCAAGGACTTCAGCGCCCCGCTCGCCATCTCGCGGGTGAGTCCCCTCCCGCGGGTCCGTCCCCTGCGCGAGCCTGGCTGCGCGGGCGTGGGTGCAGGCACGCGTGGGGCCGTCGGTGGCCGGGATCCCGCAGGGCTGCAAGGGCTGCCAGCCCGCTCCAGCTCCAGCTCCAGCTCCAGCTCCAGGCACCCGCCAGCAAAAGCCAGCTCTTTGTTTGCACTCGTTTGTTAACTAGAGAAAAGTATGAAAACACTTTCCCTATAGCAATAAAATCCGACTTTTTTTTTTCCCCCCTGTAGCAATAAAATCCGACTTTTTTTTTTCCCCCTGTAGCAATACGGTCCTATTGCAAAGAACTCAGAAAGACCACAAGTGGTCAGAATTTTTTTTTAATGCTGTTTTTACCATGGTTTGTAATTGCTGGGTTTACCTCATGAATCGTATTTGCACACCGAACCGTTGGGGGGCATCCCGCAGCCCCCCGGAAAGCATCAGAAGGGAACTCGGGGTGCTACAGCACCTTCTTTCTTCCTTTCTTTCTCTCTCTCTTTTAAAGCCAGGTCCTAATGATTAGTTTCTTGGTTGAGGTCTGAGAAAGTGAAGCAGTATCATGTTTTCACCTGATAAGGGGAGGATAGCTCTGCCTTTCCTGATTCACGTGATGGAGGCACAAAGAAAGTGACTTTTGACAGCTTGGCTGGCGAACTCGCTGTGTTGTGCCAAACTTTCACCCTCTGCTACGCTTTCAAAGCCTGTTTATTCAAATGGGGTTTCAAGGATATGAGTCGGGGCCAAAATTTACCCTGTGTGTATTGCAGGCTGAAATATTATATGTTGCATAGCTGAACTCAGATCGATTCATCACCTTGGCTGTTGTCCAAATGTAGGGTTTAATTTTCTGTAATAAAAGTCTGGCCTTCTGGGTCAAATGCATTTGGGAAGAGCATTTGTGTCCAATATTATGATAAAGCTATTCTTTTTGCGATGAGGAGGTTGATGTGGGATGCTGTCTACACATGTACAGTAGCATTACAAATGGATTTTTTCCTTCTGTATTTAGCATTACGTCAAGCAATCTTTTTTGAATTAGCACAGTTGGATGTTAACTATCTTATGTATTCTAGTCTCCTTTTCCCCGTGGGCAGTTTTACTTCAGTTAGCATATTTTAGTAAACTATGTAATACATTTTAAAATTGAATAATAGAATAATGTATAAAATATGGTTGTCAGCAGTGGCAATGGAAATAGCTAGGGGCAGTTTGAGAAGCATAGCATCAGTGGAAAAAAAACGTATTTTTGAACTCTTCGTTGTCTTTCAAATTCAATATTAAAGGTAAGTTTGTAAAGTATTAACATGTAGGACTGGTATAAGTGAAATCAAAGTTTCTAATCACAGGAAATCCTATTGTGCTCAGTATCTTGAAGAAGAAACCTCTTTAAAAATTTTTTTTAATACATTTGACACATGATATTAACAATTATGTAATTCTTGTTTCAAGTTTTTACCTGTAGAAAACTGTCCTGTGCTCTGCTCCGGATGGAGTGGCACAGAGGTTAGATCCAACTCTTACTAAGGAAAATGCAAGCAAAGTTAATGAGATTGTGTGGGACCCAACACACTGTCTTATCAAGTACACACTTATGTATAGTCCCACACAAGTATATTTTAGAAATCACTGTTGAAATACTGCTGCTAACTAGTTTTCGTGCACATATTCTTAAATCCTTAAAAATGGAATGTATGCAAGTAAGCAATGTGATGGCCTGAGTATGATTCTTGTTCAGTTTGCCACCTATTTAGCTCAGTCCTGCAAGACTCATAGTGCTCTGGGTTACCAACACTGAAATCGGTGGGAGCTGCGAGCGGGCAGGCGTTCTGACCCCCTACAGGATAGACCCTCTTCTGGTCTTGCCAGGATCTTTTCATGTGGTTGTGTGCTTAGTAGTAAATGTTGTATCGAGACTCATAGGCATAGTGAGGAGAAACGATGGTCCCACCTTTACACACGTGTCGGCCGTCTCTTCCCTCACTAGTAGCAGCTGCTGCCGAAGGGGATCAGCGGGTACACTGAGCTTGACAGATAACTATGGAAATGGATCTTGTTTGTCTGGGCTTTTTTGTGGGAGGTGATTTGATGTTGTTTTTAAGAACCACTTAATTTGCAATCAGTAACCCCTGCCTTCAAACTTACAAAGCTTTACATATTTGCTTTTATTGTTTGTTATCAGCTGTTTGTTTGGGTTTTCAAACCCTGAAAAAACACTGTGGGCTGGTGAATAGCAGGGATCTGGGTTTTCCATTTCCTATGGAAAAATGCAGATTTTCCCTTTTTAAAGGAGAAAAATCTCATATTTTTCTCCTTTAAAGTGGGAAACTGTGGGTTTCCCCTTGCAAGCTGGCAGTGTTCCAGCCTGCAAGGAATTGTCTGGGGCTCAGGGGAGTGGGGAGAGGGCAGTTGGAGGCATGGAGCACCACATGTGTGTGCGCATGTACACACACATGACTGGTATACAGCCAGGCAGGGTGGTGGGAGCATCCTTGGCCCTGGATACAGGTAAGTCTATGGGGCAAGGGGGTTGGAGGGCCAGGGCTGGGGGACTGTCCAGGCTGGGGGGCTGTGTGTGGACAGGGCTGTGTGTGCGTGCCTGTGGGTGCTTGCCAGCGCTGGGGGCAGGAGTCTGGGTGCTGGGGCTGCAGTGGGGAAGGGGGTCTGAGGCAGCACTTGGTGCTGTTGGCAAGCCCAGCTTGGCATTGTTACCAACAGGGCCTGCCTGGAGGTGCCTGTCCCTCCAGCAGGGAAGGGGGCAGTGGAGGGGAGCTTTCGGGGGCAGCAGGGAATTGTGTGGCTGGAAGCACAAGCAGCAGCTGGGACCCCACACGCTGCCCACTGTGGCTGGGGCTGGGGCTGGGGCTGAGGCGCAGTGGGGAGGACTGGAAGCGCAGCTCTGGCCTGGGCCATGCTGTGGGCAGCTGGAGGAAGGTGAAGGGCTCCAGGCACTCTCAGTCCTTACTGTGGTAGCCGTGGTCACTCCTCATGCGGGAAGTGGCAGAGCAAATCCAGTCCAGATGCGGGCTGAAGGGAGGAGGAAGGGATGCTAGTGACACCGCCCTGTCCCAGGCTGGGGCTTCCACACTGCACCAGGCAGCCTGGCCACAGTGCGCCCACCCCTGGGTAGCATCTCCAGGCTGCATGCGGCCGCCCCTACCTCTGAAAGCATGGGCACTGGCCCCTGGCGGCCTGGCCATGCAGATCCCTGCTGCCCCAAAAGACCCACTGCCCCCAAAGGGTCCCCTGTCCCCTTCCCCTGCTGGAGTCTTGTGAGTCCACGCAGGGCCAGCTGGGGGTCCCCTCGGGCCAGGGCCTGTGGGTCAGGAGTGAGGGGCACTAGCGGGGCAGTGGGAGTGGGGGATTGTGGTTTGGGAGTGAGGGCATCAGCAGCATCAGGGGGCTGTGGGTGAGGAGCAGGGGCACCAGCACCACAGGGGGGGGCACAGCTGCAGCTGGACCTGTGTCCTGGTGAGCAAAGGGGGAAGGGGGAGCGCTGATCTTCCAATACCAATAAAATTTTGTGTTCAACCTGCCCCTCCCCACTCCCCTCCCCCCTTACCCCCGGGCTTAGTTGGCTAACTCTGTATCGCATGTAACCTAGTTGCGTTCCCAACCTCACCCCCATCCTTCTATTGTTAGTCCCTCGCCCGGGCATTATGTATTTCCCTACCGGCTTTGTCATCTTTTTTGGATTTACCATCCTTACCATCTACTAATAAAAGTCAATCTGTGTGTGTGTGTGTAACCACAGAAAAATGCAGATTTGGGGGATTTTTATGAGAGAATTTGTGATTTTTGAATTGGAGAATCCCTTGTGAATAGCAATTGTCTGGGTTTTGACTGTTGCTGATGAGGAATGAATAAACATCTCGGATAGTCATCTGTTAAACATACACTGCACATGCCCTGAGAAGTAGTTGCCCTGCAGGCATCAATTCAGATTGCATGTAGTTTAGGAAGTCAGCTAGCTTCCCCCTCCCACCTTCCCGCATTTATTGTGTAGTTTATCACCACTAAGCATGTAATCATCTCTTAGCATTCATAAAATGTTTCTGTTGTGAAGACAAAGAAGCTCACATTAGGGAGCAAAGTCTACTTTGTTACTTTGAGACTGTGGTGTTCCTGTGTTGAAGTAGGAAAACCCATAAAACCTGACTTTGTGCAGGCAGCTGGTTTTCCAAAATCTGATCTGATTCAACAAATATAGGAGCTGTGATTGGTTTATTCACCTCACGCAGCACCAATAATTTACTTTTTTCATGAAGAGGAACACATGCAACGAGTAACTTCATGGTATTGTCTCTTGTTTATGATGCCTGGTGTGTGCCCTAAATATCCAAGCTTGCATGGTGTTGAACTCTGCACTGTCAAAGTGAACGTGCAGGGTGCTCAGCAGCTTGCAGGATTAGGCCCTAAAATATCAGCACTAAAAGAGGCATTATTGCTTTTGGGAATAATATCTGAAAATGGTCCAAGAAGGATTTAACCCACGCATTTGGTTGAATGGAGAGATTAACTTTGTAGCAGGCTGTACTAGGATGTGGATGCTAGACTCTAGAGCTTAGATGTGTATGAATTGCTGCGCTCTCTATTGAGGTGTCTTAGACAGTTGTTGTACTTGGGCAGATTTAATAGGATGCTTTCAGATCAAACTGGGCTGCACAGTAAGACTTAGTGGAGATAAGCTTTTATGAAACCAAAGGGCAGTGAAAATGCCCCTATGTTATCCCCTCCCTTTTGAAATTTCTGTGGAAAGCATGTGGTTTTGGTGTTGTTTTTTTTTTCCCTCGGCCAAAATATTACAACATTCTGCTCAGACAAGGGAATAGATTACATTTAATTTATTAAACTGAACTGACTGCTAAGGAAAAATGAAACTAGTATACTTCCTTATCCTAAAAGAGAGGACCAGAACCAAAGAACAATGCACATTACCTAAAATGCTTAGGTGGACTTCACTGCAGTCCAAGAAACCCCTGTTTAGTGGCTGTCTAAATTGGGAGGGGACTGTATGCAATAATAGCCTGCCCCAACGGACATGGCTGTCTTTTGGGGATGAAGGCAGCATAGAGTAGAGATAAAAAGCCTACAGAGAACGCAATAATCCTGTTCAAGGCCATTAAGCATGCTGATCTTTTGGCATTATTGCGCACTTCTATGATTTAAAAAAATTTTTTTTTACTAGAAATTTCATAATGTTTGGTGGGTTTCTTAAAGCTTCCACTTTGTACATAAGTTTCTAACTTTATGGTAACAGAAAATAAAGTTTGACATCATGGCTTAGAAACCAGGAGACAAATAAAAAGAACCCTCAATTCATTATTTTCTTAATCTTATCAGTTTTCTTAATCTTTTCAAACTTTTAGGATTTTGAAAAATAAACTCAGTCCCTTTTGGGGGATTGGCATTTTTAAGGACAAATCTGGGTTTGCTTATACTGTTTGCTCATGTGCACCTAGATACTACTGCAATAATACAAACTTGATCGTTTATTCTGTCTGCCAGTCACATCCCTGTAGCTAATCGCCCATGATGTCATCTGTTCTCCCTCTCCTTTAGGCTTCTGGGTGTTTTCATAGCTTGCTTTTTGCTTCTCCAGTGCTTCTCCAGTGTAACAAGAGCCCTGATGTTCTCCTCAGTTCTGAATGACTTTAAAATGCTTATTTTTCAGCTGCAGAAATTGGAGACCTAGTATACAAAACATTCAAATATATTGTTGGTTCAAATCTTTCACATGTTTTATAGGGGCAAGTACGTTTTTTTGAGCTTTTATATACAAGCAGGGGGAGGAGAGTTATGTTTAAAGTATTTGCCCCATAAAACAAATAACTTTCATGGATTTTGTTTGTTGAAAAAATGTCTGGGTTTGAAACTTGTGGGCATGTTTACAGCCTGTAACAGGAGCTTGTGTGCAGACAGAGGGAGGATTTCAAGAGCTGATGCACTATTTTTTAGCATGACAATGATGTCTCCCTAATAGCTCAGGGCTGAATAATTTGGTTCTGACTCCTACTTCAGGACCAGACCTAAGCCATTTATCTTCTGTGTGTGTGTGTGTATGCTTTAAATCTTCAGCAGATAAATAATTGGCTTTCTTTGCCTATTAGTAGACTGCCATGGAAAAGAATAACTTCTGCCTGCAGTCCCTGATTTGAATGCAATGTGGAGGTCTGTCAGCACTCGCAGACCTACAGCAAGCACGCTGAAAATAGCGCTCACCTGGGGTGCAGATGAGGAGCCTTTACAGCGTGCGGCCCACTTCCCAAAGTCCATTTACACAAATGGGATTGCAAAGGTGGAAATGGAGGCAGATTTTGGCCTTCACGTTTTAGTTCCACTAAGGCCAACACCAGCTCAGCCCGTTGTTTTCAAGCAGTGAGGTTCAGACCCTTCCAGAAAAGTTAACGTGATTGCTAATCTCATATATTTCTTGAAGTAGATTTGTGTTCTCTTGAAAACCCCTATCCCTCTACCTCGTCACCAGGTAAAATGGCCTGGTCCTTCAAGGCAGCGGGGAGCAGAAGGTGGATATTCCCAGAGGTGGGTAAAGAGCTGCACTGCGCTTGTTGCCGTGTCTCTGTATAAAGGTGGTTTTGCGGGGATTTCTGTAACTCCAGTGCTAGATCGCTGTTGGGAGGCTGGAGCGCCAGCCTGCACATACAGTTCATGCTTGGGGCACATTTTTTTTTTAATAATACAATCTTACTGCTTATGATTTTAATTTAAATAAATAAAAGAGGAGCAAAGACAAGACATGCTGGTCTGCTAGAAGGAAGAAATACTTCAGTTCACTTTTTCTCTATTTTCTGTGAATTGGCAAGGCTGGGTTTGCTCAGCAGCTTCAAACATACCTTGTACTGAAATAGGCCATGATGTTTGATTAACTAGTGTCAGCACTAGAATAGCAATGCAGTGCCAGGAATGGCATTGCTCATTAGAGCTGTCTTCCGAGCCACGAGAGGAAGCACGTGAGTTTCATGAGGTTTCATACCCGGGTTTACAATCCAGTAGAGCTGAGTTGAGTACATCTTATGCTATTCCCTCCTTCTGTGACACTTACAGAGGCAACAGCTGCTTCAAGCTGGCCTGATGACTTGACAGTTATTGTGATAGAAATGAGATTTAAGATTTAATTAAGTATCTGGTTACTGTCAACTGCTGCTGCTTAGTTGATCAGCCTAAGAACTACAGATTGTATGAATAGCGCTCTGTGGGAATGCTGTTGTACTTCCAGCTCATAGTTCAGATTTCTTTGATGCTTCATCTTTTCCAGCAGCCTTGGTGTAATAATAGAAACAGAATAATGCATTCAGCAGCTTTCTTCCAAGATCCTCAATGCACTTGACAGACAATGAGCCTTACATCCTCTTCAAGGTATTATTACACCTAAGTTGTATAGTATGGCAGACTGGGGTTATCTGTCTATCATATGTCTTTATATAGTACCTACTACTGGCATTTAAGCATTGAATAGAAGCAGGAGCCCTGACTTTCTGTAGATAAACTCTTATGTGCATTATACCTACTTAAAATGTACTTGCTACCTGGGCCCCACTCCTGTCCAACCACACAGAAGTCAATGACATCTTTCAGCTTAGTCAGAAAAGTTACTCCAAGCCTTTTTTTAGACCATGATGCTTGGAATAAATTCATACTTCACTGGATGAAACAAATTACTCATAACTGTCCTGGCTAACTTAATACATTTACTTGCCTGTTCATTTCTAATATTGCATTAGAGAATGTTTTCAATATTGCTCCAGATTTATACAAAACAAAGTAACTTATGAAAAATAACTGGTTTACAGTCCACTTTGAACTTATGTGGTTTGAATGATGAAGTATTTAGTTTAAAGGAAATTGAGTAGCTTCAGGTTTTATTTTATATTCAAGCAAAAGTTTATTTCCATTTAATTTCATTAGTCCCTGAGGGAGACTAGAAGAATAAAATTGTCTATTGACAGAGCAGTTGTTCTGGCATATACAAATGTTGGTAAACCCGTTCTCCAGCTGTAAGGCAGCCTGATCATTAGGATGTTTATCACTGTGATGCTGAGTCCTGGCACAGTTGTGCACATCACAATACTACACAAGACAAACATTTTAGACTAAGCCAGGGCCACAGTGTATCCCCCCTCCCACCTTCTCCCCTGTTTTGAGACCCTCAAATTAGACCATTATTTCTTTATGAGTAGAGGCAATCAGCTGGGTTAGTCTGAAGCCAGGCAGAAGGCAGAGTAGATGTGCACCTGATAGATTAATTGAATCTGAGGTGTATAAGCTGTCTGAGCAGCAGCTCACTTCATCAGATAAAAAGAGTCATCATAGCATCTAGACCAGTTACTCTCACCCTCGGTGCTGCCAGATCCTTTGGGCTAGGGACAGACATTACACACAAACTGGTTTAAACCTGTAACAGAACACATGTTCAGTACACATAAACTAGTTGGAAAATGGCTGAAACTGGTTTGAGATAAATCTGGTTGAATATAGTATCACACTACATTCAACTAATTGATTTGGGTCAAACCAGTTTATGCAGTGTCTGTCCCAGACCCCTTCCTGGTTTAAGTTAAATCAGAATCCTCCAGCATCCCAGCTGCTTTGCTGGGTGGGGCTGTGCTCTCTGTTTTAGCCCAGCAGGGCTGGCCCTGTCCTTCTGCACCCTTGGTGCAGCTCAGGCAGAGACTGCAGACACAGTGGTGTCTGCCTGGCTTCCTCCTTCCCTCCCTTCCCTCCCCACCCCCCCCCCCCTGCTTAAGCAGGGATTCCCCCTCCCCTCTGCCTTACACAGACACCTCTCAGCATTAGCTAGCAGACCACGTGCTGGCTACAGTTCATGCTGTGGCAGACAGGACAGTGTCAGCTTAGAGCTTTTTGGAGCTAATCAACAGGTAGCTGGCAATGTCCCTCCATTCCTTCCTTGGAAAACAGTTAAGAAGAGCTTGAACTAATGAGAGATCCTTTTGTTTTGTTGATGTGTGCTAAATGCTAACAGATCGCTGTGTAGCTTCCTGCTGTGTAACTCAGTGCTTTATCAGCTCCCTGCTGGCTCCCTCCTGGTCAGAAGCGGGGAGGGAACCCCTCCCTAATCAGTGTCCTGCCCAGGCCTGGCCACATCCCCCTTCAGCTCAGCACTATGGAAGGGAAGGGAGGGCCGCTCTAGTGCCCTCCAGCTTCTAGCCTGAGCCACTGGAGGCATGTGCCTGCATTTCTGGATTGAAAAGGGAATGTCTATTCACCTCCATATTGGTTGCAGTTTTACAGGTTGGACTAACCTGTAAAGATTGAATCAACTCAGGCTCAGGCTTTTTGAATGGCTGTCCCTAGCTTTGAAGTATACCATGAGGGGTATGGAAATAGGTGAGGTGTGTGGAGCTAAACAGATAAGCCAGACTCAGGTGTGTCCCTGCCTGGATGATTCCCCGACCCCTACTGTCCAACCCCTGTATCAGGTAGTAGGTATTGTAATATAGAAAGTAATTTTAGAAATTGAATGCCACCTAATTCATGAAAGTTATGGAGGGATGCCTCAAGTCCATTGAGTCCAAAATCCAGTCAGTCCATCAGGTACACTTCTACCCTGTCTTCTGCCATTGTGTGTTGGTTTCCCTGGCTTGCTTTCTGATCTCTGGAGTTCTAATATTTGTCTTTGATTATGCTTAACAGAGCTTGTATCATTTAATCTATTGCTGTAATCAGTGTCTATTAGAGCTTTCAGATGGATTGACTCTACTGGTTAGAATACACAAAGCCTAAAAGAAATGCTGCCAAGATTAGTCTTGCCTGATTATATACCCCCCTGTATGAAAGAACTACAGGGTAGCAGAGGTTTGTTTGTTTTTTTTATTCAAAGTATATTTACAGGTATAAGAAAAGCACTTTGCTTATGTCGGGTGTTCTCACAAGTACGCTTGATTATTTTGAGAACTAACTGTAAGAGGAGTTGAGAATGAGAATCTTGGACAGTCCCAACCAGAATTGCAATTATAATAATTCAGTTGAAGAACTTGTGGAAATTAATTAAATATATTCTGGCATTGCCTAAATGCCCTGTTCTCAGATTTTACTAGATTGGTGCAAGGATAGAATAAAAATCTTACTGGCTGGTCCTGGTATTGGTTCGGAAGATAACTGCAATAGATAACTGCACTAGAGTGAAAGTTGAATGCTAATTGCTGTAATCAAGCACACTGATAATCCAGAATGGGAAACCAGGTGGAAAGAATGATTCACATAGTTCCATTCATATGAGGTCTGACCTTGATGTGAGCTTAGCAAAATAAGCCTAACACACCCTATAACAGCAACGGCCTTTCCCAGGCTGGACAAAATAGAAAATGTTCTACATGATCAGGAGGATTTACAGCATTTTAAACATGTTAGTCTAATGACGTCGACAGCTTTAAAATAAAATTTCAACCATTGCGCTGAGACAGGTGTCAAGAGTTCCTGTAAAAAGATATGTAGTCAAAATGCTGGATACTTTACACTTTTTTTAATTAACCTAGCTTCTTCCTGGATCCAAATAGTTAAAATGACGTGTACTCTTCCAGTGCCAAAATATTACGTGTCCTTTTAGTTTTTAACAAAGAGCATGAAAGACATAACCCTCATCTCATTGTTTTAAAAATAAAAATATGGTCAGCCCAAGCATATAAAAATCATATATCAGGCCTCCAAAGATAGGCAACTCATTTAAAATTCACAAAGACTTTAAAATTAGTTTTATTTGTAATCCAGTTTCCCAGCTTTTAGGATGTGCATGCTTCGTGTATCCAGTCTTAACAGTCGTGAAGGCTTCTCTGCCGCCTCCCCCTCCCCCCCTCCTGTTTTTAAATTAAAGATAGGATTCTTATAAAACCACTTGGCTTCTGGGTCTGGATATGAGAGAGAGTAAATAATTCAAAATGTTGTTCTTAAGTTTATCAACATCACTATCATTAAAGTGTAGTAGACGGCTGTAAAATTAAATACCATATTTACTTGAATACAAGACAAGGTGTTTCCTGCCCCCCCACCCCCCGAACACGACCAAGATGAGGTTTCCCCCCCAATCAGCATGGGGAAAAAAGCCCCTCATCTTATAATTGCATACAAGAAAATCTCACTAAATACATTGTCTATCATTAAACTGCTTCCAAAATCAGCATGTGATCATTAATGAAAACCAACTATGTAGTTGTTTAAATGCAGCCAACACTGAGCATGACTATAATACACATGGCCCACACTGGGCAAACATGCTGTGAATGTATGTTGCCCTTAAAAAAAGGGGGGCGGGGGCAGGTGTTCCTTCTGCAGGGAACTGGCACTGGGCCTAGAGGTACTGCAATGCTAGGCCAGCACCGGGAGGGCCAGAGCCAGTCCCGACCCCCTCCTCTTGGTGCCAAAATTGCTACATTTGATATGCTGATGGGAACTTACCACAAGGGCAGGTTAATATAGCATACCTGAATAAGACATATGGTAATGCCCATTAAGTATAGTCCCCCTCACCGCTGACTCTTTCCAGTCATGGTGAGCTACAACATTGCATACAGTTCTCTCAGAATCCCTCTGTCAGCCCCTCTCTCATTCTGGTGTATATGATTAGTGTGGCCATGTTTTCCATGAGGTGAAGCTGGACCAGGTTGCCCTCCACCTCATCTGCATATAAACTTTTGTAGCCTCCCAGGACTGTTGACAGATCACCCAGTTCCAGTCATGAGGGGGCTAAATGGCACAGGGATCCTTTGGTGGGGGGTGGGGTATCCGGAGTATACATACATACTGAGCCGTGTAAAGCTGTAGGGTCACTGGTTTGAAATGCTTTTGAGTCTGGTGGAGCCCAGCCCAATGAACTATGTGACAAATCACAAGCCTTTGGCTAATATCATGTATATTTTGTACTACATATAAGTAGGTGCCAAAGTGCTGCTCAGAAGTGTGTTTATGGAGTACCTCTGCTAAAACTTGCAGCAGTTTCAAAAAAAAGGTAACGTATCATTTCTGGATAACCCGAGTGCATGGGTACTAAATGCAAATTGCTACAGCCATGTTTAATGTAAAGGTGGTTTTCAAATTTGCTCCTTACTTCCATGCGCTCAAGGAAAGCAGGGTCTGACAGAGAGGGGGAAGGGGCTGGCAGGGGAAAAAGTCAGAGGGAAGCGGAGAGCAGAGGGCTACCTGACGGGCCCCCGCCTCCCCACCCCAGTTTTACTTTCCCTGCTGTAGTAGTGGGGCGGGAAAAAATTCAAGGCAAACCTCCAATAATTAGATTCTATACCTGGAAAAACTATAAGAAAATGATAGATTTTCCATATATTTAATGTTTGAGGGGGCATCATCTTAGTATTCAGGGTCATCTTCTATTAAATAAATATGGTACTTAACAAATGCCAGCAAATGCATGATGGTGGGAAACACTATTTTTTGTTGTGAATCTCTGTGGACCTGGGTCCTAAGACTGAGTTGGCTGTTATATCACAGGATACATAATTCCACAGTGAAACAAGGATTGTTCCTTGAAACAATTACAGAAAGGCAAACCACAGCACATGATTCAGTAATAATCCTTCTCTCTATGGGGAGAGAAATTTATTGTTCATGGCTATTTCTAAAAATCATTTTGATGAATTTGGTTGGCAAACAATATCACTAACTTGCACACCTGCACTGTGTGCAAGCAGTAAAAAACATCCAAGCATCACAAGGTCACTTCTGAAGTTCACACCATCACTGATCCTTTCTGATGGAATACAGGTGTATGAAAAGATGGTGCTAATCTCACCAAGTTTAACATTCACATCCACCAGAGGTCCAGAGTAATTTCACTGGAAATTAATGACTCGGGTGTTATTTGAGTACAATTCACAATGGGATTTCCAAATTAAAAAATAAAAATAAAAACAGAAAACCCCCTTATGCCTAATGTCAGAAAATGAGCATTGTTCCTTTTTCAGAAAACCTCACATTCCACAAGAATGGCATCCCTTTTCCTGGTCTCAGTGGGAACAGGATTGGGGTTCAGGCCATCCGATCAAGCTTTCAAGTGAGAAAGATGCAGTGATACCGGTAGGGTACAATGCAAATTCACCTATCTCTTGAACTTTCATAATCAATTGCAACATAAATTTTGATTTCTCATACTTGTGTGCCTTGCAAACCTGATAAAACATTGCTTTAATGCGTATATTAGAAGGCTATAATATACATTTACGCATTGGATGAAAAATCCAGGAATCCTTAATAAAAAGCTATAAATAACCTCTTTTGGTCTCCTGTGAAGCACACAGGGGATTGCTCCAAACAAACTTTCACAGACCTCTGCTGCTTGATTCCAGAAACGGAGTATAAGGGCTTGTCTACCCAAGATAAGGTTTGCTGTACAGCTGTGCTAGAAAGTTTTCTGAGGGTGTGGATACACATACATTTGGAGATGTTTCAGAAGGGCAGTGGCTGTTATTAACTGTTACGTGTGGACAGGCTGGGAAGGATTTCAGTGTAGGAAAACTGCTTCAGATTTAACCCTGAACAAAGCAGTGTTAAAGTTGAAGCTGTTTTTCTATATTTGCATTGTTCCCGGCTTATCCACACATAACAATGGCGAGAATGCAATAGCCCTGCCATAGCCCTGCCCTTTTGAAATGTGTCCAAACGGTGAGGGGAGGTGCAAATTAGATGGGCAATGAACTTTTCCTGCTACAGCTGAAACCAGTTCACTGAATAAAATAAAAGGACATGTTGCCAAAAGGATTTATTATACTGGTCTAATTGTGTCCACATTAGGGTTTTTGCCTTCCTACCTATGTGGGCCAATGGGTGACTTTTTTGTGCTCGTAACTTGCTTGATTCTGCAAAATTTTTAAGCCTTAGTGGGCATGATGGAGGTAGCTGTAGTAGTGTATCTGTGGTTCATCCCTGCCACTGAGGATAAGGAGGAGGATTGGCTCTGTTCATGGGCTATGAACAGGAGGGGTGGAAAATGGGATCGCAGCTGTACACCACACACCACAGGACCTCCTTGTCTATAGCATTGTGGCATCTACATCATCATGGGTGCCCACATTTTTAGAGGTGCATCTTTAGGCATCTAAATACCATCAACAGACTAGCTTTGGCAACTATTTATCCCCAAATTCTTAAGATTATCACACTGCTACTGCAAAGTACAAAACCAGACACACAAAGAACACTATGTTTTATACCCATCAGTTCTTAAGTTTTTTTTCTCTCTCTTTTTTCTTTTACAACTGAAAAGGTTTACATTTATAACCACTGTGCTTTACTGAATGTACTTTGCAGTGTACATAAATCAGAATAATATTGTTTCCCATCACATATAATGGCACTCAATGTATCACATTAGTAAGAAAAATGAATAGCTCAGGCACAATACTAATATAAGAGCTTAATAAAATGGGCAAGAAAATATTACTGGTAAATAATTACCGGAAGGAAATTGAGCTTCACTAGTGCATAGTTTAACTTTTAATATTTTCTTGTTTTAAAAAACAAAAACAAAACAACAGCCAACAATAAAGATACTGCAGTGTTATATAGCCTGCTATCTGATAACAGAACAAGGTTACTGATTCTGTGGGGAGCTGTTAATTTTGTCACATTATCTTGTTACCTTTGAAAGGCCACATGTGACCATATGCTATCTAGGCCTTTTGATCATGCTTGCAGAACAGAAAGTTGCTCTAACTTCCCTGTAATAAAGCACTACTGATCAAGAGAAAAAAGCACAGTAGCCTGTGATAGTTCATGAAAATACCTCTGAAAGTCAGGTTTGCTGGCTGAGTGCATTTTTATTTCCGTGACTTCATATTTAAAGGTAAAATTAAGGGATTGCTGGGAGAGAACATTACCATCATTTCATAAATGCAGTTAGTTTAATGTGTGTACTGAAAAAATAATTCTTCTTGTCAATTTGTCATTTTTAACTGCATTATGGTAGGGTCCAAACTGGGCATTCTTCAGGAATTCAAGAAGGCACAGGATCTGTACTGAAGGCTTATGGCCTAAAAGGACAAAGAATAGACTCTGGGGAAAAAAAGAACCGTGACATAAGCACAAAGTCTGATTGCAGCTGGGTTTGAGGGAAGTTATTCTAATGTGAATGATGAGTGCGGAGTTGGTCCCTAAATGTCCAGGATGGTGATGATCCACGTGATGCTAGTTTGGGATTTGCTTTGTTGGTAATAGTGGGTTTCTTTTATGGTCTTATGCATGATATATCCCCAGCTGACCCTTAGCATTGTCATTATTTGTTTCTATTTCAATATTTTGTTTGACTCCAAATATAAATTCTGATGAAAGTCGAGAAGCAGGGTCTCTGGAGATGTAAGGGAGATGGGGAAGAGACCTGAAGGATGCAGCATAAGAAGCTGATCCTATCTAATCCCCCATCCTCTGTGCTAAAGATAATGAGCCAAATCCTAGGATCCATCCTTCAGGGAATAAAACCTTTGACACGAGTTTCCTGGGGTAGTTCCCACTGTGCACAGATCCTGTCCCTCCTGCAGCTTTTGTGATGGCCGATGGAGCCGGGGGAACGGACTCTGTCACTTCCCAGTGGCCTGTGGGAGCTCTTCGGGAAAGGTCATAGCTCTAGCTTGCAATGGAGCGTTGATAGCAGGGAGCTGGGAGAAAGCCCTGAAGGACGCATGGAGGGAGATGCTGCCTGCACTGATGCCCCAAGCCTACAGCAGAGTTTCGCAGGCTTCCTCAGAGCCCGAGGTAAAGAATTTGGAGGATGCTGTATTGGGGGTGGGGGAGTGCTTGCAATTTTCTTCCCCCTCAACTCATGGCCCGAGGTTTCACCATGGCTCTCACCCTTTGGCCCCTTATGGCTGGATGTGTAGCTTGCAGTTCATCATCCTGGAAAGGTGCCGATTTTGATCTCCTTGAGGACAGCCAGAACAGGGTTTTGAGCGTAAACTTTTCTTAGCCTAGAAAATGTAGGTCACAAAATGATGCTGCACAACTCCTAGCTCCAACTCATACATGAAAGCAGTAGCCTCAGTGCATTTTCTTTTGCTGGCTTGAAGTCAGATGTTAGCACTTAGTAAATCATAACCAGGCTCCAGTGGCTAGATAAGATAGCCACTGTGTTTTTAAAATCTATTCCATAGGATCTAAGCATCCACTCTACTGTTTATTTTTTCTTAACTTGTGGGATACTGTAACTTGGCGTAGCAGCGCCATCCGCAGCCAAGGTCATAAGTTTGAAAGCGAGCCGTGCCGATTAGTCTCTGGAGAAGCAGGCTACATATCATGACGGAAGTGGAGCAGTCTCCGAGGGAGAGGGTTGACCACTCCACGTGTCAGCAGCTGCAGGCAGGACCACAAAGAGACTCATTGATGCTGCTGCTCCATTGCCCTGAGAGGGAAGGAAAGTGGTGGGTGGCAGTTCCGAAAAAGGGGATGGGGTAAAAATGAGTGAAAAGCCTCTTAAAAGCTCATTCTGCAACTGAACAAACACAGTTCATTTGTAACTTCCTGTGTTATCAAATCGCCCACATCAGTCAGTGTCTCCAACACAGCACAGAGGGATGGAGGGAGAGTAAATGTATAGTCTCCCCTGAATCGCCATTCGTATTAACATCTCCTCTGTGTTTCTCGAAAGTTCCTGTGTGTCTGGGTCAGTCTGAGCTCTCTGGGACACAGGCTGAGTTTGTGTGACTTTTGTATTGCATAGAGCAGGGGTGGGCAAAATGCAGCTCATGGACTGGATGCGGCCTGCCAGGCTATTCTATCCAGCCCGCGGGGCCCCTAAAAAATTTAGAAAATTAATATTTATCTGCCCTGGGCTGCCTGTCATGTGGCCCTCAATGCCTTGCCAAAACTCAGTAAGCAGCCCTCTGCCCAAAATAATTGCCTGCCCCTGGCATAGAGCATGCTGTTGGCTTGCTGTATTGCTAACAGCTCAAATGCAGAGAAGGCAGTCTGCTTTTCTGTTCCTGTGCTTGGTGCAGGGGCAGAACAGTGGACACAAGTGCACTTATACCATGTTTGCACTTCCTGGATCTGTGAGCTTTTGTGGGGCGTGTCTGATCCCTGGTTATGGAAACATAAGTAAATCAGGTACAGGCATAGATTCAGTAGCTGTAAAGAAGTATGACCAGGAGGAAGTGGAGGCCCAATATAAGAACTTCATCTCAAGGTCAAAAATGTTTGTGGGCAGCTGGAGTGGCACAAAAGGATGGGGAAGAGATGAATCAAGCTTCCAGAATTAATTCAAGGCAAAATAGTCTGCAGTGATAATTAAAACACCCTGGGTGGCACCTGTGTATACTTTGTACATGGAGAAGCAAACCTCAAAAGAGACAGGCTACCTACAGCATTGCCAATACTTAAATGAAGAACACCTAATAAGGTGCAACACACATGGGGAGTCTGTTATCTATACTGTAAGGGGAAAATGATTTGCATCAGTGATATTGGTTGATCTAAGGGGATACGCAGGCAAAGTTATTTGGGTAAATGTGATCTCTAATAAAAGAGATCATATTTACCCAAATAACCTTGCCTGCCCTTGCATCAGTGACATGCTTTCCAAATTGTCCTATGCCTTTGTCACAAATTTATTTACAAGTTTTTAATTTCTTCTTGTATTTTCTGTTTCCAAAATGTCTGTGCATCAGCATTTGAAAATAAAAGTAATGGATTGTTTTGGGTTGGGTTTTTTTGCGGGGTGGGGGGGAGTGGGGAGAGGTAATGAGCCTTCTCATTTCATATTATTTTACATAAGGAGCAGGTTGTTATAAATGATGTACTTACAGTTTGGTTGGTAAGGCAGACGTCTGTGCCATTTATATATGTGATCATCACCTAGTATGCAGAAACACATGATGATTCTTGTGCATCTACAACTTATTTTTGTGCCCATGCATGCGCATAGACAATCTCCCCAGAACATATTACTTGAAAAATGGGGAGTTGGAAATGGTGGGAAAGGTCTACAAGGGCATGCAGACTTGAAGTATTTTGTAAAACATTACTAAGTTACATCTGTTCAGCCTGGTGGGTCTTTTATCTGCATTGTAGATCCAATTAATTTATTTTGGCTGTGCATTTATATTGGCTGGATGACTGTATTCAAGAAAATGATAATTAACAATGTGTTGAGTTGGGAAAGTTAACTAGCGGGGTAGCTTAGCAATCAGAGCTAGATCTAGCATCGTTTAACATCTTTTATTGAGGACCTGGAACATGAAGGGAATTTTCAGTTGACATCAAATTCTGGCTTGTCTCAAAAAGAAACATTTCCTTTGATAATTCCAGGATTTCTTTTTTAAGCCCAGCTTGTTTTTCCTGTTCTTGGTTGTAAGTCTGTCTAAATACTCGGTATCTTACTGCTCCAAAAGGTAAACGCTATTATCATGAGTACTGACGTCACTCTTTAGTGTGTTGTACAGCTTCTCACCTTGTGCCACATAACAACAGTGGCTTTGCACAATCTGCAAATTATGTTAAATATGTGCACGTTATTATTTGGCATAACTGACCCTCCCTCAACTGCTTCCACATAAAATGCATTCCTCTTCCAGAGTATGTCACTAATGGTGGTCAAATGACATGTGGGTTTTTTAAATTTAGCACTGTTTGTCAGTGCCTTTTACAATAGGTTGTAAAAGAGAGAGTTCAATTCTCTTATTACACCTGCATCTCTAAAATTGAAACCATTCCACTGAAATCCTTGTGTTTTATCCTGATGCAAAGGAGGATCAAGTTGAGAAATTTCTTCTACAGATATCTTCAAAGTACCAAGGTATTGGAAGAGGAAGGCAAATACTGCTTTGCGAGTGTGGGTAGATAGGTCAGCATGATTGAACAGTAATAAATCATTTAAAATAGAGAAAATTTTAAAGAGAATGTCTCTGGAACAGAGTGCACAAATGTTTATGGTTCCCAGTCCTAAAATATGATCTCCTAGCACATACTTTCCTACCCCTGTATGTTCCTGTGGACTTCCCTGAGATATAAAAGTCTGCGCTAGCTGATCATACGATCAGTAGGGCTCAAGATCCTTAATCATTGAATTCCATTCCTATACTCATCGCTGTATAAAAGTTACCCTGCAGGGAGCCCACATCCAGAAGAGTCTGTAATATAGAGATCATATAGATGCAGAATGAACAGGATGCACTGGCGAGCCCAGAGGAAGGGTTTCCCTGTTGACTCGCTGCTTTTGGGCATCATGGAAGAAGTGAGTCTTAGCTTAGAATAACATTTATGGGAGTTAACCAGAGGCATTTGCCAAAGGAATGAATCTGTTGCTTCCTGAAATACCCTGTAGTACTGTCTAGTATCTGATTTATAACAATAGTGGAGGTCTTACTGCAAGGTTGTTTTTTTTTGTTCTTATAGTGTCCATGGAAACAATTTAAAATGAAAATTACAGGGCAAATCCTCGGGTGGTGCAACCTGCCTTGGCTCCATGGAAAACGACTTGCTTCAGCTCGGGAACTGCCTTCTGGATGCTGCCATAAGTTCTGAAATTGTTTGTGTTCCCACAAACAATTATTCGTTATTTTAGATCCATTTTGATTGACTAGCCTTTTTCTGAAAAGGTTTGGTCCATTCTCCTTCTCATCTGAGTGCTTCAACATATTGAATCCCCCTTACCTATGTTATCTTAAACACACTTCCTCCCAGTTCACTAAATTCATCAGCAGACTTAAGTATAAGTTATTTTTAAAAAATGGCCCTGATCTCTGGTTAAAAAGTGACTTTCAAATGACACGGGAGGCAACAATGGAATTGGGTGGCACAGGTTTTTAGCTGTACAGTATTTATACAGTACCTGTAGCACATGCAACCTTGCTTGCTCTCTGACCCTTCTCCAACATGATTCAATCATTGCACATACTGCGATAACCAGTCCAAGCAGACTCTAGGTCTTAATGCTGGGGCTGTTAAAACTCTTGCCTAAAATCTCTTCTCTCTCTTGTTTTTCAGTTGTATCACTTTGAACCCCACAGCCCTTCAGTCTGCAGCATACGCAATTACTTTATACATTGCAAAGCCACGTCCCTAGAAAACTGAGACTAGAACCCCAGCCCCTTGTCAGTCAAAGCACAGGCTTCTCTCTTGACCTAAAGGAACTGTATTTGTACTATATTTGATAATAGTAGATCCCTTATCTAATCAGTATAGCAACTGCATTATTGTATCTGCAGAGGTCCTGATCCAGTAACAGGATTCTTGTGTAGATCCCTGTGACCTACACAGTGTCCCACTGAAGCCAGTGGGATTCTGCGCTCAACACAGTATCTACCCTGGAAGATTGAAATGCAGTCTGGGCCAAGGGCAACACATAAAGGGCCTATATTAACATATGCTTCCCTGTTTCTGGTTTTGGTCCAGTCTATTTAATGTCAATGGGAATGAACTGTTTGCATCAGGAGATTTTGCCTAAGGTATGTTACTAGCCTGATGCACGTTAGTAACTCCCAAGTAATCAAACCATCGGTGTTCTGTCCCAAACTAACGAGATCTGGAAATGCAATTCAATTCCCAACCTTAAGGCATTCCCATGAAAGGCATAAAATAAATCTTATATGAAAGTGCTGCCAAAGTAATTTGAAATAAATCAGAAACCAAAATATATGAAACCACAAAGTGTCCCATTTTATGAATGGCTTATTCTCCAAGTATCTCAGATTTGGATAAACTTGCTGGAGGGGAGTGGAATCCATTGCATTTCTAGTGTTTCTTTTCATTTCTAAACAGCACAAAATAGACATTTTGTCACAGTGGAGCCAGTGAGTGAGGAAAGTAGAAAGTTGAGCGGTTTATAGAGAACAAAATATTGAAAAACAGATCATAAAAGCTGATTCATGATGACGGAACATAAGAGCCAGATTTAGGCTGCCAGTTCTGCTTACCTTGCTGTTGAAGAGAGATTCTGATCTTCGTCAAACTTTAGATTTCATGCTCTAGCCACAGTCATGAAAGGGGAGCATTCTGCATGCATTTCATGGTCTGGATGCCTCCAGTTCCTGCCAGGGGCAAGAAGCCAGATAACACCAGTGCTCCTCCTTGCTCCAGACAAATATACTCTTTTTCAAGGCAGGAATAATGCTCACACTTTATTTAGTGAAGAGCCCTGTGTGTCCCTTGAGGCTGAAAATGATTAATAATAATCTCTAGTGCTTGGCCATAGCTTCCAGCATCCAAAAATCAGACAGGGCCTGAATTTGGCTCCACATAAGGCTAATTTATATAAGAAATGATGCAGAGTTGAACAGTGAGTTGTTGGTTTTGGTATAGGAAATGTCCTTTCTGGGGCTGTGGATGGTGTGGTTTCTTCTTCCTTGCCTGGAAACCTCCAGAAGCGACCAAGTCAGTTGGTTGGAGAACCCTTTTGCTTTATTCTCAGCCCAAATCTAATCCTTCTTCTTATAGAGAACATCATTCTTAGTAGTGCCGGCATTGTAAAAGCAACAGCCCTGCCACGTGCAATCCCGGTGTGAGCGTGTTGCAAACAGTCCACAGTCTCTCTATTGTGGTAGAAGTAAAACCAAGTGAGAGATCTCCATGAGAGAGGGAGGTAGCCAAGAGCTGTTACAGGGTGTAATTTTATGATTAATGCTACTTTTACTGGGATGGGGAGGTGAAATCTCCAGTCGATCCTAAAGAAGACTTCCTTCTGATCCCAGTCTGTTTGTCAAAGAAGTTTCAGTTGCTGTACCAAAAGATGTTTCAAGTAGTTGTCTGTCTCCTGAGACATAAGATTATTATAATATAAATAAAGACTCAATGAGATCCAAAAAGCGTTACTTTTTGAGGGCAATGAAATACAAATCATCTCATCAGACACAATGCACGTTCTCACTAGATAAGCCATGCTATTGGTTATTAGAGCAACTATGTGACAGCATTAATAGAGGCTATGAGGAGAACTTTAGAGGACAAATATATAGCTATCAACAGTTTATATAGTTGGATACATGTTTATTGGCAGCTATCCCGTATCCAATTTGTAGTATTTTATATTGTCCTTGTGAAAATTAAAACCAGATTGGGCCTTAATACAAGCAAACAACACAAAAACTAGACCTTGTTATGAGAGAGAAGATTGGGCTTAGAGTTTGTATAGTCCAGACACAAATGCCACCTGAGCATCTCATGTCTTCCCAAGGGGAAAATCTGAAACATTATAGAATATTGGCATTAATGCATGAACAGCAGGGAAAAAGTTATGGTGATTTAATAATCAGTATGATGTTTCATGCAACACTGGAAAGTGATACATAATTTGAATGGTAGTCAGGAAAAGCTGATCAGTGACGAGGAACATGTTGCCTCTGCTGGAAGCTCTTAGGATAATTGCTATCATGCAGCTGCTGCATGCTATAGCTGCTTTTTTTTTTAATTGTAGAAACAATATTTTGTTTTCTCATCAAGACTCAGCTCTGAAACTTTTTACATTTCATGAAGGCATGTAAATAAGCTGCAGTTTTTGGAGGAGTCCAAAGGACTTAGCTGCTCAACTTCCTTTGAAACAGGTCCTTCATTATGTGGGGCTTTTTTTAAAGTGAGAAACTGAGTCTGCAAATAGTGCCCAATCAAAGGCTCGCTGTTGACTTGAAGACAACAGAAGGGACAATTTTTGCCTGATCTAGCCACAGAAAGTGATCTATAGCTGTGACCAAACATAAGTGCACGGCTGCAGACCACTTAAAAAAATGGCCCACTGAGTGAAAATCTGAACCCTCATTGCATGAGGGGTCACATGAAGACTTTTCAAAACAGAGCATCCTCTGTAACTTCTGTCTGTGCTGCCTGCCGCCGTTTTCAGAATGCGAGGCGGGAAAGGGAGTGGAGGGAGTTCAGTTTGGGGGTATTACAGCCCTGCTGCAGGGTGAAGCGGGTGTACTGAAGCCCCTCCAAGGTGGGGAGCTTCAATTCACCCACCTCACCCTCCGGTGTCAGCTGGGGAACCCCTCCAAAAACTTTGCAGCCTTGCAGGGAGGAAGGGCCATTGTTACACAAAACCGGCTGCGGGCTCCTAACCAGTAACTAGATTCTTCTCCCCCCTGGAATGAACAGTGAACTTCTGTTTGGTCCGGGGGATCGTCGTAATTCAGAATACTTTCTGCAAAGCGTTCTCAGTTACAGCGGAGACCTGTACTTCTGTCCAGGGCCGTCCCTGCGGGGCGTGAATCGGTGTAACTGCCCCAGATCCCGCACTTTGGGGGGGCCCCGTGGAGCTGGGCAGAGCGGCCATGGTGACTTCACACTGCTGCTGCTGGCTTCATGTCCAGCTACTCACTACCCCCCAGCCCGTTGATGGCGGTGGCAGCTTCTTTGCATCTGGGGTGTGCAGGATCAGGGTGGGAGCGGGGTCCCGCACGGGCTGATTTGCCCTGGGCCCTGCACCCTGCTCAGGTCAGCTCTGCTTCTGTCTGCACCCTAAAGGGCTCAGAAGCTGATGCAGGGCTAACATTATCCAGCATAGCTGCAGATCATTGTCTTCAGAGAAGAAATGGGCATCCAAAAATTGTGACTACATCCGAGAGTATGAATATTGAGCCTAGTGCTCAAACTGTGGTAGCATCTTCATTCTTGGCAAAACACAGTGGCCCTCTCCATAGAAAACTATTCACTTATGGTAGCTCAGATTCCACCAAAACTTGGACATCTACTCCCCTAAACCTCTCCCCTATGGTTTACTCTGAAGAACAAACCATATGTTTTTACTCTTCCATGTCCTCACACTAAACATCTTTTTTCATCTTTTTTGTTGTTGTTTTTCCTCTTGTATAGATTAATCCTGGGAGTAAGGCAGCCATGGCTAACCTCTGCCCAGGAGATATTATTCTGGCAATTAATGGAGAGAGCACAGAAAACATGACTCATCTAGAGGCACAGAACAAGATCAAAGCATCTATGGACCAACTGTTGCTATCTGTGAACAGGTAAGTGTCCTTACACACTTAATAACTCATCCAGTACATAGTTGCTGTGTCCACGTTTGTATAGAAATGTCCGTTCCTTGAGGTGTTCATCTGCAGCCACGAGGCAGCTGTGACTGTGTTCCTGTTCTCTTTTGTTTCTCTTTGAGAGAGACGGCATTGGAAGTATTCAGTTGTGGTAGTTCACAACTGTGTGGACTGTGTGAAGTGGGGTTCCCCAAGATCTAGTACAGTTTGGCATCTTGACTGAGGATGGATTGGAGTGCACGTTTGGTAAAACTGTGGATAACATCAAGCTTGTGGAGCAGACAGAAAGAGGGAAGGATTAAGATTCAAAATAGCCTTGATGTATAGGGAAAACTGGCCTGAAAGAAATAGGAAAAGTGTCCCTATGGGCAAGTGCAAAGTATTTTACTTAGGATGGAACAGAAGTGCATAAATACAAAGCAGGGAATGACTGGCTAGGCTGCAAGGCTGCAGAAAAGGCCCTGAGGGTTGAAGAGGACCACAAGCTGGGTCAGCAATCTAATAACACTGCAACAAAAACCTATTTACATGTTATATGCAAGTCACTAGGAGTGATTCCTCCATGCTGTTCAGCTTGGGAGAACCTCACCTCAAGTCCTGTGCCCAGTTTTGTGTTCTGTACTTCACAAAAGATGCAGAGAATTTGGAAAGAGTCCATGGGATCACAACAAAAAATGGGCAGAGGTCTTCAAAACTTGATGTAGGGAGGTTAGAAAAATTAGGATTATTTTGTCTGGAGAAGAGAAGATTTAAGTGGAGATTTGATAGCTATAAATAGGGAAAAGAGTTGTTACAAGGACAGTTGTGAGCAACTGTTCCCTTTTCCTCCAAGAAAAGGACAGAAGTAATTGGCCTATTGAAAAAAGGGGGATTTATGTTGGATATTAGGAAGAGTTTTCAAACTCTAGAGGTGGTTAAGCACTTGAACAGATTATCTAAAGAGCCTATGGACTCTGTCACTGGGTTTGTAGGTTAGACGGATGTTTGGGGTGATCCTTCCTTGAGCAGAAATTGGACTAGATGACTTCCTAAAGTCCATTCCAGCCCTATTTATCTATGATTCTGTGTTTGTTGGTATTTGAATTCACATCTGCACACTGTAGGACTCCTGGCAGAAGGAAATTTATGTCTGGTGGGACAGCACTGAAGCCTTAAAACCAGTGGCAAAATCTTCTGACTTCATTGATAGCAAAATTGGAACCAAAGTCTGGCTTGGAGAAGCATCCCATCCTATGAGTTTTCTTCCTTTTTTTTAATGGGCAGCTTGTTAGTTAACAAACCTCACAGCATTCTGCTAAGTCCCTTTATTTTAGAACAATTTTAAAGCAAAATAAAGTTGTATATTAATGCATTTTGGTTTTGCTGCCGTTAGAACTCATTCCATGGCCAAACGTTTCTAATTAAACCACAGGTTTATTTAATTGTTCAGCAGAATGAGTGATCTTTATAAGGCACAACAGTGACTAATGTTATCTTTAATAGATTTAAATAAGATTATAAGATTTTTCCACTTCAAGTTAAAAAGGCATTTCCTCATGTAAACAGCTACTATTTATTGTTTATACTTCCTTCTAAAAACTCTTTAGCTTTCTGGACCTGGAAATCCAGTATGAAGTTATTAGCTATTAGTGTTTTACAAGCACTATTCTTTATTGGAGAGTGTGTTTTTCCTTCTGTACAGCTGCCCTAAATGAAACAACCCTCTTTGAGAATGGAGTGCATTGTGGTAGGTCCTGTACGAGCAAATGAAGGTCCCTTCCCAAATGAACTGAAGTATTTGTTTGGAAAAACACCTTATCAGAAGGAAGGTTTTCTACAGCTACAGAGAAACCATTTTTCTGCATATCCCTGCAAGTGGCTCACTCAAGCAAGACTGACAGAGCACTTGACACCAAACGAGGGTTATACCAAAAGTGTAAGAATGAGGACTCCCTCATATCTCCACCAACAAGCTAGAAGTCCCTTCTCCGCTCCTTCTCCCCCTTCTCTGTTCCACAACACGGCAGAGAAGGCAGAGGTGAAAGTCTTGCTGCAACTATAAGTTACGCGTTGAGGGGCTATTTTCGAAGGAGCAAGTACCTTGGAACCTTTTTTTTTTTTTTAATGCTGAACTGGAGCGGGGCTTCATTATTAGTGATCAACAGAAATGCATTGAAATGGAGTCTTCATTTGACTATAAGTGGATTTAAGTTCTGTGTGATTTCATTGATGCCCAATCCAAATCCCTACAGATGTCACTGAGTGTTCTGTATTCAAGTGGGAGCTGCATCAGGCCCTATGACCCAGCCTATGTTCAGTAACAAATATTTTTTTAAAATGGAAATGTGGAGCTGTTATAAAGGACTCATTAAACTTAATGGCTGGGGGCAGAAGTTATACATAAACTGGTTTAAGTAATGAGAAACTGGTTTAAACCTGTACAGAACAGAAGTTCAGTACACATAAACCAGTTTCAAAATGGCTGAAATTGGTTTAAGATAAACTTGGTTGAATGTGGTATCAAACTGACGTAATTTGACTGACGTCAAACCAGTTTATAAAACTTCTGTACTGGACCCCTTCCTGGTTCAAGTTAAATCATAGTCCCCTAGCATCCCAGCATGCTCTCCAGCCCTGGGCTGGACTGTGCTGTCTGCTTCAGCAGAGAAGGGTTGGCAGGGGTGGTGGGAAAAGGGCCGGGGGAAGAAAGCGCGGACTGCCCCCTGCCCCCCAGGCAAACCCCAGCTGGAGTCTGGGGCAGGGAGTGGGGGTTGAACTTCCCTTCCCCTGAGTACAGAGCTGCCCTGCTAAAAACATACTGCTGGCTGCGACTGTGGACTACAAATCCCAGAGGCACCTGGATGCAGGAAGAGGAAGTGATGGGCAACCCTGCAGAGTTCTGTTGCTGTGAGTCTGGGCTGCAAATCCCAGAGACCTCAGGGGCAGCAGGAAGAGGAAACGAACACACAGCCCATGCTGGCTATGTGCCAGAGAGCTGTGCTGTAGTTCCCCTGGCTTCTGGCCTCAGCCACTGCAGGCATGTAGCTGCATTTCCTGAATCAAAAGTGAATGTCTATGCAGTTGTTTCTCAGCTTAATCTCTGCAGTTTAGACTAACCGACAAAGACTGAATAGATTCAGCCTTGGGCTTTTTGACTGTCTGTGCTTAGTCAATTGGTTCACAGTTTCTTCCAAAGGGCTATTTTATAAAACCCCCCAATTTTATTTTTTTTTAAGTTAAATGACATGAATATATTTCATGATATGGAATAAGATCAAATGAGCAGTGAATAGAAACTTTGTTGCCAGAGCAGTTTTAAGAGAGACTTCTTTCCATTTAGAAAGGCCAAATATAAAGTTAAGTTGATGACTAACATCCAGTGTTGGAAGTAGACCAGCGCCCAACCAGGCTGTGCTTAAATAATTCCGGAGAGGTCTGATGGAAAATCGGACACAGTCAGGCTCTGCTGTGGGAGTGGAATCCTACTGGAAACAGCCAAGTTTGGTTAAAATATCTAGCTTTTATATAACATTCTGCATCCGTAGATCTTCTTGGGTTTACAAGGGAGCTCAGCATCGTTATCTCCATTCTATGCCTGAAGATGCTGAAGTAAAAAGAGAAGTGACTTGCCCTGGAGGCCCAGAACTGAATGCAAGTCTTCTGAGGCCCAGTCTAGAGCTGCTTCCATGTACTGTTTAACAGCTTTTGAGGTATATCAAGGTGTTGCTCCACTGGGTGGTCAGAGGTGTTCGAATCTAGGCTGAATGTCATCAATGGCATGTGAGAAAGTTCATCTTTTGCACAGCTTTATTATAGCACAATTCTCTACCAGTAAGATTCATGGTTGTACTGGTCAGCAGATGTGTGCTACAATCCTATTGATCACAGCTGTGTTTATATACGGTTGTAGCTAACATGTTTCTACACTAAGTGTTAACTGTACCGCACTGAAAGTTGATCTCCATTGTGATAGTTTTGTTTTTACCCCAGTCACATCAGTGGCTGAGAGAAGAAATCCGAGTTGTACTGCACCAGCGCAACTGTCTGTCACGCAGAGTCAGTTCTGGAGAAGGAGCTGACACATGGGTGACTGGTGCCACCTTAGTCAGGGGGGGCACATGCCCCCCCCAGCAACCAGTCAGTGACCGGGGGGGGGTCCCCTGCAGCTGATCTCGGCAGCCGGGAAGTGGCTGCAGCATTCCCGGAAGTGGCTACGGTGCTCCCACTCCCCAGCTGGCGCGCTCACAGGGTGGGCAGTGGCACTCCTGCCTGCCCCCCTTCCCATTGCCTGAGCATGTGCACCCGCTATGCATCTCCACTAATCTGACAGCTGCTCAGAATGCTTTATAGTGAGAAACTAAACAAGGCCTTTTTTTTACTTATCTAGGAGAACCTTAAGAGATAATGGAAGCTCCTGTACGTGAAGGGTATTTCTGATACTAACTCTTTGATCTAATAAGCAAAGGCAAAACATGATCTACTGGCTTGACGCTATATCTAGATAAACTGAGACTAGAAATAAGGGGGCTATTTTTAACATCTGGCGTAATTTTGCCTTTACAACCATCGACCAAGAAATGTGATGGACTCTCTGTCGCTTGAACTTTTGAGATAAGGTGCAATGTTTTTTTCCAAAAGGCTCTAAATCTAAATCAAAACACGTATTACTCGACCAGGAGTTCCATGCTTGATGCAGGAATTGCTAGGTGCAATGTTCACATCTTCTGTGCAGGTGTTATGACTGTGTTTGTAACTGTCCAGCTGACCTTAATGGCACTGAACTGGTGAAAATGGTAAAGGACCTGGTAACGTCATGTGGCCAGTTTTGGGGAGATAAGAAACCTCTCGGTGTCCATGCACAATATCCATTCACTTCTAGGAGAGTAGTGCAGATGCATCTAGGAGAGAAACTGGATCCAAAAGGACTGCTTTCTTCATGTATTAGTTTAAGGACTAGATTTTGTAGCTGTTTCAAATCTGGCTACCTAATTCTTGATAAATCTGCACAATTGCCTTGATGCTTTAACAGTTAATTTAATAAATCTCTATTTAAGGTCTTTCTTTGAATAGGGAAAATGGAAAACTATTTTATACAGTAAGAAAAGTAACTACAGTAACATTTTATCTATTTTTAGCTTGGCCAAACTGACTGTTTGGTGACATGGATTTCTCTCCTCTGTCCCAAGTGATCCTTTGACTTGCCAATTAATTCTGCCCAGTTGTTAGTCATTGCTCAAGACTGATTCAGAGTTACATCCTCACTGAAAATGAATCACTGTTTAAGTGCCGCCTTTCTAATAAGGGAGTGAGATAATTTTAGTGAAGCGAGTATCCCTGGGGATAATAGGCATGGTTTGGGGTTTTGTTGTCTAGTGCTGCTATTCTCACACTACTGAAAGTCTTTTCAGTTTGTGAGTGGTTTGAAGTAATTAGCCCTGTATGGAATTGGCTTTAGGTACCATCCTAGTTCACCAATTAAGCCATTGAGTATGATACTAGTCTATCCTGTGAACATCCTTCAGCAGTCTGTATCAACCCCTCTTGCCCGTGCCCTCCTTTGCTTGTGACCAGAAACGCTTTATAGATTGGTATAAAAATCTTATTCTTTTAAAATTAGGATTGTTAAAAATAGTGGTATACATGTACATAACATATCTGGAATGGCAGGGTTATTTATTTGTTACATCTGCTGAGCGAATATCTGGCACTGTGTAAAGCTTGCCAGTCCAGCTGTGATTATGTGACTAATTGTCATATCCAAGAGTAGGCCAATGCACCTCTCAATGAGCCTCTTTCATCCTTTTGCTTCTTTTGGGATTTTTTTCACCCAGCGCCCTTTCTCGCTGAACTCTTGACATTCTGCTGGATTCAGATTTTAACAAAATTGGTTTTGTTTTTAAAACTGTATTCATGAAATGTCCTTTGACTCAATTCCGGGAAAGTTCAGAAGGAAAATCAGAGTAGAGGAATAATTAATATAAACAAAGAATTTTGGACTTTTGAAAGGGGACAGATCAACAATCCTGGACGTCATGGCACTAACACCCATAGTCTGTCCTTGCATAGGTTAGGGTTGGTGCCCCTCTAACCTTAACTCAGATAAGGCACTCCTATAATCTGGTGATGTGTAAGGTATAAAACTTCAGAATGACCGGATTTTATTTAGCACCGAGTGGGTACAGCACAGGCACCATAGGTTTCCTCGTGCTGCCCAGCTTCTGCATGTCACCTGTCTTTTGACAGAAGGAACTCAAGGTGTAAATGGCGTTTTAGCCACGTGAGGTGTACCTCTAGCTGACTGTGGATAAACTGCAAAAAATTCTCTCTCCTCTTAATTTAACATTAGAGCAAGAGAGGCAACCTTTTTGGCAGCATGCTACAGATTAGCCCCATACTCTCATCAAGTGCCGCTCAGACCACTTTCCCTTGCCCAAGCTGCTGCTCAGCTTTCTGCGTCCTGCCCTGTGCTCCCTTCCTTACCTGCCACTATACTGCCCATCCCCTTTGCTGCAGCCTGCCACGTTCCACGCACGGGCTGCCCATGCCACTTGTTGACCATGCCAGCATTAAAGCATTGTTGGTTATGATAGGTTACATAAGTGGTAGTTTATTTTTATTTTTTTCTGTTCCCCAGTGGGATGACTGCAAAAACACTCCCTGCACAAATACAAGCACATGTGTAACTTTGAAATGTACTGAAACTCAGAAATTCAATAGCACGAATGCTCACACCAGCAAAACTGGAATTTAAGTGACTTCATGGAAAGTAAACATGAAGGGAGTGTGCATAGAGCCAATGTAAAAAGGTACAGAAATTTGAGTGAAGAGTCACAGAATCCCCTTTGCAGGTGTTGCCCAGCTATACTCCTGCCTGAAAGACCAGCCAAAGCTACCAGGATTTTAAATGTCCTCATATGAGTAATATGAGCTGGTTAAACCAAGTTGTCAAGGTGTGGTTTCTGTTCAAGTTATTAGTTAGGTCTCATAGCACTGTGCTTGTGTTACACATACACACCTTCATGGTCAGCGAGTGCCAAATTATTTACACTGGAGGACAAATACTGTGACTGATGTAATAAGATTTTGTCTTCAGTATTTTGGGTTTTTTTTCTCTCTCTCTCTCTTTCTTTTTTAAATGAAACTCAAGGTGCAGTCTGAATATTTTCCTCCCTTGTTATGGCTAGCAAAAGATGCATTTTATAGTATCAAACTAAGTTCCCTGCTTCCTTTCTGCACTGGGCATAATTCACTTAAAATCGTAGCAATGTATCGGTCACAGCAGAGAACCAAATATTGAGATATTTAAAATGAGATAGTCAAAGCTTCCTTGAGGATTTTGAAATGTAGTTTGCATTAATTGTAATGGGATTTCAGATCGCTTAGTCTTAGACTCTTTCCTGAGCATCACCGTGCCCGTCAGCCATTTGTGAAAGTCAATGGCTCTTCGAGCAAAAAAAACCGCGCACACACCACTTATCCAGGTAACATAGCTGCCGTCCACGTTTTCCAGACATAGTGACCTCTGGAGTTGGTTTTTGTGGCAGCTGGCAGTCTGAAAGATTTCTGGCAGCATGATTCTCCTTGAGGTGTGAGCTGTGAGACCGGCAAAGTGTAAGGAGGACAGTAGTGTGGACTAAAGGAGACAATAGGACACCTGGGCTGAAATCCCCCTGCCTGAGGCTTGAAAAGCACAGCTGTAAGGAAGCTCTTCTATCTTCGCTGATGAACAGCGTGCTGCTCACCAAAGAGCCCCCGCCCCAGTTTTCAAATGCGCGCACCGAAATTAGGTACGTAAATAGGATGCTTTATTCACAGAGGTGCCAAGCAGCTTTCAGTTTGCAAAAAGGAAACAGGAGGGCAGGTACCTGGAGAACTGGGCCATTTAGTGAGTCAGGCTAATGTTTAAGAGCGTTCTTCCACAGGACTGTGAGTCCCTTCCCTCGGCTCTGATGGGTTGTTGTGGTTTGAGGGCGCCAGCTGGACAAAACTGATTCCAGTTTGATTTTCCTGTAACCAGTTGGTGCAGTTGCACTGAAGCAGTAGCTAGTAGGGCTGTGCGAAACAGCAGCGTTCTGCTTCGACATCCGTTTCAACGGAGCAGTGTTTCGTCTCGAGTTTTGTTTCGATTAAAAAAACACTGTTCCGTTCTGATTTGTTGAAACGGTTTCACTGTTTCGACGTTTTGATGGGGCTGGAGAAGGGAACTCAGCCCAGCTCAGTTCTCCTCCCCAGTGCTAGGATCAGGCTGGGGAAGGGAACTCATTTTGTTCTGAGGCTGTCTCGAAGCCCTTCATTTCGATTTTGCTGTTTCGAGTTCGAAATGAGTCGAAACGAAACAGCCAGTGAAATTTCGCACAGCCCCATTAGATAGGAGGTGCTGCTAGCAAAACATCTGGGACAGTTAGTTGTAAACGCCGAAGCCAGGACCAGGTAACGCTCTGGGAATTTTGTTTTCCAAGTGGCAGTCTCCAAAGAAATGAAGCTTGCTTTCCTTTCATAAACCTGGCAATGGATTCCACAGCGGTGTAATAATTACAGACTTCAAAGACCACTGTCAGTCAGGATGCTCCTTTTTCAAGCCCATAGATGTGTGCATACCGATGCACACTCACAATACCCTGTGTGAGGGCTCATAGGCATTTGGCAGGGAGCCCCGTACTTTACAGTGCACCTCAGGCATGCAGGTATAAAACATAACCACACACCTTGTCATGTCACCGCTTATCCATTGCCTTGTCTGTTCTAAATCCTTTCTGAAAGACGGGCTTCTCCCTCCTTTTAAGTACTAACATCCCTTGTGGTTACACTGCAGCTACTATTACTACAAAAGAGCTGTTGTTTCTAACCCAAAATAAAAGCAATTATAAAATGAGCTTGGAGCCCTACCTGGCTGAAACCTCTGCTGGGGAACAGAGCTGTGAGTAAATCGAGCCCAGCAGAAGAGCACTGATGGGTACATAAGGCTTCAGTGCAAATGTACTTAAGGCCTGACACGGCTCCCACCGATGTCTGCTGATGCGGTGCAAGCGGTCGGACCCTAAGTACATTTGTACGGAAGCAAAAGTAGACATCAGTGGCAGCAGGACTTGGCACACTTGTGCCAGTCCCTGCCTTGATGGGTCAGAAAGGGGAGAGGGGCCAAGGAGTCTTCTATGGTACCTATGCTAACTTGTGCATAAGGCTCATGAAAGCTTGTGTATAGGAAGCATGTGAGTGCTGTTCCCTCTTGGGGAGTGGGGGAGGATATAATGCCCCTACTCCCTGTACTCGGTGGCATGGCAGGCAGCCTGAGGAGTGCACGTCCCACCCTTTTTCAAGAGTTGGGTGCTGGGGAGAAAGCGTAGTATCCACAAGCTAGGTCTCCCCTATACAGTGCTTTCTGGAGCTGGAGCTGACCTGGGTGGGTGCAGGATTGCACAGCATATGTATAATCTCAACTGTGCCTTTATCAAGGGACTGGACCACGCTCCTGCTGGAGACTTGTTCACTATGAAGAAACTGGAGATGGGAAAAACTCCTGATGGCTTCAGTTAGAGTAGAGCTGTGTCTTTGTCTGTGTGGGGCCATTTCAGACACCAGTGCTGGAGAAAACAAAGTCATACAGTAGCCCATTTGTTCAGAATGAAGCAGAGGAAAATCTTCATCAGGCTCCGAATGAAGCCAGCTTATGTAACCGATTCCCACACGGTTCCTGATGTAATGCATTCCTGTGTAAGGGGGCAGACACTAGGGTCACAGTTACTGGCTTTCAGATCAGAGGGCAGGAGTTCAAGTGGGCTTAGGAGGACTGGCTAGAACCAGTGCATCTTCTGGTTTACGTGGGAAAAAGTAAGTGATGGTACAAATGAAGACTTAGCAGAACAATTTAGGATGACTTGCCCTATAAATCAGTTAGCATGCTTCAGTGTCATCCGTACTTATCCTGTTAAAATTGGAGCCAAGGTAGCATAGTATGTGCCTCATTCATCATCATGATATGTCCAGAAGAGAGTCACATGGCAGGTTTATGGCAGCTGCTTGAAGGTATATTTTTTTTTTTATTATTAACCCTGCTACATGCAATGAATTATTGCTTACAGAAACACTACACTGAGAATCTGCTCTTTAAACACAAAATTTACACGTCTGACTGGAGGCCAAAGATTTCAATTTAAAAAAAAATGTAAACAAATTATAAAGATCATCCCATGGTAAATCTTTCCTACATTCATTTATTTGTAATGGAAGCTGTTTCAAAGGTATGCAGGAAGAGGACCATCAAACTGGGAAGGGATGCACTTACTCTCTCCTCCCTCTGAGATATGTACTATATGTGCACTCTGATAGCCTGCAAAGAAGCAGGGTAAATTTGGTTTTGAAGCTTACTAACATCAACTCTGCCACAACTTCACACTTCTTTCCCTGGCTAGATTGTTCTGTGGGTAAAAAATATTGGATTTGTGCTGCTGAATGCACAGTGCCAGAGCCTACAAAGTGCTGAGCAGTCCTGTGCTCAGCCGGGAAAAGTGGGTTGAAGTTACCAGCCGTAAAAGCTTGCGACCAGAATGCAAAGCACGGATGTGCACAAGTGGCCAACTTTTGCAAGTTGGGTGCATACCAAGATTCAGGAAAAGGAATATGTTTGCTGTAAAAACAAATTATTGATTGTAGCTACCTTGACTAAAAATGTCCCAGGTTTATCTGGAAAAGGGTGACCTAGATTTCTCTTGGCTTTCCAACTCCAAATGTTACTAGTTTTTCATCACTGATGTATATTCTTATCCCAAACTCTGGTTTCTGAAGTTCTTCCTAGCCAAAATATATCCTGGGAATGATCACTTGGCTATGTAATCACATTTTTGTTTGTTTGCATTTCCATAGTGCCTAGAAACCACAGTTGTGGACAAATGCATCATTGGGGTTGGGTGCTGTTCAAGCATGGAACAAAAAGGCAGTCCCTGTCCTAGAAAATGTAGATCTAAGCATAAGACAAGAGACAACTGATGGTTACAGAGAGGGGAGCACAAGGAGACTGTGCCAGTCAGCACAACTTTTTACTTGTGAGCAGATCAGATCAGATTAGGTATGATTTGCTTAAGAAAAAATAACATGGAATTTCATCACTTCATTTATAGTGACTTCTAGATTTGTAACCAAATTCTGCCCTTGCATTGAACTCCCATAGGTATTCACCACAGTCCTGTGCCAAAAGTCCAACCATACTTGCCTTTCTCAGCCTTACAAAGACAGGCGTTCACTCTTATGCTGTGGGCCTGTACAAGGCCTATGCACCATTAGTGTTCCACGGAAAACTGTTTGGGGAGTTTGAGGTACACAGGCCTTGTGCTGGGTCTCTGCACGGGGATGAATTTTACCCCAAAAGAATAGGCACTGTGTGTTTATAAGAGGAAAATGGCCCTCCTGAAAATTTATCCTTAAAACACTCCAGACCTTAACATTGTCAGTGTCCTTTTGCAGGTTGCCATGTCAATACTATTAAGCTTAATGAGACTTCCTTGACAGGAAGCTCATATGTACGTTTGCAGCAATATTGCTGGGATATGGGAAATATTACAATATATGATGGTCCCAAGTTTCCAGTAAACGCACAACTGGAAAAGTGAATCACAGCTTTCCCTCTGGACTCCTTCTGGATTAATCAAGCAAACAATAACTGCACAGAGCCCAGAAGGCAGGGGACTAGGCTAACCAGAAGGAAGGAGGAAGCACCACAGCTGGATCCCCACAGCTGGATCAGCTGCTCAGAACGTGCCATGGAGGAGGCAGATTACAGCCCCAGTTCAGTGAAGTGCTTAAGTGATGCTTAACTTGAAACACCCGCCCGCATGCTGTTAAGAAACGAGGCTGAGCTTAAGCACATGTTCAACTTTGAGCATCTGCTTAAGTGCTTTGTTGAAGTGAAGCATTTAAATTTAACCAATCCAATTTCTACTCATTAGGATTCATGGCGAATGTTCATTACACTGGCTCCTGTTCCCATTTGTTCCAGTTCCCCTCCATGTCAGTCTGGCGGTGTGATGTTTTAACTCCGTTGCTGGATAAGTGCTAGTCTTAAACAGATTCCAAGAGGAAATTATCCCATGGAGTTATGAACACTACTTCGTAGCCACCAGAGGTTTCAGCCTAGCTTCTAACAGGCTGCATCACAGAATAAAACCTACCATCTCCGTTCCAACTCTATTTGTAGACTCATTACAAATACATGGTCTTCAATACTGAACTATTCTCTCATCTCCAGAGGTGATGGATCAGTCATGGGTTAGCCATTAGCAAAGACATGGCTATGTTGGAAGTTTTAGCAGCTGTGGTGTGTGGTCACACCTCTTGGGTTGCTAGGTGGGACTGTGGTGTCCAAGGCTGTCAGTTATCCTTCCAAATGCTAAATTATAGTTGATAAGGGGGTGGCAGAATCAGAAACACAATAAGATCCAGGAATTCCTATGATTTTTTTTTTTTTTTTAGAGCAATTCTATGAATGAAGAGAACAAGACTTTCAGATTATTACCAGATGAAAAACCTTTCAATAAAATATGCCTCCACGTGCAAGCAATTTTTCTAAAATGACATTAAGAATCTCCTGGAAAAAAAGAACCTAAGGCAGGATACGAGGTGTCTGTGGTTTCTGTTAGCTTTTTAATTATGTCTCCGTAATGGGTTGGTTCTCACAACCACTGGGTAAACGAACGGCGGTAAAGGATTGCTAGTTATTTTCTTGGTATCGTCACAGCAGACACAAAATTGCGGCGGAGCTTTGTTGATATAAGGTAATGATTTCCACATCGCTGACTCTAATTCCTTACAACATAATACAACACATCTGAGAACACTTTGCTTGTCCTTGAGCTATAAATTTAACTACTTATTAGAAACAGTCAAGCACGAGGGCTCATCTGTCACCTACTACATGAGCAAGGTCTGATTTTCATTACATAGATTCCCAGGGCTCAATTGTGCCCTAGGGCATGGCCCTGCTTTCAGGGTGGTGTGGAGCTGCACTGACCCAGCGCTTCCTCCTTGGGCACTGCTCAGCGCAGCTCACGTCTTTCTGCTTTCCTGGTTTCACTCCAAGGACATCTATCTCCTCTCTCCGGGGTTCTCTGTAGGCACAGATCAAGCTGCTCTTGCACTATCTAGTCTTGTCCCATCCACAGACTGTGCAAATGGGAAGAAGGCTCCATTCACTATGCGCACAAAGTCCAGTAAGGCACAGTTCAGCTGCCAAGGAAAAACTAAATATCCTGGCATGGCACACTTCTGTGGGGGTCCTGGGCAGGAAATCCCACTCTTCCAAATGAGAAACAATCCAGATCAATCGTCTCTACTCTGCAGTGCTCCCTTGCAGGCATCCTGAGGCTGAGTCCTGATTTCTGCCATGCTAGTGTCAGTGCAGAGCAGTTCAACCGAAAACAGTGCATCTGAAATGAGATCTTGTCTCTGTATGGACCCTTTTAGACAGTGCCTTGGTGGCAATAGAAAAACCCTTGAGTCCAGTCCTGTTCCTACTTAAACCGTTTTTTATTGAGAGGCAGAAATGTGGAGGAGAAGTTTTTTGATTTTATTTTTTTCCAAAAAGCTCTCTCTCTAGGTCAGATTCCAAGTTGGAGCCCAGGGACTACATTCCAACCATATCTTTCAGGATGCATCTATAAAGAAATATTGAATAGTTTTGGAAAATGTAATCCCTGTTTTCCTGGTACAGGCAACATGAGCTCTTTATGGAGACCTGAGTGATTGCACTCCGAAGTGTGGGCAAACAGCAATGGCTGTATTCCTTAGGTAACGTGAGGCAGACAGAATTTATTATTTTTATCACTTTATCTTTTGAAGCTGGAGCTCCTTTATGAATCCTTCCTCTTTTGTTGGCTGGCAAATTGAAGTCTTCAGGGATTCTTTTAAATCTGCATTTGGCATTCAGTTGTCAAAGCAGATCAGAACAAGGATGTCATAACTGTCTGATTCTCAGCTACAGCGTGACATCAAACCAATTCAATGCAATGGAAACCCCCCGCCAAAGCCATTAGAAGTTTTCATCATTCTGATGCCTCAAATTCCCTGAAATTTCATCTGAAATTCCCAAATGTATAGCAGTCAATTTAAGCTTGAATCCAGCTTGGAGTGGTGAGAATGTTAGGACTCCTGGGAGATTCATTTTTCTGTGAAAAAAGAAACAAGCAATAAAATATTTCTGGGGCATGTGGGGTCTCCTTCCCAGAATGGAGTTGTCATGAGAGTTAATCAGAATAAAATATTGATCTGTAAAAATAACAAGCCTATCTCTGTTGCAAATTCATAAGCTTATCATAGACAGCAGAAGTGACACAGAAAAATGAAAGCATCAAGATTGTTAGCCTGTTAAAAGTCAGTAGTATTATTTCCATTGATTTTAATAGGCTTTGGGTCAGGCAGATGATTTCTAAGTGGACTGTCAGGAAAAATACAGAATGTAGGTAAAACATTTGAGCCAGAGATTTCTGGGTTAAAACTGCATTTCTTGTTTTCCAAACTCAGGCGCTGCAGATAATTAAACCAAATTCAGCTGTGGTATGTGGCAAATCAAGGCCGGAGTCCAGCAAAGGGATTCTTGGCTGCAACAAATAAGCTACACCTATTTGGAATAAGGAAACTTCTCATATTTTCCAAAAATGATGTGCACATGGCTTTTGAGGTTAAACAGAAAGTTCTGTGTTATGTGCATACAGTTCTTGGTTCTTTCTTTTCAACAAAGAAGATGAGGGAGACGGTGGAGGTTCCCTCCGGTTTAAAACTGACTGGAACTTACCATCCTCTCCTGAGTTCACTTGTTCAGCAAATTTTTGCAGGCCAAGGACATTGCCCCCATTCCAACTTTGAACTCTGGTGACACCCCCTCCAAGTGGGGAAGGGCTGCAGTTACTAGAGCAGCTCCAAGTTTGCTTTCATTTATGCCAGCGTCTAAACCAGAGTATGATGACCTCAGGATTAGGGCTGTACAAAGCTCTGAGAAACTAGCCATGTGGCTTTCAAGGGTCTCAACTTGTCCTGGGTTTTTAGCATACTGTTATACTCTTGGAGGGTAGGTGCTACTTGAATACAAAGGATGCCATTTCATATATGCATTTACTTTCCATTTTAAGAGTGGCATGCAGATAAGGATGTATTTTTAAATGCTTTGTCTACATGTTTACAAAAGGTGAAGTGATCTGGCCTTGTTCTAATGTTAAATGTTCCTATAACTAATACCCTAAACTGCCATGAACTATGTTAGAAGTATCTACTATAGGCTTCTGGGACATTACAGGGATGGGGATCATGTAAGTATCTTTGTAGACACAAATCCTGTTTTTAATCATGAGATAAAATGGAAAATAATAGTGTTCATGTCTTTCAGCAATTCAGTTGTCCTGAGATGACCAGGGGCTAGATGTTTAAAAACAACTTTGGCTCCTCAGTTAAATCAAAGTAACATGTCTAGCTTGTCTTAAGCCACCCAAGGGTATCATATGGCTAGTATCATGCCTCACCTTTGATTCCCTACCCAAAATGAATTGGTGGTCTTTGGTACTACCCAGAGCAAGGCTTAAACTCTCCACTCTAGAGCCATAAGGCAGATACCTTAACTGCTGTGCCACTGCGCTTCTGAATTGACTGTTTTTGAAAACTGTACCCCAGACATGACAGTGCTTCCACTCCAGAAGGGGCTCCCCTTGTTGTCAGAAATGCCTGTGAGCACACGGACTAGACCTGGTGAATGCCCCTTCCATCCTGCATTTTAGAGCAAAAACCAGGGGTTTTGTTAATATATGAGACTAACTAGAAAGCAGGTCCTACGTGCCCAGTACACTGAGCTGAACAGAAATGTGTCAGTGATCTAATCCCATCTGTACATTGGGACACCTCCATGGAAAAAGCATCCAGGCCCATGGAAAAAATCTTTGAGCAGTGGTATTAGCCTGCTCCAATGTTCTTGCTTGGCAGGACTAAAGATAACATTTGTGCATAGAAATTGCATCATGCTATCGTCTTTTAATAGGCCCAGAGAATGTTTAAAGGACCACGACTTTAGTTCAGAGAATGGCTCAAGGTGCTTGGCTGAATGTTGCTCACAAATGCTGCTGTGCTTCTGAACAGCATTCACTTACCTCCAGAGACGCCCATTCCTCATGGACCCTCCGTTCTGATTTTCTTTCATTCTCTGTTGCAGAGCTGAAGCCAAGGCCTGGTCCCCCACCATTCTAGAAGATGGAAAAGCACAAGCTTACAGGGTCAATGTAGAGGCTGAACCACAGGTATGGGAACGATGACACTTTGCAGACACTTTCTCTTGGCTAATTCATTGAAAAAGGAACAAGCCACCTAGCCACGAGATGACCGACGCAGGGGAAACACTCGTGCCTGCAGAGATCTTCTTCTATTGATTTAAATGGGTTAAATGGTTGTGTGTTGTATTTAACAGGAACATTGTCAGTCAGCTTTTTCTTTGTACATTTCTGAAAAGGAGATTTCTTTACTACATCTCTCCAGCTCTTTGCAAATCTTTTTTTCTGGGGTTCACTCCACATGGTTCTCTCTTCACTCCCATCACAGACACAGCATCAGCATCTTTTTTTCCTTCTTTTCCTTTTCCTTTCTTTTCTTTTTATTTTTCCTGCCTTTTCCTTCTCTTCTCCAGAATCTGTCCCTAGCAGCAGGTGTTGTATTTCATCTAACTTATCTCACCAGTATTTCCTTCTACTCCCTTGCTTACCCGTGCATCCAGTCACCCACAGCCCCTCGCACTGTGATGCTTAATAGCTGAAGCACCGTTACAAAAGGCCTGTTTTCTCCAGGCAGTGTCCTTCAGAGAAATGGATGGGACCCTAGCATCAGTGCTGTTCTTTGAAACTGTATGATCTCCATCTTTTAGCTCAGTGTCAGACTTAAAGGTTTCCTAATGAGTTTGAAGGACCTCTGGTTTCCTCCAGGCAGCTAGGGAATAGAGGAGGAACAGGGACCTGTGACCTTGAGGCCTTCTGGCTGCCACTGCAAAAGTGGGCAACAGTGCTCTCCTTGTCTGCTTTCTGTTGCCATTTGTACACGCCACAAAATTGGCCTTTACAGCGGCTTAATGCCCCCTTTTTGCATCGCTTTACTGGTGCAGCTGTTTGCACATGTTGACAGCATAATACGCTTTAATGACACTGCTGGTCGCATGTGTTGGCGGTGTAATGCGCGTTAAATGACTTTGGGAAGCAGTAAAATAAAACATCTCCGAGGTGGTTTAGTTTGCCGTGGAGGGAAGCACCGGGTCCCGTGCAGCTCGGGGGCTGTGCAGGCAGCCCAGTGGCAGCTTATGCAGGCAAACTCCACTGAAGGGGGGAGAAAAAAAGTGTCAAGCCCAGTCGTTTTGCTTTTTCTCTCCCTGGAGCCTGCCTGCCTGAGCTGCACGGGGGCCTGGTGCTTCCCTCCACAGCTGTGGTGCCCTCCGGGACTGCTCAGGCCGGGCGCTTGCGGGCGGGTGCCGCTTGGGGGGCACCGCCACGGAGGGAAGCACCAGCCCTCCCCCTTGCAGCTCAGGGACCGCTTGGCATGCCGGCAGCTTGCCATCCCCTCCCAGCCACCGGACAGGCAGGTAAGGATCAGGCCTGACCCTTGCGTACACACCATGGGGGTTTACTTAGCCCTAAATTGAAGCGTTGCTTTTAAAGACCCACTGCTTCAACTTGGGGAGAATTCAACTGAAGTAAGCCCCTGTGGCGTGTTGGCTGGGATTGGAGGTGGGCTGCTGGTCCACTGGTCAGGTCTTTCTCACAGCACAAGGGAAGCGACATGACTGCTGCCAGCTTTCGCAGGGACCCGCAAGGTGATGAATAGCAGCAGTGAAAGCTGACAAGGCGTTGGCCAGTTCTCACCCTGCTGCAACTTGGCAAAGTCCTGAGCAACAGTCACGGAGACGCTGCCTGTAACCTTAGGAAGACAAAAGTATGTCAGTTTATA
>NW_005842067.1:2281260-2311972 GCF_000455745.1 Alligator sinensis | reverse complement strand
TTCCTGCTTGAACGTTTATCTGTGTTACACGTCAGACTGGTACCCTCTGCAGAAGCATTTAGCATATTAACCCAAGAATATTTTGGCTGGCTGTGCTGACTCTGAGTTTCTAGATTTGTTTGGGCCATTTCTTTCTTCGTTAAGGATTGCTGCTTCAACATTTTCCCTGTGGAATTTTCATGAGATCTTTTGCTTTTCTCCCGTGTTAATAAAGTACCGAGTGACCAGGGTTTTCCCTTATCGGCGCCTGGCCCCATAGGAAATCCAGCCTAGGGCTAAATAAAAGTAAATACAAGATGTGGAGCAGTCGTGATAACAACTGAAATTGCAGACTTTTCATTAGTGGAGAATGGGAAAATATCATTACGACTGACAGCAGAAAGGTTCAAAAGCAGTACATGCAGCATATGGGAGAACTCAAGTGGGGCTGTAAGAAAACAGTTGTTAGCTGTAGAGAGAAATAATGTCTAGGTTCATACCTTGGACACTGTCACACTGATACTTCTTAGACTGTTGCAGACACAAGGTGATCTGCACACCATGGCTTTGTATTCTGGTAATGTTTGATTAATGAAAGCAGTTTATTCTGACAGATTTTTGATAGACTTTGATGTGTCCAAAACTGTGTATATATGTTAAATTAGGAACAAATGTTCTGCAGTTTGACTGCCAGATTCAACAAATCTGAGGTTTAATGTACATTGGATTTGAATCTTCCTATTAATATATGTTACATATGGTCTCTTTAAAAAACGGGACACAGTTACATGAAGCAGAATCAGGTGGACTTGGAATCTGTTATAGATTCGTGTTTTTCTGAAACAAAGCATAGCTCAAATATGTCTAAACCAGCAACCTGTAAAGTAAACTAAAAGGTATAGGAACAATTTTTGGCAGCAAATTGTAATGAGTGTATACAAAAGAAAAAATATCTAATGAGGCCATCTCATCTCTGCATGTCTTTGAACTAAATTCTCTCTTTTGAAAAGCAGTAGGTGATTGCTGTGAGTTTTCCCCTGATTCAGACCTTACTGAGTCCACAGAATTAGTGAGTGTCTTTGTCATCAAAGCCTCTGCTCGGAGCTAGGACCACTGAGAGGTTCCTGTTAGTGCGAGGGTGTCACTGTGGAGGGTGCCGTGGGGACGTGTGGGTTGCCAGTGTCCTTTCCTGAGGAGCCCGCAGTTTAGGAATTGGTCTCATTTTTATTGTTTGGCTCCTTCCACTCATATGTTCCTACAGATACATGGAATTGAGCCCTTTGAACATGCCAGCCATTGTCTTCATCTTTGAACTTTCTGTGATGTACAGTTTCATGACTGGGCTGTCAGGACTGGCCACTGGAAGACAAAGTACTCAGTATAAAAGCCCCCCCCCCCCCCCCAACACCTCCCCCACAGTTCCCAGGGGAGTTAAGGATTATAGAGCCTTCAGGAGGGCTACTTTGATCAGCAGGGAAAGGGTCCATATGCCCTGAGGTTATTTCTGGGTCATGCGAAATGAAACCCCTTAGTAAAGGGGCATTAATAAACTTGAAAAAGAAGAAAGGCCCATTGTAAAGTAGTAATTTGGCTCAAAATGTATAGCCTGTAGGTGCACTTTCTAGCATCTTGGGGAAAAAACAGTCTGCTTTGAATAGAGCCATCCTTCTCTAATCCTAAATCACAGGAACAGATTTGGAGCCATTCTTAAAAAAGACCTCAAGCTTTTGCTCCAAATGCTTTCCAGCAATGTGGAGCACATGTGTTTCCTTCCTACAAAGTTTTATAGTGTTAGGGAGAGACACCTTGGAAGCTTTTTTCACTTTTGCCTGTACCAATGATTATCCAGCAAAAAGTTTATTTAAAGAAGAAAATGGAGACAGGGAGAAAAGCTAACAATTTCCCAGAATTTTATCTACTATGTGTTTATAATGTCGCTACTCCCCTTATATGTTGGACAAAGCCAAAAGCAGAAAATCTGTTTGATTTCTACTGTTTTGTATTACGACACACAAAGTAGTGTGTATTAATACCTTGATTTATTATTTTAGTAGGGTCATTTTGTCCGAAAAGCATCAATTCAAAGTCATTCTTATATTTTGGAGGGAATTTGAAAGCTATTGCTCAGCCAATGAAAAAGTCATACATGTCTCTCCCTTGTAGTTGATAATTCCATTGCTTCTCACCAATATGATGGTTGGGAGGGGTGTGATGAGCTGTACAGTGAGAAACGTAACTGAGAGCTTCCTGGCTTCTAATCCCAGAACCGTGACTTCTAGCTTTCTTTGCTCAGCTTGCCAAAGACAACTTATTGCCTTTGGTCTATTTGCTCATGCCTTGTCTCATTTAGGTTTGATTTATCTCAAGAGTTTCCACGCTGGCATCTAACATAGCAACCTATACCAATTAGGTAATGCACCTGGTATTTTGATAAACCTTACCTTTAATAATGAATGTTTACAGAGACTAGCCCATATTGTAACCCCTGGTCCAGATGTGGATCATGTTCAAATGTGGATTTGAACTGAAGGGTTGGCTTCAGGTGTAGGTCTGTAGTAGACCAAGCCAAGTAAACCTAAACAGAGGGAAAAGCCTGAGCCAAACCTAAACCTTGTGGCTTGGTGCCGTGTTACATGTATTGTGGTAACTGCCAGAGGCTGCAGCCCTACTGTTGTCTTCAAATCATAGAAAATTAAGGTTGGAAGGGACCTCAGGAGGTCATCTAGTCCAACCCCCTGCTCAAAACAAGACCAGCCCCAACTAGATCATCACAGACAAGGCTTTGTCTAGCCAGATCTTAAAAATCTCCAAGGATGGAGATACACAACTTTTCTGGGTAACCTGTTCCAGTGCTTTACTACCCTCCTGGTGAGGCAACTTTTTCCTAGTATCCAACATAACTTCCCTTGCTGCAACTTGAGACAGTTGCTCCTTGTTCTGTCATTTGCCACTGCTGAGAATAGTCTAGCTCAAAGGTGGGCAAAATATGGCCTGCAGGCCAAATCTCTCCACCAAGACATTTTGTCTGGCCATGGCAGGTCCCTGGTCCTGCCCAGCCCAGGTGGCAGGTTGCAGCCCGGGCTGTGGCATGTGGCCAGTTCTGCTGCCTCTGGGCATGCAGTGGGGCTGGGGTGGTGCAGCGGCCAGAGTCTCCATGGACATGCAGGCAGTGTGCATGACTTGGCAGATGGGATGGGGCCACTGGTAGGTGGGGAACAGCATCTGGGAGTGGGGCAGGCAGGGCTGGGCCCAGGGCTGGGATCGGGAAAGTGGGATGGTGAGAGCGCAGAGCTGGGGCCCCAGGCAGAGCCAGGAGCCACTGCCTACATGTCCCTGCAATGGGCGCTGGTTCCCTGGGCAGGGACACGTGGGGAGCAGATCGTGGCTCTGCCTTGAGCCCTGGCTCCATGTGGCACCACCCCATGATTCCAATCCTGGCCCTGGTCCTGCTTGTCCCACTTCCAGATGCTGCTCCCTGCCTGCTCCTGGCCCCATCCCAGCCTCCCAGCCACGTGCCCTGCCCATGCGAGTCCCAGCCAGTCTCCACGGAGAACCTGGGATCACTGGGTTGTGACAGCACAGGGTCAGGCCCTGAGTCAGAGCTACAATCTGTTCCCCGCAACTTGCCCGGGGCCTTGGCCCCACACTCACCATCCAGCAATCCCAGCGCTGCCCCTGCCTGCTCGCCTCACTCCAGGATGCTGTTCCATGCCCGCCCACAGCCCCATTCAATCTACCCAGCTGAGCGTGGGGCAGAGCCACGTAGGGAGCTTTGGTGAGCTATTGCGGGGGACAGGGTGGGCAGAGAGACAAGGGATGCTGACTTGGCGTGAAGGGTTGTGGGGGAGGTGCTGATCTGGCACAGGGTGGGGGAGGGGAGGTGCTGACCCAGCCCGCAACAGATCACCAAAATTCCCCAAGTCTGGCCCAAGTAATTGCCCACTGTGATCTAGCCCCATCCTTTTTGTAACCATCTTTCAAGTAGTTGAAGGCTACTATTAAATCCCCCTCAGTCTTCTCTTCTCTAGACTAAATAAGCCCAGTTCCCTCAGCCCGTCCTCATTAAGTCATGTCCCCCAGCCCCCTCACCATTTTCACTGTTCTCTGCTGGACTCTCTCCAACTTGTCCACATCCTTTCTGCAGTGGGGGACCCAAACCTAGTACTCCAGATGCGGCCTCACCAGTGCCAAATAGAGGGGAATAATCACTTCCCTTGACCTACTTGCAATACACCTATGAATGCAGCCCACTATGCCGTTAGCCTTCTTGGCAACAAGAGCACACTGTTGTCTCATATCCAGCTTATTGTCACTGTAACCCCCAGGTCCTTTTCTGCAGAGCTGCTGCCCAGCCAGTCAGCCCCCAGCCTGTCCTGGTGCATGGGATTGTTCTGTCCCAAGTGCAGAAATTTGCACTTCTCCTTATTGAACCGCATGAGATTACTTTTGGTCTAATCCTCCAATTTGTCAAGGTCTAGCCATATCCTCCAGCGTATCTACTACTCCCCCCAGCTTGATGTCATCTGCAGACTTGCTGAGGGTGCAATCCATCCCATCCATCTTCCAGGTTGTTGATGAAGATGTTGAAGAAAACTGGCCCCAGGACCAACCCCTAGGGCACTGCACTTGATACTGGCTCCCAACTAGATGTCGAAGCATTGATGACTGCCCACTGAACCAATGATCCAGCCAGCTTTCTATCCACCTTGCAGTCCATTCATCCAACCCGTGCTTCCTTAGCTTGCTTGCAAGAATGCTGTGGGAAACCGTATCAGTTAAACCAGGACTGGATGCCTTTGCAGAGCATCTGCATTAGTCAAGTGCAGGTGTTGAGACTTGATTTAGGAGCAACAGGGTGGAGTTGAATGGCCTGTGACATATGCAGAGTTAGATTCAGCAGTATAGGGAAACAGCTGGGTGCCCTAGGCAAAGAAATGGGAGCAAATGCAAGCGTGCAGCTGCTAGCAGTAGCCACTTTTTTTTGTTCAGCCCCCCACATTGGCTGCTGGGGTGGTTGCCTCTAGTCCCGCTAAATTCTCTCACCTCTTCCCAGTTATGCCACTGGTCAGATGAAATGATCTAATCATCCTGTCTGGCTTTAAACTCTCTGAACTGTGCACTAGGCACTATACAAACATATAGCAGAGGTCACCATCTTATAGGTGCTTATTCCAGTCACATACTAATAGCGTTATTTTGTGACGTGTGAATGTTGTGTACCCCAAGGAGACCTTCATTCTTCAGGATTTTGAACTCTAGTCTGGTTTTGCCATTTCTTTGTCCATTCCTTTTTCTTTTTAATGGTGACTGTATGCATAGCAACTATTTCTCGTTCTCTAGCAGACAATGACTGTGGGGTGTGCCAGTGGCCTACCAGGGAAGAGAGATTACTTTCCAAAAATTCTCCTGCACTTAATTTGTTGTAGTGCTTGCTCTCTAGTCAAAATACAGCCATATGGTGCTAATAAGAGTAGGATGTTTGTTTTCTTGACCACTTGCAGACTGCCAGAATTGACAGCTTACTGGCACAATAAGAGTTAGAAGCTCATATTTCAGACTCTGATGTTGAATACTGTCCCTGCTAATTGACAGTAGATTCAAATGCCTGGACACGAGGGGAACTGAAGCAAAAACTTCAATTGACATGATCTGTTTCGCATGGCAGGAATTGGAAAGGGAAACTAGGTGGGTAATGTAGCACTGAGTCTTTCTCTGTCTGATCCACAAAACTTTGCCAGTAGAGCTGTGTCAGCTAGAGGTGTGAAAAGTTCAACCCTTCAGCGAGTATGGCTACCTCAGCAAAACCCCACTCTGGATGCACTTCTCCTGAGAGAAGAGGCTGATGCTGGCTCAACTAACATCACTCCAAGAGGTGATGCGATTATGCCAGCGGAGGAAAACTGCTGCTGCTGCCACGCTCCATGTTTCCACCAGTTTGCTCTGCTGACATAACTGTGCCACCCTGGCTATTGTGGCAGCAGCTCCCCAATGTAATCAAGCCCTGGGCTATCTCTAGTTATCTCAACCAAAAGTTGCTGCCATCTGGTAACTCGTGTAAATTCTGCAAGTAATGGGATATTGGGCAAAATCTCAAAGGATCCACCACAGAACTAGCTCAACTGATGCTGCTTACGTCAATCGGAGGTTAAGGACTGGGAGTGGAGACTGATGAAGCTCCAGTCCCTAGAGATGGTCAACCTGTTTTTTTCCTATTACTTTCTGCCATATATAGTCAATGGAAAGTGTGTGTCCAAGGCTGCCATTGTGATTTGGTATAAATCTCTTTCTAAATTGTAGGTCAGTTGAAAACCAGATATGGCCTTTCCATAGCAGGGATGAAGCATATTAAAGGGGAAGAGAAACTGCATTGTTCCTCTTCTGTGGATGAGCAGGAGCATATAGATGCCATGGTCACAGCCTCATTAGAAATGTCCAGATCAACAGGAGGCATGGCTCTCCATGAGTGACCAATGTAAACCTTCGTGAGAACGTGATCATAAAAATCTTCACTGACTCTTTAGCTCTTCCCTTTGGGGATGATGTTGGGCTGTTCTCTGTGAGACTGAGTGTATCTGAGGGTGATACACTGTGAAGTGGTGGGGCTATGGGCTCCTCAGGATGATGCAGAAGGGACAAAGCTCTAGCCCTCTTCCCTCAACCCCTTTTTTCCAGGTAGCATATGACCCACCAAAGGTTGCATTGTTATCTGATTCTTCCTTTCCTTACTTTTCTATTGACTTAAAAATGCTTATAAATATTTATTTTTCTTACACAGACTTTTTCCTGTTTAAAACCTGGCTAAGTTTCATAGTTTAATCCCAAATTTCTTAGATGGGAGGGAATACCAGTATAGGCCTCCAATTAGAGCTTGTCATTGAGTGTATTTGAGGCTTAGACATATGATGTGATAACGTATGTGCTAATACTTTGGAACCTGCTTTTACATGAGAAAAATAAAAATGCGTAATCAATTATACCATTTAGATTACAAATGGAAACACTTATTTTAAAAAGAATAAGACATTTTGGTAATATATAGCTAACATTCCTTGTTTTATTGATGGTTTTTGTAATGTAAAATGCCACAAACTGAATTATTCCCATAGTTTTCTGGAACATGACTGGATAAACAATATGTTCCTATTATAAAATATTGATGCAATTTGGAAAAAAAATTGTAATTTACATATAGTCTCTATTGCTTTTCAATGTGACTTCAGTATGTTTCCATCATTAGGCTTTGTCCTACTACTCTAATTTGTGAAGTAGGTGTACCTTCAGAATTTCAGAGAGTTAATCCTGTACAGAAAGTTTCCCAAATCTATGTTCGTAGAACTTGGGGCAGCTTGGGCCAAACTCGATACAATTCCATTAACTTCAGGAAAGTAACATCAGGGATGAATTTTGATCTCAAGCTTTGTCTTTTTGGGTATATAGAATTTCTTTTCTGAAGGTGACCTTCCTTCCTCCCTGTATTAATATTTTTTTTAAAAAGAGGATTTGAGTGATGGCTGCTTAGAAAAAGCCTTTATAAGAATTGCAGGCTCCTGATTGTTCCAGCCTAACTGAAAGATTCTCATGGCAAAAGAAAAAAAGCTTCTGTTTCACACTTTTGGGGGAAAAAAGGATGAGCTAATGCCCTGGCATAATATTAAATTCCTAGCTTCTTGTCTGAGGGCTCATTTAATGGGCGCATCTACACATGTTGCTATGGCAACATTGTTACTGTGCCATGATTTAGTACTTCCTCGTTGAAGTACTAAATCACAGCTCGGTAACACCCCATGCTGTGCCGTACATGCAGCGCACGGTTATTTCTACAAGCTACTTCGCCGTAGTGACGCGCTATACCGTTGGAGTGTGTTGCTATGGTGAAGTAGCTGCTGGTCACGTGTAGACCCCTGCGGATGTTATGTCACCGTAGCGCCGCATGTAGACGCACCTACAGGTAACAGACATGGAGAAGCCAAGTAGCTGCTGTAATTCAGGTCAACCATGAATTTGTGTAGCTTTTCAAGTTCAAATGTTGGGATTTTGGACTCTGATCTATTCAGGGCAGATTTACTAGGAGAAGAAGTTGCATGCAACCTGGTCCAGGTCTTTTAAACGATACGCCGCTAGATCAAGTTGTAAACAAAGGTTCATGTGGTGACCTACCCTGGGTGTGGCCATGTTTTAAAGAAAATTAATTTAGAAAGATAGCTTCTGAATGCTCAGATTGTATCTGATGAAGTTTTCATACGTATGGACTGTAATCAAAGCACATTGAAGTCCAATGAAAAGATTCATAGTGATTTCAGTTGGCTTATTCCAGTCCTTTACTGGTATTTTGGAATCCAGCTCTATCCCCAGTGTTTTTCTCCATAAGTAATTCCATGCAATGGAGTAAATTGCTGTTCACTGTGAACACTCAAAAACAGGTGACTTCCATGGGAGTCCGATTCATGAAGGACATGTAGATGCATGTTCTTAGGACAGCACCCAGTTTAGGTTTGCTTGGGGCCCTTTACTACCCAGAATTAATTCTTGAAAGAGCATAATCTCTGTTACCTAAGTCGATGACCATATCTGCATTTTTTCAGTAATCCTAATGTGCTTAAGTTATGAAAAAGACACTGATGCGGTAACAGTATAAAAATTATACTTAAACCTTGCCAACATGGTATTTTATCAGTCATTTTTGACTCGGCTCATCCCATCACAGGCAAATAAGGGCTATAGTAATAGTAATAACCTGGGTTATCCAGAAAAGGGAAACAGCTTGACAGATACTAATCAATATACACAGGCATATTTGAGTATCTATTAATTTAAAATTATATATATTTATAAATACTAACACTTATTGGCAGTACAGATTTAGAAATGTTCTGGGTGGGCAGGTGCGGAGGAGGATATTGTATTTTGGTTTCAAATTGTTTTACATTCCTGAGATTTAGGAGCACACCTGCAGATCCTGCTGTCCAGAGGGAGGTATAACTATCGTCCCGGGTCATTTTTTATAGCTGTGTACTTCAAATTAATGCATTGCTCTTTGTAGTCCTTTGTTGCAGTTTCTGCATGTTGCTAAGCAACCAGTATGTTAGGTAAACAATTCTAAACAGCGCAATTCTCCGGTTCCTCCAAAGGGAAAATGTGTATGTGAAAAGTATTGAACATCATCAACTGCTTCTTGTGCAATGCTGAATCATGTGGATGCCTCGCTTTGAACAAAAGTTTGCCTATAGTATGGTCAAAGGCTGATTTGTCCAGAATCCCAAGTGAGAACAGTAACGACCTCTGGGATGGCAGCAGAAGATAAAGACAAAGCTCTTGGAGATGAATAATAGTGCAGTCAGGGTAGCAAGATTTATCAGGGCAATTAGGAATATTCTGTGGGACCTCCCAACCCTCAGACAAAAAGCAAATTAGCGCTGCCACAGTTATAGGAATGGGGGAATCGTGGGGAAGTTGCATGTTGGTAAATTGGAAAAAGAATCACAAGGGATTGTTCTGGGTAGTTAAGCTGGGAATAGTTACAGCAAGGCAATTAGGGCTTCTGGAGACATGTGTTCTTGCTGTGGTTTAGTTGGATGCAATCCACAAGTATTGCTGGGACTTGTTAGCAGGAAGGACTGAAGCATGTATTAGACGTAAGCTGCCTTTTTATGAAATAATAGTCTGCAGGATGGCAAAGGGGAACTTGGGTAGGACAGGGCAGTCTTGGCTTATGTACAGGTTGAAAGCAGCTCCTTGTTGTAAGCTGTGCCCAATGAAGTAAATGTCCTTCTGTTTAAATACATGAGAATATGGGTATTCTAATATAATAAATGTCTGACTGTCCATAACGCTTTGTTTGCACTCTGATTGGCTGTCTGAAACAACCAACCAGAGTGCTCTAAGAGCGTTCTGGACAGGAGGTGGCAATGGCACAGCAGAGCGCCGCCATGACAGCAGGGCTGGATGGGATGGAGCTGGGGGGTGAGGCCTTGCCCTCCCCCCCCCCCCAGCCTGGTGGGGGGGGGGGGGGGGCTTCCCCCCCCCCCCCCCCCCCAGTCTTGCTTCCTGGAGGCGGTGGCAACAAGGGGTGCTGGCCGAGAGGGACTGAGGGGACAGTAGGGCAAGCTCCTCCCTGCCCCCTGCTCCTGGGAGATGGCAGCGGTACAGGGTGGTGCGTGGTGGTGCTCTGTCCCCATCTGCCCCCCCACTCCCATCATGCCTGACGGGCAATTGGATAATGTTTACAGAATGGGCCTGTGGGCTTGAATGCTGGGTATGCCTATGAAAATAAACTTAAAAAACTGAATCTACGAAATGGTCAATCAAGTTACTCTGCAAGGGTCAAATTGTCCAGGAGTTGGGCCTGTTCTTTCAGGTCCTGGCTTGTGGCTGCTTTGCATATTAATTGGTGCTAATTATTGTATTAGGAGTTTGGCTGCTGGTAAATGAAGTGGTGCTGCAGAATAGCTGCTAGTTCAAGTTCTGAACTTGAGTAAAACTGAAGGCCTGGGATGAACAGTTCTGCACTAAACAGGAATGCAAAAGGCACTGAGGAATTAAAACCTAAGGTTAAAAGCAGTCATTGGGAAATCAAAATCTAGGCAACATGGGTGTCTTTACATGTGCTCCAGGGGCGCAGAAAGGGAGGGAGGCGGGAACACGTTTTCATTAGAGCAAGGGTGGACAAAATACAGATTGTGGGCCAGATACGGCCCACCAGGCAATTCCATCCAGCCCACAGGTGCCCACCAACTAATTGTACCCCACCCAGCCCTTCTGTCCACGAGGGTGGAAGTAAGGTGCCCACATATACACCCGCCAACCAACATACCCTGTTGCGCCTCATTCCCACACTTGTGCGCAGAAGGGTTCGGCCTGGCCAGCACACAGCTTCCATGTGGGGCTGCTGCTGCTCGCTCCGGGTACCAAGTAGGGAAGCGGGTGCAGGGGCAAGCTGCACGGCACATGGGAGTGGAGCAATAAATCCCTTTAAGGTTCAAACCACCCTTTACTTTGTAACTAGCCAAGAGAAACAGGAGCAGACTAGATCTTCAGTTCCAGTAAAGCCCTGAAGCCATATTAGTTTATTCCAGCTAAGGGAGTGGTTCCAAGCATTGCATCCTTCTAGTGGAAATGATGTTGATACTAAAGACTTCAAAGTAGTTGGCAGTGTGGGAGTATGACTGTTGAGTACACTTTTGAATGTTGATGTCTATCACCTGCTGTTTATACAAAAGAATTAATAACCTTCATTACCTTTACTAAAAAAGTGTCCTGACTGTCACTGGCCTTTAGCTCTCCAGTAAAACTTGTTCTGTTTTCCCATTCAAATGAAAATGGATGCATAACTTATCTTTAGGAGTGAATCAATGGTTCTCAGAATATATTCTACACTTCTGTCTATTTAGTTATAAATGTCAAGGATATATAACACAATTACATTTCTACTCGTTATTATTATTATTAAAAAGAAGAAAATAGTTTATATTCAGCCTGAAGACTCCTCTTCATGAATTTTAGTTCCATTTTATCTATAAAATTACCTGTGGATGGGAGTTGTCTTAGAGAATTTGAAAGCTAGAAGATACATTAGGAAAAGCCTGAGTGTTAACACAGAGTTTATTGTTCAACTTTAGCTGAGTGGGTATTCTTGCATTAGGCTCCACATGTCCTTTCAATGCAAATGCCAGGGAGCTTTGCCTGAACAAAGAACAAAGGGCAGGGCAGCGAAGGGAACACACTTGAAGATGCTTGGTTTATTGGAAATGATGTAAAACAAATGCTGGCAGCGTGTCAAAAAGTCATTAAAAAGCACAAGTGGTTCCTATACAACCTACATCAGGTGAAGGAAGAAGTAGATTGTGTAATCCCACCATTGTCATTAGCTCTCTTTTTTGGGTAGGAGTGTACATAAAACACATGCAGCTTTTTTACAAAACCCTCCTTCAACTACTCTATATACGCATCCATGTATTGTTGGTACTAAAAGCCATGATCACTGCACTGACACTGGCAAAATGAGTGGAAACATATTTTAATCATGCTTGACTTTCTTGGGTAACTTATTCCATCTCTGTGAATGTCTGAGACACATTTAGGGAGCCAGGTGACTTAAAGTATAAAGCTGTGGCACCACAATTCAAGTCCATCTTGAGCTCTTAAAATGAAACAGTTTCTGTGGCCTCCTCTGTTAACAATCTGACCCTACACACTTTTTCCAAAGAAAGCCACTGTGGGCGAAGGGAGGGTGGGCACTAGGCTGGATCACATCCTTCAGACCCCATTTTAATGTGCATTGAAATCAACGGCACTGATTTCAGAGGTACAAATCAGGCAATTATTGAGGAAGAGACAGCAACTTGCTGTATTAAACAATCTCTTGTTACTTTGCATTTGTAAATTTATCTTTTTTAAATGCAATAATTGCTTAATGGTTCAGGCACAGGGAGCTGATGTGAAGGTCAGGTAAGATAGTTCTTTCCAGTAAAAATAAAAGGCACCAAAAGAAAGAATTGAGAAACTCCAGTTACAAGCCATCCACCTCACCTTGGCTTGGGAGTTATAGGACATTTCAGCTAAACTTAATGCTGCTGCCTTCACCTTCTCAGGACAGGGAAAAGCCAGAGGGCCAGGTCCTCAACTGGCATCAGTTGGCATTGAAATGAAGTCACTTTACACAAGCTGAAGATCGGGCCGTTCAGGGAGAAGGAACCTGCAGGTCCCACTCCAATAAGCAATTCAGTCTCTTGCTGGCTCCAGAGAGACCTTGCAAAGCATTGAGTGACTTCAGGTCATCTCCCCTTCTGAGCCTCCCACGGACCAGCTGCGATAGATGGAAACGGCTCAGGCAGACTCAGACAGGGCTATGCAGGCAGAAGTGTACAACGCTGCTGTCACTGAGAAATGTGTGCCTAGACCAAGTTTAACTTAAACCAGCCAACGAGGAAATCCCAAGATCCCAAATCAATTCTTCCAGAGTGCTTTACCTCACACTGTGTATTAAAGTCTGCGAGCTGAGTTATTGTATCAGGCTTTTTATTTCAGCTGAGTTTTGTTGATAATTTCAGTTAGGAGAGAGAAGGAAGGGGGGGATTATACCAGAAAGGCCTTTTATGAATATTTATAGCCAAGACATGTCAGCCTCAATACTTGTAAATGAAGACAGGTTGCTTGTGCTGTTGGAAATTGTATTAATGGAGGCAGCATTTAGTCAAGGGGAAAAACTGGTTGTTAGAGATAATGAATGGCAAAGGGGAGCTTGAGTAGGACAGGGCAGTCTTGGCTCACGTACAAGTCTAACGCAGCTCCTTGTTATGTTGGGTGTTCTGGATGAAGCGGCTCTTTTTGTGTAGTCTGACTGTTTGTGAAAGTTTTGTGGAGTTTCCTGTCTCTGGTGTTAGGATCAAATGCAAATTAACTGCAGGGCATTTTGCTAAGGGGAAGGCAGTGAGATGTGAATCTTTTCCTAGGGTAGTAGGAGAATACATATATAATTTCATAGTCCACTCCTATCAGCATCATTTTTTCTCCAATTTTTTCTTGAGTAGGTGTGAACACAATGAATCCCTTCTTTGGCGACTCCAGTTACAGCAGGTTGGAGTGGTTTGAAATTTCTACCTGAGCCTCAGACAGATAACGCAGCCCTTGACACTGTAAATGGTTCGGGTAAGGAAGATTAGCCTGGGCTGCTTGTGGTGTACATGTTCAGTCATGTCTTCTGTACAGCTCTCACTTCCAAGAGGATATTTTTCCCTAGCTGGCTTGCTAAATTATGTTACAGGGTATATTTCCTTTGCTGCCCACTTTTCAGTTTCTAACACATGCAGTCCAAGATTAAGCAGTAATTTTTGTTTCTTGATCCTGACTTGATCCATTTGTTTCTTGATTCTCATCATTTCCCTGATTTGGATAGATATTCATTGTACTTTGGAGAGGTTTGGGATTCATCATAAAGTTAAACAGAGCCACTAACATTTATAACAAAGGAGTAGTTTTAGTCTCTCGTAGTGGTTCTTGAATAATATATATTTATGTGGTCTGTTTTTCTGGACTTCTAACGCAATAAAAGTCAATGGCCTCTTATCTTAATAATAGTTTGTTGTAAATCACAAGCCGCCTTCTCATAGGAACAAACTTTCATGAAGGAGTTTAGTGCCCCTCTCTTCTTTTCTAAATTATATCAAGAAAAACTAGGAGATGCCAAACATAGATCATCTCATTGTTGCCTCATTGCTTGCAAACAGTTTTGAAATGGGTGAGTGATAACTCCTCAGCCTACTTAACAGATGTTTCAGTTGACTTAATTCCATGGTTGTTCTGATCCTGGGGCATATCTTCTAAATCTATTAGACAGTGCATAATCCAGGTTTGCTTAACTGCTGCTTTCAGCCCTGTGTGCCTCCTGTATAGGGGGCGATCATTGGTTGCCTGCTGTAAGAGAAGGTTTTGGTCTGGTGGTATGGAGAAACAAGCAGGATACGAAACAACAGAGATAACATGCCTCTGGTAAAATATTTCAGTATTATTAAAAGAACAATGACTGAGATATTAATTACTTGCCCTGGTGCCAGCAAAGTTAAAGATTTGCTTGGTCAGGAATGGGAGTCTAAGATCAAAAGGACACTGAAGAGGGGATAGAGTTTGGACTAGGACTCGGGAGACCTGGGTTCTATTCTCAGCTTTGTCCTAGGCCCATGGGGTGCCTTTGGTCAAGTCGTTGCTTCCCTGTGCCTCAGTTTCTCCAACTGTAAAATAGATGACAATACTGGACTCCTTTGCAAGGTGCTTTAAAATCCAATGTTTAGTAAACTGTGCAAGAGCTGGGTCTTATTATTATTTATTATCTGTGATGGGCTGGCATCACGGATGATGCTCAAGGGCAACCAGCACGGTTTCATTAGGGGCAGGTCATGTCAGACCAACCTGATTGCCTTTTACGATCAGGTCACAAAAGCATTGGATGCAGGTGTCGCCGTGGATGTAGTCTTTCTGGACTTCAGCAAGGCCTTTGACACTGTCGACCACCCCATCCTCATTGAAAAACTAGGCAACTGTGGCATTGATGCCTACACAGTCAGATGGATTGCAAATTGGCTGAAGGGTCATACTCAGAGGGTGGTGGTGGTGGACGGGTCATATTTGACCTGGGGGGAAGTGGGCACTGGAGTCCCCCAGGGCTTGGTCCTTGGGCCCGCACTGTTCAATTTCTTTATCAGCGATTTGGATGACAGGGTGAAAAGCAACCAGTTCAGATTTGCTGATGATACCAAAATTTGGGGTGAGGTGGGCACGCTAGAAGGGAGGGAAAGACTGCAGAAAGACCTGGATATGTTGCAGGGGTGGGCTAACAAAAACAGGATGCGTTTCAATACGGACAAGTGCAGGGTGCTGCACTTGGGCAGTAGTAACCAGCAGCACACTTATAAGATGGGAAACTCCCTTCTTGAGAGCACGGAGGCAGAAAGGGATCTTGGAGTCATCACTGACTCCAAGATGAACATGGGCCGACAATGCGAGGTCGTGGTCGGCAGGGCTAACCGGACACTATCGTGCATCTGCAGGTGCATCTCAAGCAGGTCCACTACAATGAGAGGCTACGGGACCTGAACCTGTTCAGCCTTCACAAGAGAAGGCTGAGGGTGGACCTTGTGACCGTCTATAAACTCACTAGGGGGGACCAGAAGGGTTTGGGGGAGACCTTGGTTCCCCTAGCGCCCCCCGGGATAACCAGGAATAATGGCCACAAGTTGTTGGACAGTAGGTTTAGATTAGACATCCGTAAGAACTACTTCACAGTCAGGGCGGCTAGGATCTGGAACCAACTTCCAAGGGAAGTGGTGCTGGCTCCTACCCTGGGGGTCTTTAAGAAGAGGCTTGATGACTACCTGGCTGAGGTCATTTGAGCCCAGTTTTCCTCCTGCCCAGGCAGGGGGTTGGACTTGAAGATCTACAAGGTCCCTTCCAACCCTACTTCTATGATTCTATGATATCATATATGAGGGGATGAGTTTTCAGGAGCTGTTTTAAAGAACAGAGCAACACTGAGACTAAGGCAGGGGTGGGCAATTATTTTAGGCGGGGCTTACCGAGTTTTGGCAAGCTGTCAAGGGCCTCATGGGTAGCCCTGCCCCTTGACAGGTGCCCCACCTCCTGGTCGTCATCTTGTGACCGGAAGTCCTAACCCTGACCTTTGCCACCAGAAGTCTCTCCCCTTGCCCCCAGAAGTATTCCTTTCAGCAAGGGTTTTGCCATCTTGGAACCAGAAAAATACCAAATTATGTTCTAAAAAGCAAACATCTACAACATTCATTAATTTGATTTCAAAAAATATTTTTGTCCTGATTTACATGTGTTCGTGTATTGTACACAGAGGTGATTGCACAATACCATAAAGTGAAGTCTTACACTTGTATATTGTGGACTGGGTATAGGTTTGTGGGGGGCTGTGGAAGTGTGGGTATGTGGGGTGTGAGGGAGGGTGTGAGTTTACCTGTGGGGTCTGGATAGGTGTGGGGGGTGTGGGTGTGGGGTGAGGGAGCATGTGCATGTGTATGTGGATATGTGGAGTGTGGGTGAGTATGGGGTTTGTGGGGGGTTGTGGGAGGGGAGGATGGATGGGGTGTGGTGTAGGGATCTGCATGTATGGCAGTCTTGAGGGGGGGAGTGTGGGTGCATGTGTATGGTGGGGTGTGCGTGTGGGACTTGCCCTACGAACACCCCCCTCCCTACTCCTGGCCCTGGGGTACCAGCATGGTCCTTATGCTCCCGTGCTCCAGTAGAGCAGCCAGGAGCCACATGGTGCTGGAGCAGTGCAGACAGGAAGGCAGGGAAATGGCTGGGGGTGGGGTAGGCTGCTGGGTCCTTCTGCCGGCTCCCCCTGGGTCCTACTGCCAGCGTCTCCTGTCATCTTTGACAGGCAGCCAGAGAAAAATTAATTTTCTAAATTTTTTAGGGGCCCCACAGGCCAGATAGAATGACCTGGCAGGTTGGATGCAGCCTGTGGGCTGTATTTTGCCCACCCCTGGACTAAGGAGATTGAAGCAGAATTGTCACCAATTGCTGAATGGTTAAAGCACAGACAACCCCAGGCCCAGCTTGGCTCATGCTTTCCTTGTTTCACTCCACGGATAAGTTTACAAGAGAGCACTTGGGACTATCACTCCCTTGAGAGAAACAAATCAGATGGCCACGATGTATTGCTAAAGCACATGCTAAACTGCACTGATCACTAAACATTGCTGTGGTTAGCTTCTACTCCTGATCCTTCCATGTTTGTTGAAAGAGAGACAGAGAAAGTTTGAGCACTTTTCCTACCTCCACCATAAACTCTTTAGACAAGTACCTCATCTTCATATCTGTTCCTAAAGTGCCCACCATGGAGTTTGCACTCTAAAAGAGCACAGTTCAAACTTCCTCTAACCAGACTGCATCTCAAAGGCAGGAGACGGAGGCATAACAACATGGCTGGATGCCGGGGGTAGCTGCCATGTGCAGAGGCAGTGGTGACTTCTGATTGCTGGTGTGATTGTGTGGCTGCAGCAGCAGACTTATTTTTTGCCCCCCTACACCCAAGTCAGTGCCCGAGATGAATGCCCCAGTGGCCCTGGTCTAGTTATACCACTGGCAGGATAGGAGGTCTCCGTGGGCCTTCAGAGGCTACTCAGCTATGCTGTGCCTGAGGTACAGAGACACAGCGACTTGGGCAAAGGTGCCAGGAGAGGCACAAATGCCTCTCTCCCAATAGGGCTACTAATGATGGTGGAGGTTCACCATGGACCTGTCTGGAGGGCCAGCTGGCAGCCCCACACAGCTGGTGCGGAGATTTGATTACCCACTCTGCATGTAGAGAGCTTGGCCTGGGCATGGAGAAATTTGGGGTTTGCTTTAATATAATTCACTTGATTGCCTGATATGATCACAAAAGCATTTGAGTGGTTTTCTTCCTGCAATCCATGAATATTTTCCATCTTGATTGTTTTTGTAGGGTTTTATGGTGATTTTTTTTAAACATATATATTATTTAAGAATTACTAATATTTCTAGCCCAAATAGAAATAAAAAGCCCCTCTGGTTTTGTGTTCCAGAAGCGTGTACATTTATAGGGTGCATACTATTATTGAAAGAGCACTTGCCAGCTCTGATGGTTCATGAACTTGCGCGTGTTTGCTGGGGGAAGGGGGTGGGAATATAGTCTGCAGTTTATGGTTTTCAAACAACTACAAATACTTGTTTTATGTAGGACTGTTTAACCTTAGCGCGTTGGGGAAATGGTCATGGTAACATGTATTTGTTGGAAATAGGATTTTTGTACTGGTAAAAATCCATGCTTGGTTACAAGGCTGGCCAGATCATTGCCTTCAAACAGAACAATCATAATAAAGCAAACCTTTTACGTGATGATTTTTCTCTTGTGGCTAGTGGGAGTTTTGGAGGAAATTACAGACAGTAACATGCTATCATTTAAAAATTGTTCAGCAGTTTGGCAAGGACTATGCTGGATAAGAGATGCAAAATTGAAGGAATCGTTTTTACTGCTAACCATTACAGTGCATTTTCCCCCCTCGTGATAACACTCAGTGAAGTCTTTCTTGGATATGCACTGAGGAATAAAGCCCATAGCTTTGTGACTTTCCTTATCCTTCCCCTCCCCCTATCGCATCTGTTCCATATTAACAATAGAGCTTTCTCAGGGTGAATTCCACCAAACCTTATTAGGGGGCAGATGCAAACCTATTACTTATGACAGGATCCAAATGGAGTTATATTCCAGATGAACATTCTCTGCTTTGTCGTTAACTAAAGGGAGGTTGGAAAGACTTTCCAAGTTTAAAATGTTTAGGAAAAGGAGATTTAGAAAAAATATATAGAGATTTTCTGATGAGTGTGAAGGGTATGTGGGGAGGAGCATAGGTTGTGGAGTGGCTTTTCTTCTTAGGTGTTAGATACATTGTTTGAAATAGAAACTTCTTGGCAAGATAGTTGAAAGCTCTCTTAAAACAAGAAGTCACTCATTTCTCTGGCTCCAGCCAGCTAAATCAGCCCTATTTTCTCTTATCTATTAATCTACACCAGTGAACTAAATGCTAGAATTGTATTTACAAGGGAAATTTAAAATTAACTTGAAATCTGCTTACCCACTGGGGAAAGTCTGACAAGCAAATGAAAAGGATCTGAATTTTAATACGTTATAGTTCTTTAGATAAAGTTGTAGGCTCGCATTGTCATCTCTCCATCATTCAGAGCTCAGACTTTGAAATAAGATCTAACAAGGGGCCTCTTGTGAGTTGCTTAATCTGTGGGCTTCCCAAGGATGCTCTAAATAGCCTTACAAAAAAGTTCCATGCATAGGACCATATTTTGCACTTGATCCATGCAAAGAGCTAGCAGGGAGAGCTCTCCCTGAAAGTGGGAGTTTGACTTCCTGGCACTCTCCTCCCCTGCAGTATTCACTGTAACTGGGAGGTGTGCTCTCGGAGCAGAATTCATCGCTGGTACCATCCTTTCACTGGGGTCAGGGAGAGCGGTTTGCCATAGACCAGCGGCAAATAACCGGTTCAGCTACATTGCTCCATTCCCACCTTCTTTGGGGCAGCTAACCTGTGGCCACTTAAGCCAAGAAGATTGGCATTTATGAAGTTAAGGAGTTAAAAAATGTCGGTAGCCTCAGTCCAGTTACCAGTGAATATTACCAAAGCCAGCACTATCACGTTTTGATGTTCACATTAAGCTGGTATCAACTTTGCCCACACTGTACCTTCTTTGTTGATTAAGTAAGACATTTTGGTCTTCAGGGCTTTCAACCCACCATCTCCTTAAATTTGCTAACAGGTGTTTTGCAGTGGAAAGGGGAGACAGCAAAGGAAAGAATTGTTAATTAAATTCGTGCCTCCCTTGCTGCTTTCCGTGGAGAGCTGGCTACGAAAGGATGTTATAGCTAAGGTTGAATTTTAAGGGGGCAAGCTGTGAGGTTACCCTCCGGAGCCAGCTTACTCCAGAAAACTGGAGTAACTCCAATGAAGTTTGGAATAACACCAACATACAACAGATCTCAGTGAGATCAAAATCAGGCCATCGGGGATTGACTGCGAACTCTGGATCAGGAGTGGGACTTGGCATTGGGGAAAATTGCACCTTAGGTTCTCAAAGCCTTTGGGCCTATCTCTCTTTCTCTGCCTGCCAACTCTGACGTTATATTCTGTTTCCAGAGCTAGAGCTGCAGGTAACCAGCTGTGCAAAATGCTGATAAGGGAAACTTGAGGAGTCTATAGCCAGACTGTCTGAGTGTTTCCATTGCTGGAGAGCAGGCACAATCAACTCAGTCTCAGAATACCCCCTCGGGAACTGACCCCCTCTAAGATCTTTTTCAGGCAGACTCTTTGAGGCAATGTGGCTGACTTGGGCCATGCTTGACATAAAGTGGGCTACAGACTGTTTACCCAGCCCTGAGATAACCCCCCCACAAAAACGGGGACTTTCCTTTGGTCTAGAATTTGCTTGGAGGCTCCAGCACCCTCCTCTTGGATGGCAATAAAAAGCCCAACTAGATGCTGCTAGCAGTATAGAGGGTAGCCACAGATCTCCCAGCCACAGTTGCAGCCCTTTGGAGCAGCTGGCAGCCACCTTCACTTAGATAGCTCTCAAGCAGCTTTTGCACCCAGGAACTAACCCTATATACACAGCAGCCCCAGTATCAGGGAAGTACAAGACCGATACCTTTGCACGTCTTAGAATCAGAAATACAGAGAAATAAGAGATCATCAGATCCAGCCCCACGCGCTGAGGTCAGGTCAAATGCATTTAAATTATTTTGGTGTTTTGTTGCTGTTCAGCCTGTCCTGGAAGCTGCATGCCAGCATTTAAAAAGATGGCATTTGTTTCAGGGTATTTTTCTTTTTATTCTCTTGTGTTTTGTTCTCTGTGGGACAGACAGCATTAGTCAAAGCAGATATAGGTGGCCACAAACAGATATGGGCACCATACCTCTACATTACCCTGAAGGCTCAATCCCCTGTACGGGTAAGCATTTTGATCACTTTAAAAGAAATGTTAAATCCTGCCCAGTGGTGTTTTCCTGAGTGATCTCTGCTTACAGCCACTGTATACCTCAATATATGTTTTACTTGCTTCAAATAAGCAGTGAGGGACCACAATGGCTCATGACAAAAATCTCTCTGATTTGCTAGTGCACACCACCGTTTGGTACAGCCAGAGCTGACTGTTATAGCTAAGCTCAGGAAACTAAGCATTCCCATGAGCTCCAGGGCTGGATTCAGCTTGTGCATGTCTGTTTTATAGATGATGCATGTGACCATTATTTGTCCTTGTTAGCACTTGGCTTGCTTGCCTATTTATGCTGTTCTGCTCTTAAATTTTGAAGTATTGTGTATATAATTACCCCTTCTATATTTGTGGGGATGATAAATATTTTTATATGCCTGGATAAAGCAAGAACATAGTAAAGAATCCAAAGACTGCTGGCTCACTGTTCATTTCCAGAGGTATACCTCAGTATAAATAAGCATGTGGTTATGAGATGGCTTTTAGCTGGCTAGGGCCAGTTCACTGCTGCACATTCTCTTTTGTCTGTATGTGCTTGTGGGCACTGCTGGTCAGATTTGTAAAGCAAATGAGCTGTTAGCTCAACTTGCAATTATTATTTTGCTGTCTTCTCTCATCCAGGACAGTGATTTGAGGAGCATCTGCCAAGGGCATCTCTCTTAGCCCTGTACTGCAGAGACTAGGGTTGAGAAATGCTTGTCATCTTGTGGAATACATCTGAACTCAATTAGGCAGGCCCAGGGAGAGAACTGCTAGTTAAAGGCTCGAGTATTCATAGACTCCACACCACCTTATATGGAGGCCTCGGAGACAAACACAGACACACGTTCACCAGGGATACCTTTTCAAAGTGGCTCTGGCGCCAAACAGCATTTTAACTCATCTGCTGCGTGTGGCAAACCTCAAGTCCTTTATTTGAGCAAACTCGCAGCAACCGGCAAGCTGCGACAGGAAATGCCCAGGGTAATGAACCAAGCGCTCCAAACTGATAACGTGCTTTTGAACACAAGGGATGCTGAAGTGCCTCCAACTGAAAACTGCACTTCTCACCCCACCCCTCCACACACAGAGTCAAACCACGGTGCAAGTAAATCTCTGAGAGCAGATGACTTTTTCTCCCTTGTTTAGCAAGGTAAGCATTATACAGGAGATTGTTAGGTGCCTAAGCCCCCAGGAATTAGTTGCCTGGCTGCTGTTTATGCTTTTAAAGCCTTTCTCCATAGCTGTAGAAGTGCATTGTGGTCTCTAGAAACAAGCCAAGGAGTTTCAAAAGTTCTTGGGTCTGATCTCATAGTGGGCTCCTTTTGTGGCCCGGGGGGCCAGCTTCCACACAACATTATCATACCTGGATGGGTGAAAAGAGCAGCTTCTCAGAATCATTCAAAATCAAGCCATTAATTATTTTAGCCTAAAACCAGACTTTTTTTAATACTAAGTTCAGGAGCCCAAATTTCTAACCCCCTCTGCCTCTTAAATCACCGATAACAGGGCTATCCAACGGCTGGTCCATGAGCCAGATGCAGACTGCCAGGGGTTAACCAGCAGGCCCTCAGCTCCTGGTACAGGCTCTACTACACTGTTTGCTCTCCTGCTGCTGCTGCAGGAATCTCTGGGCTCCCCCTCCCCCCTCCCCCTTCCTCTTCTGGCCCCTGCCTCTGTGAGGCTCGGGGACCCTGTGCCGTGGGGGCAGCAATGCAGCACAGCAGGGTTTGCCCGCTGGGCACAATGTGGTTGGAGGCAAGGGGGGCTGTGCAGCGCAGTGCAGTGCAGCATGTTGTGTGGGAGGCATGTGGTCCACATGACATGCATTCAGGTCTTGCAGACCCTGGCCATACGGAAGTTGAACCACCATGACCTGTAAAATGGGATTAATAACATTTGCCATCACACAAGGCTGTTAATGTTTGAATAGCAAAGAACTTGTGTTTTTTAACAGTTGTACCTTCAACCGTGTGCCTTTTAACGTTTGTACTTTCAGCCTGACCTAAAGTCCAGTGAAGTAAATGAATTTCCTGTGCTTTGGACCAGAACCTGTATTGTACAACTGCCTAAAAATGTGTGCCTTTATGGAAGGAAATCCTGTCCATGATAGAAGATCTCCAGCTAAACAAGCTAGAAAGAAAAATGGAACATTTTGCTGGAAATCAAACAAAAAGTCCAAATATTAAGAGAGAGAAGGTTCCAAAACATTCAGAAACGGTGTCTGGCCTAGAATAGCCCCCTCTCACAGGGAACTCAAAGGGCAGTTATCCCCAGAACATTTACGAGACACCACTAAGGAACATAGCTGCGAATTCCTGATACCAACCTTATCCTAACCCTGGTGAGGACATCAAGACTGTGCTTGCCAAGAAAACAGCTTAGATCTAAATCCTTGATTTAAGATCGTTTCAAGTTCTGAAGCTGAGCAGTATTCCCATTAAGCAGACAGTCAGAATCTCATGCTCTTTGTCATATTTTTGAAATCTTGCTGTGTTTTATGTTTTTTGTTGTCTACAAAAGTGTGGTTACAAAATATGATAAAGACTCTCCCAAAGAGAGAGAAAGAGAGGCTATTTCCTAACCCTTTCCAGAATTCCTGGCTGGTTGCATATTTTCTTGGTTATGGGAACCATTAGAAATGGTTGCTTGATGGAAGGGTTTAGCTTTTGAGCCTGGTCTTGTTTTACAAAGTAATTTAAAAGTTTGAGAATTGTTAAGCTACACGTTCCTCACTTCTCTGGCTGGATGTACTGTGCCATAGGATTTTTACCATCATCCTGATTTAAAAGATAGACAGAGGGGGGTATTATTTGAATACAGCCCCCTCACTTAATATTATACCTACAGCACAAAATAATTTGAGCTACATTGTGCCATTCATGCATATTGGGCCAGAGCAACAGTTTGTAATACCTGGCATAGTTTCTTTAAAGTTCATGGTGCTCCACTTGCTCACACTAGCAGTGGATTTTGTTAGTAGTGTAACTAGGTAGGGTGCAACGCCAACTAGGAAGGGATGCCAGAATGCCCCCCTGGAGTTTTTGCCACAGCAGACACAGCCCTACTCTAGGGCTGTGCGAAGCTTTGGTAGCCGATTCGATTTGGAGGAGATTTGGCCTGATTTGGAGACCAAATCTCCAAATCTGAATCGAACAGGATACAAAGTAAAAGCTTGGAATCGATTCAAAGCATCCAAATCAATTTGAAAAAAGATTTGGAAAAGATTTGTCCGATTTGGAGATTTGGCTATAGATTAAACGGCTGCCTCCAGCAAGTAAGTCTTTTGGGATTGGGGGGGAAAGGGAAGGGGTGTGGGAGAGAGGGATTGGGGCTGGGGCTGGGGCTGGGACAAGCTGCCCAGTCAGGGCAGGGGGCGCATTACTCAGGGAGGGAGGTGGGGGAGGTGCAGGATGCGGGTGCGGCAGTGCTGGGAGCGGGGGCTCTGCCCTGCTACCACTTGCCCATTTGAGGCAGGGGGGTGGGATGCGGGCACGGCTTGCTCCAGGCAGAAGGGGGCAAGTGGCAGTAGGGCATAGCCCCCGCTACTAGTGCTGCCGCACCCCGTGCCCTCCACGCTGGCTGTCAAGCGGCTGCAGGGCAGAGCCCCTGCTCTCAGTGCTGATGCAGGTGCAGCAGCACTGGGAATGGGGGCTGTGCCCTGCTGCTGCCTGAAGTGAGTCACGCCTGCATTGTGCGCCCCCCTTGGCACGGTGCCGCGTGCTGTCCAGGAGCTGGGGCAGCTCCACCTGTCGGCCAGAGCCTGGCACCGCTCAGCTCCAGCAGCCCCAGGTTCCAGGCAGCGCACAGCGCCCTGCTGAGCTACACTGTACCCGCGTGACGCGACAGCTGCTGCATGGGTGTCAGGCGGGGGTCAATCCCTGCTGCCCCACGTTGCGCGGGGGGGCTCTGCCACCAGCTCTCAAAGGCTGCTGCAGCCGGTGAGTGGGGGGCTTTGTTTTTTTGTTTTCTCAAGTGCTGGGAGGCTGGGCCAGGTGGGGGAGGGGCCGGGCAGGGCAGCCGTGGGGGCTTCTCCCGTGGAGAGGGAGTAGGGGGCTGGGGGGGGGATGGGGCTGGGCAGGACAGCTATGGGGGCTTCTCCCACAGCTCCCCCCACCTGGGGAGAGGCAGACACAGCCGGAGGAGCCACCCGGCTGTGCCTGCCTCTCCCTGGCCGATCCATATCTTTCAGAATCGCTGCCGAATCTTCCGAAGATGATTCAGGTGCCGAATCTTCTGAAGTCCTGATTCGATTCAGGACAGCGATCCAAATCAAATCACTGTCCTCTGAATCATCTGAATCCGAATCAAATACTTCCCTCTTCGCACAGGCCTACCCTACTCCCAGTAGCATATTTGGGAGAGTGGGGCAGGGCGGGGGGCAACAAGGCATCAGAGGTGGCTTCCAGGGACCCATGCCATGGGGCTGGTGCTGCCCAAGCTGACATTGCTGCTGCAGCACCTGCTTCACGGAGCAGAGAGCCCGAGGGGAAAAGACTTCCCTTTTCCTCATTCACCCTCCTACGGTCTACAGTGGTTGTCATACCCTTCCTGCCCCACCCTGGGCACTGAAGGAGTTTCCTATGATTCTGGGTATGACCCTTGAGAACTGTTTTCCGATACAAGCTGTTCTAGTGATTTGAACAGGACTAGTTGTGAAGTAAGTTACACTCCAGGTGAATACACTATTCAGAATCTGGTCCACAGTGAATTAATAATACAGAAAAGTGTGTGCGAGTCCAGAAAGCATGGCATCATATTGGTAAGTATGGAAATAACATTTCTATTTGACTGTAATGATAGAAACTTACCAAATACTATGCCTATGCCTATGTGCAGGTTTTTGAATCCATATAACTATGTGGGGAGGTAATATGTTTCGTGAAAAATTATAAAAAGAAGCAGAGAAAATATCAATCTACATGTTTCCTGACATGAGAAAGTCCAGGCATTTGATCCTTGGACTGTCAGGGGCTGCATATGGTAGACTAGAACAATAGGCAAGTTGCTGTAAAGCTAAAGGAAACTCCCCGGGGTGGGGTGACAACACTGTTGTCCAGCATTACCTTTCTAGGAATGATAAGAAGCATATAAAGAGTCACCTGTGAAGGTGGCTCTGTCTGAAATGCTTATTATCGATGACTTGAATCAGGTTGAAAATGAGAACAGGTGTTAGTTTCAAACAATTTGCCATTTTTCAGCAGTAGGAAGTTCTCTCTTTCTTAAAAAAGAGGACCTCTCATGTATTAGGGAGATTGCTTTCCTTTTGGTTGCAAAGTTTCCATTTTAAGAAGCTTTTTGGATTGTTGAGCTTGTACTATAAGTGCTCGGTCTGTAAAGCAGCCACAGCAAGAGACATTCGCTGTGTAAATGACATTAGCTGGTTCATGGCTGAGCCAAAATGCTTTTTCTGTTCAGCTTTTTCTTTGATAATCTGTCAGAGCAGTCCACTTGTGATGTTGTCAAGATGGTTCTTGTGTAGCTTTTATGACTTATTTTCTAAACATACTGATGAACAGTTTTTGTTCAGTTGAATATTAATTATATGTTTGTTTCATTTTTTTTAAATGACCATAACAATTATTTAATCAATGGACTATTTGTTCCAGCAGTAATTCCTTTCTCGCTTTTTTTGTGTGTTTACCAGTTACCAGGGGGATGAGAACAGCATAGGAAACTTAGATCTTGGGAGTAGGTAGGTAGATGCTTGGATAAAGCAGCTTGTGCTCACATCCATGGGTCTTGCGGCAAGAGTTGTAGAGTACTTCTTGGCCTCTTTGATCTCCAGTGCAGGTGGCTTTCTGCTACATCTTACTGCTTTCTCTGGGCCTTGGAATATACTGCATATGAAAGGATGTGTGCAGAACCAAATTCTTGTCTATTCTATCCTTTATAAAGAAAGGTCAGGAATGAGCTTGTTGGACTATGAACAGCTAATTATCCTTGCAAACAAAACACTTTACTACATGCTGAATTCTTTAACCAGCGTCCAGTGCCAGTGGTATTTTGTTTGTTCTCACATTTTTGTTCATTGGCTTGTTTGAAGGAGAGATTAGAGATAAACAAATATCTTTTCACTGGAAACGTATTTCGATTGCTACCAGGAAGCCAGCTGCGTACACTTGAAAGAACCTATGGCTCAAAGGGTCACTGGTCAAAGTATTTGCTTTCTCTGCCCCCAAAATTGTTACAAAATAATAGTATTGCATTAAAAAAAGTCAAATAAAAGTCAAATAAAAATGGTTCAAGTCTCTGATCAAGAGTTAAAATTTGACAGATAAAGCTTATTGTGGGGTGGGGAGGTCTGTTTCTTTTCCAGACTTCCCAGTACAAATCTCATGAACTCTCTTCCCTTATGAGATTATAGGCATTCCTAATATTTCTACTGACAGTCATTATATTTTTTTCTTCATAAGACAGTTCATTTGGTGCTCTCCATGCTGAACCATTTGGTAACAATAAAGGCCAGAAGTTATTGGCTGACAAAATGCAATATAATATCTCCTTTGTCATCTTGTGATAAGCTATGGCACTTATGATACTTAAGGCTCTTTCTGTGGTACAATGTATGCAAGACTGACAAAGTGAATGAGGAGTTATTGGAAAGAAATCCAGTAGCTCCAAGCACAATAGCCAACTTACTGTTCCTCGTCGGAGTTTGCACTTAATGCAGTCAGTGGTATAACGGCTGCCTGCTGCCAGTGTTGCTGTTACCACCAATGTGCATGTGTACTTTCCTTCCACTTCTATATCTGCCAAGAGAAACACTCAGAGCCATATAGTCGCGTGTTCCTTTTTCTGGAAATAATTTGTTAGGGTGCCTCAGTTAGACCACGCATCCTAGCGCTTGATTAAGTAAGGGCAAAGCCAGGGAAGAAAATTATTGATAAAAGATGAGTGCGTTTCTGTAAAAGGAAAGCAACATGCTAGTGTGCACACACCTGAGAAAGGCAGTGTCTGAAGTGCAAGTGGGGTTGGATGGAGAAGGTGAATCAAAGGGTGGTAGTAAGGCTGTTTTTGGGTGTGATAGCATGACCCAGCTGTTTTGGGGAATCTGGGAATCCACTGGTGTGAACTTAGAAGAGGAGATCCTGCAACTCCTTTCGTCACCACAGCCCATGAGTCTGTTTTCTGTCTTCATCCACTCATCTTTCTTGTAAGTGGGTTAGGAAAGAAGGGCTTGGGGATCTCCATCTGTGTCATATTTGGAAGGAGGTAAAGGCTCAGGCCAGAGCGGACCACAGAATACAGCTTTCAGAATTAGCCAGCTGTTCATGCACTGAGTGAGATGGGAGTAGATCTCATTCTTGTTGTAGTTTTGTGTTTGTAATAATACACAAAGGACGAGGTCCCTGGTGTCCTGGGGACTGAAAATGCTGTTCCTGGCTTGAAGGGCTCGCTGTGCAATTGCACCTCGACACCTCCTGTTAACCGACTTTGGGCCTAAAGCTCAGATAGCAATTTCCCTATGAGTCAGGAGGGGTTTCTGTGAGCTTGAAACCCAACCCAGAGGCTGGGCCCTAAAGCACTGTTACATTTTGGTAGCAGCTTCAGTGGACTCTCATGGAAGGCTGGCATGAATAAATGCATCATAGTGCTTCTGTCTTGGAAATCAAAAGAGTTCCCTCCAGCAAAACTAGGTCTTATCAGGGAAATTATAAGAGAGATCTCAAAACACCCCATTGCTTAATTAGGATAATGTATAAAGGAAGGACATGAACCAGCTGAGAAAAGAAAATTAGGCCCCAAGTGGGAAAATTTTGCAAATCTTAAATACAAAGAGCCAGGAAATCCATCTGAATATAGGTGCCTAGGTGCCAAAGCATGAGTGCTTTGTACAGTGTAAAATCTTGCATGTGCCTCATGGGAAAATCCCAAGGCAGCTACAGAGAAATGAGGAGACTGAAATCAGTCCCAGCAACAATATTTTCTACAGAAGGAAAGTCCCCCAGCAGAGAAACCATGGAGGAGTGATGCAAGGAAGACAAAGAAAAATGAGTTCTCCAAACACTGAATATTGTCTATATTTTTCTTTTCAAGCCAGAGCCAGTTAACACCCATACTCTTCCCCAGAACAAGACCCTAGCAGCCTGTAGGTTGAAATTCTAGGCAACAGGCCCAAGGCCAAGGCTTTGAGTAGGTGGGAAACAGCTGTTCTTTTAGGAATTGATGTCACTGTGAATTCCCAGTTGAGCCTTGGACATGGCAGGGGAAGTGGGTGATCATGAAAAATGTGTATGATGTGGTGTTATAATGGTCAACAGATAATTAGCTACAATGACCAAGATTTAATGAATCCCAGAGTTCCTGTCACCTGAGTGTTGGTGTTTAAAATCACAGGAGTGCAAGACAGGAAACTTGGCTTAGTGTTGAATTGAAGAGAAATTCAACTCCATAAAGAAGTTAGAAATCTGGGAAAAACATTAGAAGGGGAAGACTGCATGTGCTGCTGGAGTGTGTCAGCAGGAAGTGCGATAAGAGTAGCAGAAGCAAAACTTTATAACAAGGCACATAGCAAACCACATCCCCAGCCTTGGCAACTGGGCAGGAAGCCCGATATTCTGACATGCATTCCCAGAACCATTTCTAATAGCTCCTCTTCTAAAGCTCTTGGATCAGGACTTCAAAAAAGTTCAGTTCCCATTTTGATGTCTGAAGAAGTGTCCAGACTTTCAAGATTGCAGGACTCTGAGTACTCAGCTCTTTGGAAGATGTAACTGTAAGAGCTACAACGAGAGCATGGAAAACTAAAGAGACTCTTACCTGGGGGTCTAAATGGAAACTGAGGTGTCTTGGGAATATCACCCTCCCCGCGGGTGTTAGGCCTATGAGAATCTGTCCCTGAGCAGTTCGGAAAAAAATCAGGCTCTGGGCGCCCAGGTCCCGAGTTAACCAGTTATTCCTTAGGGACCTGGATATTGTACCTATAAACTTGCCCATACCTGCTGCTACAGACTGCAGTGGGGGGCAGGATTAGGTGCTTTGTTGAAATGTTTGTCTGGCTTTAAGGACCAATATAAAAAATATACCCAATCTGATTGCTTTAAAGAACAGTTTAAAACCAAAGAGTATTTGATTTCTCTCACTGCTGCAAGGAACTGTTCCCTGCAGCTGGCATCCTGCCTGGAAACGAACTGGTTCATTTTAATTTGAGAAGAATATCTCCGCTGGGGTACAGAGTAGGACTTTTTAGAAGCAACATGGGATCAAAAAGGACCTGCTTCTCCTCACGCAGAGTGACCATCTTGAGCTGCACTCCAGCCACAAAACCACAGTGAGGGAAGGCATCTCTTGTAAAAGAGTCATTTGTTCTTTCAATCCGACTAATACTATTTCACACAGAAATTGGTCTGAGGCCGTACAATCTGACAGCGCAGCACTGGGGAGGACCCCACAGGACTCTGAGAAGTTGGTGTTTAAAATCACAGGAGTGCAAGACAGGAGACTTGGCTCAGCACTGGTTTCCAACGCTGAATTTTTATGCATTTTGGAAAGTGTCAAAGCAGTAATTTTTAGAGTATTATAGAAACATTTGTTATTGATTTTACAGATCGTTGTTATTTAACAAAAACGAATGCTTGATGGTTTACAAACTGCCTGGGATTAAAGGAATCCATTGAGATCATAGCTTTCTACACTCCTTTTTTTAAAGATTTAGTCCCAAAAAAAACAAACCCCTAATTCTGTTACCTCCGTGCTAAACAGTCCAGCATCCCGT
>NW_005842067.1:2269196-2281235 GCF_000455745.1 Alligator sinensis | reverse complement strand
AAAGAGTGCTAGAAAGTCCAGGGGGGTGGCCTAGCTAAGTTTTCCGTGTGTTTTCCAACCAAGGAAAAGCTCTAACCCTGCACAGAGGGATGGGCCCCGGCCCCACAAGGTAGCTCAGATCTTTCTCAGGCCTCTCGGTGATTCCCTGGGTGCAGGCGGTGTCCTCTCCCTCTGGGTTCACACCCAGGGAGAAGAGGGCGAGAGCCTCTGGTATGATGCGCTCAGGTAGTCCATTAACAGACCTGCTCTATCTCTTTGTAGAAAGGAGCATTTAGCCCAAAGACTCAAAATCCAGATGATCCCCACAAACACGTGCTGCATTGTCCTGACTTCCTTAGGAACTGCACATGCACCTGCGTGGGCACCCTTCTGAGTGCTCAGCCATGTAAAACAGCACTACCAGGCCTCAGTGCTAGACCCGACCAGCCAATGGACGTGGCTCTGTGGTTTCCCTATTACTCGACTAACTAAGGTCAGGTGCTAGCTTTTCCCTTAGCCCTACTAGCATGCTACATTGACAAGGGACTCCAAGCATGGACGTGTCCGTCCCCGGAGCAAAACAACCTGTAACAGTAAAAGCAAAGTTTTGTGGGTAAAATGGCCTAAACTGGAGGCTCTCGCCAGCACAGTTCTGTCGGTCCAAGATCCCAAACTGCCGTACCCCTCCCAGAGCCGTGCTGGCTGGACCCTGGGCTCGGAAAAAGGATAGCATTCAGTGCCACTTCAGTGCCATGCAATGTCAGGCCTATCTTCCAGAGACATGTACAGTAGAAGTGTCAGCAGATATAGTCGTAGTTGATTACTAAATGTTATTTATCTTCTGGCCAATTTGTGCCGTTGCTTTTCCTCAAACATTTATGATTATCCATTTCCCCTTTTTGGCATGGAAGAAAGTGTATGCTTAACTTCCCTGAAAATAGTACCATAAATCTAGGAATTGGGAGCAATGGCTTGGTAATCATTTTCTTAAAGAGTATAATTTGGGGACAACGTTAAAAATTATTTTATTCCCTGATGGGAATAGAACAGATTATTTTGGAGTAATTATGATTTTAGAAACAATCCTGCCTCATATCTCAGTTTCTCTGAAATAATATTACAGGTAAGTCCCCAATTTTGTGCTGATTTTAAACTTGTGTTGCCTTCTCGCAGTCTCACCAAGTCCAGTGTATCTCACATGTTTAATGGTTTTAGGATCAGTCACTGAAAGCCCTGGTTAGCCCTACCTACTAGGACAGGGGTGGGCAAAATGCAGCCCATGGGCTGGATGCGGCCCGCCAGGTCATTCTATCCGGCCTGCAGGGCCCCCCCAAAATTCAGTAAATTAATATTTATCTGCCCCTGGCTGCCTGTCATGCGGCCTTCAATGGCTTGCCAAAACTCAGTAAGCGGCCCTCCGCCCAAAATAAGTGCCCACCCCTGTACTAGGACAATAGTGCCACTGATATCAATGGGAGTTTTTCCTTCAAGAGATCCCCAGGATTGGATTCCTGGAAACCTTTTCTCTAGTTGGATCTGGTTTTTATTTTTTCTTACCAGTTTGTTTGAGGGTTTTTTACACTATGTGCCAGTATTGTGTGTGCCAGTGATACACATTTGTTTCCTATCAGTCAAAAGTAAACCTACTAGAGCCCCAACCATGTACTCTATTGTTTGTTCACAATGTGTTTTTCTTTCTTTCTTGATTTTTTCCATGAGCCCTGGTATACAAGAATATTGAAAACTGAGTGTATAAATGAGCATAATACCACATCTCTCACATAAGAGTCCATTCTTCCCTTAATGCACACATTAATCGGGCTTGCATGGGTATATATATACAGGACATCTACATGTGCACCTTAATGCTCATTAGCCTATTTTAATATGCATTAAAGTATCACATAAAAAAACATACTTTATACTTAATGGGCGTGAAACTAGGCTAACGCACATTAAGTGTCACTTAAAAAGCATTCGCTTTAGTTAATGCGCGTTAAGCCGAGCTAATACGCATTTTCCTAGTACCTCGCAATGGAGGGCTCCTATACACGAGCTGCGAGGCTGCAGTGACACTGTAATTCCAGTGCGTCGGAGCAGACTCGATTAATTGAGTCTGCTGGAGCGTGGTAATTACAGTGCTCCAGCAGACTCCAGTGTCTCATGCATCAGTGTCCCCGATAAGGGGTAGGACAGTGGGTGCAGGGGGGACAAGCAGCTGCCGTGGGTCTGACTCCAGCCCTGACCTGGGCTGAGGGCGTGAGTGGGAGCCGCAACAGCTGCTTGCCCCCTTTCACCCCCGAATCCAAGAGGAGAGGCTCTTCCTCCCCACCCCCCCCAATGCACATTGGGAGGCTCATTTTACAACCGAGGCACTAGGGTAGGCGCTGCCTCATGGGGGCTGAGGCCCCTCATAGCTGCACCCCTTCACAAGCCACACTCTGCCCATCTCACCCCACACTGGTGCTCAAGCCCCTCGTGTGGCCAGACAGCACGGGGTAGGGCAAGGGCTCTGAAGGAGAAGGGGTAAGGCAGCGGCTGCCCTGCACCCCGCTTCCCCGGGTCACGCACACACCACCATCTCAAGGAGCTCAGAGGAGACTCCATCCCTCCCCGCCCAGCAGGGGCCGTCAGAAGCTGACCTCTCTGCCCCTGTGACCACTCACCGCCCCGGGGAGCCGCTCTGCCGGCTGTGTGCAGCAGGGTGCTTTCCCCAGCCCCTCCATCCAGCCGGGTCCTGCCCTTCCCAGGGCCCGGTCCATTCAGTCCTGTGGCCCTGCCCTGGGCAGAGGCAGGAGGGCAGGGAGCCTGGCCCGAAATCACCCAGCCCCGGGCAGCCAGACAGGCTCGGCCAGCTGCCCCCAGGCTGCTGGCTGAAGGACAGGGGCTCTGCACAGCCAGTCCCAGGCACTGCTAGGTTAGCCCCAACTGCTGCAGCTGGCACGGGCACTTCTACATGTGCTCCAGGAGCGGGGGGACAGCACTTTAATTAGAGTGGCTCTGACAGCAGCCCTAATTAACGTGCCACTATGTCTCCTATATCAGCGTCTCCGTGCTTAGAAATGGCACTAAATACACTAAATATCAGTTATCTTATCGGTATTGGCCAAGAAAATCTTTATCGGTGCACCACTATATTTATGTGCTGTGGCCTAAATGAGCAGCCCTTGTGTCTGATTTTGATCTTGCTTGTACCAGTGTGAATCTGGAGTAGTGTATACGTATCTCCAGTAGAAAGTGGTGTAGCTGAGACTGGAATCAGGGCTCCAGCTTTCCGGTATGCAAAATAATGAATATTGATGTTGTGGAGAAGGTAAAGAATCCTTAGCGGTGGTAAATCCGGAGAAGCACTCAAGCATATTTAATTACAGACCAATGAAGGCTGCACTGACCGAGCAAATTATAGCTCTAGTTTGAACTTCCTTTTTCCTGATCAATTTCTTTGTCTTCCTCTACTTACTGGGATCAAATGTTAGCCCAGCCTACGAGTCAGAGCACAGTTATTTGGTACCAGGAACTATACATCTTTTTTTCTTTTTTCTCCCATAGGATAATGGACCTGTTCAGAGCAAAAGGCCAGTGCCTCACACTGCTGGAGGGAGCCCGACTGACAGCAAACAGATGTTGAACTTACAGTACAATAATCCAACACGACTCTATGCCAATAACAATGCTGAGTCCAGTTTGCCAGCACAGCTGAGTGGGCTCCATATTGCTGCTTCCCAAAGGTGTGAGAAAAGCTTAATTCATGCACTTCTATTGTTAATGGTTCAGTATGGAATTTGACCTTTTTAATTGCAACTTATACAAAGGGTGATGCAAAGCAGGTATGTGTGTAGAAGTACCAGGCCGTGCTTTGTGGCCTGTCTGTAGAGTATAGGGGTTGTACAAATGCTTTGTGATTTAGAGCTTGCTGGTCCAGTCCCAGCGTGTCAGCAGAGATGTGAAGTCAGCATGGGGGTGAAATGTGAAACCTTTGTTTTTGGAACTGAAGACTTTATTCCTATTCAGAAGGCTGGAGGGGGTGTGGAGGGAGGTAGACGCCTGCTGTACTGGGTGAAGTTCATTGATTGCCCCTCTGGCGCTCGAATCCAATCCACATGAGCTCGTTATAAATCCTGGGAGTGTTAGTGATGGCTTTGTTGAATCAGAACATGTGAACTACAGCACAAGCAGTCCAGTAAGTGATAAGTGGAGGGATTTTGTGTGTGTGTGCTTTTTCCATAGCCAGCATGACTGGTCAATAATCACTTGGTGTGAGCATTCAGACTTGCTCTTTCCTTAAAAGGCAGTGGTCTATTCAGAAAAAAAAACCACTTCTGCCTGACAGTGGCTCTGTTATACCTCCAGTTAACATCTAAACTAACTGACTAATCAATGGTATCAGTTAAAGACATTCTCTGTTTTCTTCACCTTTATATTTTGTGCATGTGGCAGCCCACTGTGTATAATCACTCCTTCCGTTTCCTCTGTACAGCCACTTACTCAGGTTTTCTCTTGATGAAAAGACCCTTACATTTTATAAATTTTAACAAGAGAACAGGAAAACTTGAAACGTTTTCAAAGGAATCTTGCTAAAAAATCAGAACATGCTATTTTAAGATTGTTCTGTCAGCAATTAGCACTTCCTAAAAAGAGTCTGTTTAAAAAATTTGAGTTGCCATTTTCCTTTTAAGTGTGGATTTCAGAAAGGCCTGAGAGACTTTTTTTTAATTTCTTTTAACCACCTCTGCTGGCTGCCACAGGGTCTTCCTGGGAGGGGAGCCTATGTTCATTAGAAAGGAAGAGTCAGATTCAGCAAAACGCATTTCCCCACCCCGAAGAACAAACAAGCATACCTGCTGCGAGCATCTCTGAGCCAAATTCAGAATGAATGTCACTGGCCAAATGGTGCAAGTTACACCAAATTGCCCTACAGTGGGCATCCAAACAATGGCTAACTTAGATGTGGAGGTGGCAAAGAGGTGCATCGTGTTGTGTCATGTTTGTGTCACACATGTGTGTAGCAACTGGATGAAACAGGATAAAACAGGACCTATCCCTGCATACTGCTGTTACTACTCTCCTGGCTTGCACTGAGGATAATGAGTTCATATCTAAATTAATCAACCAAGCTAGTTGGTGCCTGACCCCTGCCACCTCTCCCTCCATGCCCCCCACCCCGCTTCTGCCCTTCGCTGCAGTTCTGCTCCTGCTCCAGGGCACTTGGCCACAGCAGCCCGACCCTGCCTCGCCCCAGTCCAGCCCTGCCAGGGAGAAGTACTGGGAGCTACTGGCCGGGGCAGGTTGGGGCTGGAGGGACCAGAGCCAAAGCAGAAAGTAAAGAGGAAAAGGAACAGCTGAGGGAGGCAAGCTATGCAGTCTTTCCTATGCTCCCCCTAGATCTGCATAGGTGGGTCTCCCCTGTTGTTGCAGGCTTGTGATCTCCACCACACTCCACCAGTTGCAAATGCCCTTCTCTGCCAAACAGGCCATCCTGGCCTGGGGCAGAGGCAGTTCAGCCCTGGCTTCAGCCCTGAGCTCGGGGCTGAAGCTGGAGCTGAGCTGCTGCCTGTCTTGGGCCAGTATTTGAATCCAAGACAAGGCTCTCCCCCTCGCCCCTGTGTTGATTGGTGGGGTGGGGGGAAACCTTGTCTTGGATTCAAATAAATGCAGTAGTAGGCTGGAAAGCCCTGGCTTAGATCCCAGTGGGGGATAAAGCTGATAGATCTAAGCTTATCATACAGAGGTTCCTAGTTTGAGACCTGAGCCCCCAGTATTCACCAGTACATTCCCCAGTTCCTGGTCCTGATGTATTTTGGAGAAGAAGCCAGGATTGTTCTTCTGCAGACTTTCAAGTGAAGCCCCCCGAGATTGTTTTCATAAAAATTAAACCCAATAAACTGGCAAAGTCTAGGTTGGGTTAAAGCAGCTGTTGGGAAAGCAGAGAGAGATTCATGCTTTTAGAAATGAAAACACACACAGCTCAGACGATTATCTTAAACTTTGATGGGGACCAACAGTTTGGACTGGTGTATTTTCACATGTCTCCAGCTGTTACTAACATATACTTCACAAGAACCATTAAAATAGTCTAAATGAGAAATAATGCCCACACCAGTTCCAAACAACATGAAGATTTGTTTTTCCACGTCATGAAGTGCTGCATGCCTGTCCTAATTCACGCTTCAGTAAAAGTATCAGCCACGTTCTGCTCTGTTACCCCTATGCAGCTCCATCGAAGTTAATAAGGTTGGAAGTCCTGGGAACTGCACTGAAATTACTGGGAACAAAATGGGTCTTTTTTGTGTATCTTGGCTAAAAAATAGGGAGATTTAACTTCAGCAGTGAGCAAACATGTTTCTGCCTAATTTTGAACCCCGTTGTAGGTTCAGTATTGGGTCAATGAGTGCAGTGTTTTCCAAGTCTGCAGCCTGCCTGGAGCTGATAAAGCACAGATTTACTTCCTTGTTGAAAACATATCAAGTGAGGGATGAGCGAGTTTTAGCAAGGTTGTTAAATAACTCTGAACTTGTGCGCAAGACACCAGAACAATTGGCACAGATAACATACCTCCCCAGCGTCAGCAACTTCAGCAGCCTCCGACCGCACCCATCTGTACTCAGCAGCAGCCCTCCTGCTCTGTGTATCCAGAATTCATCGGCATTGCAGTCTTTGGAGAACTCAGGAATTGCCGAGCAGCCCAGTCCCACAGGGTGAACTGTGAAAGCAAGATACACACTTGTCTGATCTTGGGAGTTTAGCCTGGAGTTCCTAAATTACATCCCACCACATGCACATTGCGACCAGCCAAATTTTGAGACCCAGATCACTTCCACAACATGCAGTCTTGGGCAGTTGTCAAATGTGAATTTTGTTTGATTTTTGTGTGCATGCAAATACAATGCCAGTGGAGACTGAGTCAGATTGCAATTAAAATATGTTAAGCAGCCTGACAGGATTAAGTGCTCTTGCTGTTTTTAGTATCTTTATATGCTTGGATCCTTGCAGACAAACTGCTTTCACCAAGAAACTGTATTAGGCCTTGGTTTAGTAGAACATTTAAATGCATACCTTAAGTCCATCCCCATTCAGCCAGCACTGAAGCTAAAGTCTCTTTGAAGTCACTGGGACCTACATTTCAAAAGATTTGCTTTGCTGTGTAGGGATAAAGTGATGGATTGGGGCCTGGATTTACTATTTATTGTTTTATTGCAATATCATTTAAATTGCCCCCAGTATTGTGCTGGTTGCCTTGCAGGCAGATGTGAAGGCAGTCCTAGAGGGCTTCCAGTCGAAGCAGATCAAAGGAGAAGGGGGACGGAGCCATAACATAGGACATTTTCTTAACTTGTCTATTTCTCACTTGCTGTGGTCCAGCATTATAACCCATGAACATGCCTTTTAAAGTTGGAATCACCTAGAAGGCAGCTGCATTAGAAAAGGTGCATTCATGTAAGATAACGTCATATCCCACTGGGGCTCTGGCTGGCAACTACAAATAGTATCCCTGATGCCAGATATTCTAGCAAGGATTGGGTGGCTTCCAGTGCCCCAAATCATTAATTTAATGCATTATTTTATGCATTTTTTCAATATGTTCCATGTGTAGCAATTTACAATGCTTTTTAGCAGCTGCCCTCTCTCCAGGAGAATTTGGAACTGGTTGAGTCTTCATTATGTTGCTCAGAAGAACAAGCAACATACACATTTCTCTTGCATGCCTTGCATGACTGTTTCCCTAAAGCAGGCTTCCCCAGGGCAGGGGGAAGGGTGTTTAATTGAATCACTATGAAAATAAGCATGGATTTAATTTACAGCTGTAGAGGTTCCATCAGATGCAGGCTTTTTTGCCTCAAAATGTTTGGGGCAGGTTGCAGAGCCTTAAGCTCCAGGAAGTTTGCCCATCTCTAATCAGCTGATGTTTTTCTTCCTGCACCTGTTCAAGGGTTGATTAACTCTTGACATTGACGTTTCTTTATTTTCAAACAGTGCCGACCCTTTGAGATCTCTTCCACGGAGCAGAAATGGGATCGACATGGAGTCAGATGTGTATAAGATGCTTCAAGATTATGAAAAGCCGGTCTCAGAGCCTAAGCAGTCTGGATCTTTCCGATATTTGCAAGGCATGTTAGAAGCCGGGGAGAATGGTAAGGAAGATGGTGCTTCCAACTGTTTATACCTGGAATGTTTTCCAGTGAGTCTCCCACACCTCTGAAAACCTATGGTTCACAGATTCCTTGTGTTATTTAAAATATCACATGTCCTAACCACAAGAAAACTATCTTAAGGCCCCTTCAAAACACATTTCAGCACCTCTCTTTCCTCTCTAGAGTCAGTTGGCTAGATGTTTTTCACAGCCCTGCTGCTAAAATCCCTTTGACATCATTGAGGCAAATACCATTCATTTGTTTTTATGGCCCACAGATATGCTTAAAGTTCTTCTGAATGAAGAAACTGCTCAACTGGTATGTCAGTGCCTCTGTTCAGAGTTGACCGGCACTTTAGCATGGGGAAAGATGGCTATCCCCACACTGTTAGTTGTGCATAGCGCTTCCCATCAGAACAGGCTAGGCAGGAGTCTATGCTGCCTATGCTAGATTTCTTTGATGAGCTCATACAAGCCTTGAAAGACTGTGGAGTGTCGTCACCCTCCCATTACCACTGTATCCATTTCAGTGATGAGTGGCACATGATGTCCACCTTCTGTAATGGGCACAACCTTGTAGTCTATTGCTGTAACCCAAGAGCACCTTGCAATGTTTTATGCATTTATCCTTAAAGTGCTCTTGCATATTACTGGTGGAAACTGAGGCCCAGAGGGTCTGAGTGACTTGCCTGGGTCCCATATGGAATTGAACCTGGATCACTCAAGTCTTTGCATATTGTCCTAGCCAGTGAACTGTCATTCCTAGCTATCCTTGAAGGCTTGCCACCACCAGCTGACATCCACACCAGCTGTGCCAGAGGTGCAAGTGAGGAAGGCTCTTTCCATGTTTTCATTCACATTGCACATATGGGCAGGGACCTCTGCAACCCAGACTTTAAACTGTTCTGGGTTATATGTAGCTGCATGAACACTTACTTAAGTGCCTGGAAAGGAATGTATTGAGCTTCTTGACAAAGCCACAGCCCTGATTTCATCAGCCAACCTAGTCTGATGTGTCTGGCCCACTTAAGAGATCAGCATTTGCTGCACAGCATTTGATTCTTACAGGCAGAGTGTGTGTTTGTAAGGGAGTGTCTCGGGGATACTTCAAAGGCTGAATTTCCACCCCTCCCGCTTCCCTCTGTTCTCAGACAGAGCGAGTGACCTCAGCTTCACTTGCTTTGCAGAGAGCTGTTTCCCAAATGCTTCTGGCTCTACTGTGTCCTGAACCACAAACCATCTCAGCAACTGACCCTGCCAGCAGCCTTCTTTCACTCTTTATGCTGGAAACTGAAAAGAAACCAAAGCAAAAAAGGGTGCAAGGGCATTGCTTGGTTCCAGACATATTAGGGATTAGCCTCAGCTTAATTCTCCCTCCCCTTATGCGGAGGGCAGCTTGCCTTTAGGCTTCGCATTTGGAGATTTGGAGTCCTGGGCTGAGACTTGTTATCCCTTGTGATGCCACTTTGTAGCTCTCTCCCTCTTGAGTCGTATCCCAAATTTGTCAGGCCTTTTAAAAGAACCTGGAAACTGATTCCTCTTGTTCCTGTTGTTTTGAAGCTCACCTCCTTTGTGCCGAGAGTTGCAGCAAACACCCTTCCAGCAGTAACAGCATCTATGGCAATGAACTTTCAGAGCTCTGGTTACAGGCCTGAGTGCTTGAATGCACATCACAAGTCAGCATTCAAGTCAGCGGCTTTGGGCTGATTTGGACATCCTGTGGAAGCGACCCAGAGTTTTTCCCTATAGGCATCCATTTAAATGTCAGTATTTTTAGACCTGCTGTCTCAGTACATAATAAAATATTATTTGCCTAAATAAGTGGCATTTATGTAAGGGAATGGATAGTCCTGAGAAATGTAGGAACGGAAGTCAGAAGGTCCTAGTTTGATTCCCAGGTCTGCAACTAACTTCTTTGATAACAAATGATTTAATATAACCCAGGTTTGCCAGCCCTCAACACTCACAAATCCTGAGGCAGACCCCAAGAACCATGACATTTTAAACAATAAATGTTGTACTCTTTTTATTTGCATGTAGAAATTTGGGCTTTGGGGGCTCCATTTTTTCAAGGTTTTCTCTACAGTCAGGGCTATAAATGTATTTAATAAACAGAGATCCTCTCCTAATCACATGAATTCAGGAGCCAGAGAGTTCAGGATCAAATTGTGAGAGTTGGCAATGTAGTAAGCTACATTTTCCTTGCCTTCCCTACGTGTTAGATGATCCATTCTGACCGTAAAAGGCTGCTGTGGGACTTCATTCACAAGTCTCACACTGACATCAGTACATGCAAGAATCAGTGGATCAAGTCTGCACATTTGTAGAGACCTTTGAATTCTTAAGGGTCACGGTGCTCTGGAGATGGCAGTGGCTTTTGAGAGTCCATAAGAGAGTTTGCTGACCTCCAGCTTTGTGGCCACAATTGGCTTGAGCTGAACAAGTCCTGCTCCCCTTTGCTCCAAAGCACACAATTCCAGTCAACTACATTCATACCACTGAGGTATGGCTCAAGGATGGAAGCCAAATCTGGGGTTCTCTCCAATTTGCTGTCTCACTTTACTTAAAAAGTCGCTACCAATCTCCTGCCAGAGGCAAGCGGCTGTGACGGGACAAATGGAAGCCCCAAGGGCATCCGCTGAACGCCGTAGGTGGCACAGCTACAGAGGGACTGGGTGTCTTCAAGAAAATGATAAATCTGTAGTCATGGGTTTGTGACAGAAGGCCTGTGCATAAGCTGTCACCATAGCAGCTATTGACATTTTCAAGGACTGACTGGCAGGAGAAGGCCCTTAAGGAAAGCACGAGCAGTAGTAGCCCAGGCGTGAAAGTTCCCTGGCATTCTAGGGTGGCACAGTGAGCTGGCACTAATACCAGACTCTGACCATACCTTCAAATCTCCCCACAAAGTACTAATCGTTCATAGCCAAAAGCCAAAACTTCCTTACTAGGAGAGAGAAAGCAGAAAGTGACTGAATCAGTGCTTGGTAAGGACTGTATTTTCCTCCCCTTCTTTCATGATGGAAGGTATTGAGCACGCAGGGACCTTACTTTTTACAAGGCTTTAACAGGGTGTTTTAAAAGCGCAATACCATTTGAAGAATTGTCCCCTCTTCTCCTTCATTAGGGGTTTTGCAATGCCAGCCTCATGGTATTGTGGCAACACCTTGAATCAGGGTCTGGAGCTATAAAATTGATAACCGATACCAACCAGAAGATCAGCTAGCAAGTTTCTGGCCTATAGCCAGCAACATCCTTTCTCTCTCAGTCAGGTTAAACCTGCTGCTCAGCTCCTAATGATTTTTACATTATCATGACGCAGTCTGCAACAAAGCTAACAACTGTGGAATCAGTTTTGGGCCCTGTATGATTGTAAAGTTACTGAGGTTTATTTAATAAAAGATTTAAAATTAAAGACTCCCTTCTGAAAGGAGACTTAGGCAACATAAAACTCAGATCATTATGGATTTTTTAAATCTGAACTTTTATTTCCTTTAGCTTCTTTCTGTATTTCACTCGCCGTAGACAGTTGAAATTAGACTCTTTAGTTTCTCTCAAGTTTGTTTTCTAACTAATTATCCCTCTGTGCTCTGATGCAGAAGTATTGGGAATTGTCATTCCTATGGGGAAATGTTTCAGTTTAAGAGATTTGGTTTCATTTGGAATCTTTTAAATATCTGAAAAAGCTTCTAACCATCTTAGGGGGGTAAGTCCTTCCTATTTCTTTTTCTTTATACCAAAATATAGACAGTTTAGGGGGTCCAAGTTTAGGGTGCATTTTCTCTTTAAAGTCATGAGCTCCATGACTTCAGTGGACTTGGGGTTTCATCTGAAGATCTGGAATATATGTGAAATGTTCCAGGTAAAAGCAGTGTTTTTTTCGTAGTCACGAACAATACCACACTGTGCCTCTAATAAGAAATCCTTCCTGC
>NW_005842067.1:2259470-2269177 GCF_000455745.1 Alligator sinensis | reverse complement strand
TCCTGCTGAGGCTCTTACAGGATTTGTAAAGAAACATATCAGTTGCCTCAGTGGGTGCCCTTCAACCATGAAAGATGAGTACTGTGACCACAAAGCCTAGACAAAAATGTTCAAGATTGTTTAGTTCAAGTATGTAGCTGCCTAGTCGAGGAACATAAATTAGTATGGGGCTTTGTGCCTGCAAAAGCAGAGAGCAAGGACCCATCCTTCCAGTTCGCACTGTGAAGGTCCTGCCTTACTATAAAATCTCTCCCCCTCTGGGGCTCTGCTGTAAACACTTCATTGCACAAGTTTCTTCCCTTAGGAACAATAGCAGCTTCCCATGTAGTGCAGTAAATGTTTGAAAACTGGCAAATGAAGTTATCTCAGAGCTGTGAGAAGTTAACAGCGTGCACGATTGTTTGGTTCATATTCACCAAGGTGGCAGACAAGTTTTGCTTGAGTCCAACCAAGCATGCGAGGGGCCCGCAGAGCGTAAATCTCAGTGCGTTCCTCGGTCAGCCAGTCTCGCCCATACCGAAGGGCTCTTTTATTCCAACTTTTCTCAGAACATTAACATTTTATTTTATTTTGGAGCAGGGGCTTTGGTGGGAGCGTAGTCTTTCTGGTCTTAATTGTCTGACTATCAAACCATGATCCTAGCATACTTTGAATGAGCAGCATTGACTGTAGGTCAATGCAGGCCCTAACTTTGTGGGGTAAGGCCATTTTTAGGCCCTTTTGCTCACCTGCTAATGCTGTCATATAGTAGCTGCCCTACATTAAAGACAAAGAACTTTGAAAAAAGATGAAACTGCAGGTGTGCTGGCAACAGTTATAGGAGTGGGAAGGAACGTGACCAGGCTTATGCCAAAAGCTGGAAAAGTTCCCCTTCCCATTACACCTACGTTGTTGAAGAGACGTGCGGTGTGTTTCTCCTCCCCGGATCGTTGTAGGAAGCAAATTCTAAACAAGAAGGGAAGGAAGCACTACCAAGTCGTGCAGTTCAGAAATACATTGTATAAATCCACCCAAAGTATGGTAAACCACCTGGAATAATTAAACACTGAGCAACTAAAAATGCTGAGAATTAACTTGCTTAGATACTAAGATGAGGCATTTTAGAGTTAGATCAAGCTTAAAGGTTCAAAAATAGATGTGTGGGGGCTTAAGTATCTGTTCTTTACTTAGTGAAGTACTCTCCACGTACTAAAGTCTCATTGAAGTCATGTAAGTCATGGAGGAATGTAAGCACGTGCCTAAACTTAACCACATGCTTAAGTGGTTGGCTGGATAGGGATGGGTTGCTGACTGAAGGCTTGGTGGCACGCACGCTCGAAATGGCAGCTGTGATCTTAGGGATTACAAAGGATCTTGCAGTTTTATGATTGTCAGTTGTCCTCAAGGTAGACATACGTGTGTGATTACAGTGTAAGCGCCTGGTTACTCTCCGTGCTTTGCCAATGTACCAGTCACAGGCATAAAGCTTTCATTGCTTCCTTTCTCTTGGCTGGTCTCCAGTGTAAAACAAAACCAAATATGAAAGGGGGTGGAGGAGGGAAAGGGTCAGTTTTGAACATGCTGTTTTACTTTAGGGTCTCAAAAATCTTCTCAGCTCCCGACAGATGTAATAAAACAAATACAATTCCTAAGAAGAGAAATTCATATAACTGTGTTTGTTTAAACATTTTGGTTTTGTGTGGTTTTGGTTTATACTTAAAAAGTTGTTCATCTTTTTTTCTCTTGGAGTGGTCGTAGATAAAAATACATCTTGGATATATCTCCCTCTCCCTTGCTTTTACTCCTCTTTTTTTCACCAGTAGACCTTTTCTCTCGCTGTACTTGTCTCTCAGCTCCTGGCAGAATCTCACAGCCAAATTCAGTCCTGGTCTGTTTAGATGAGAGGGCTCGGCCCATCCTTGATGGTGCATGTTTAGATCAGGATGTAATTAATGGTTGGGCTACATTTGTTTCATTGCTATCCCTCTGAGCAGTTCAGTGCCAGCCCGGGAGGCTCCTTCCTGGCTTCCTCATGATGATCAAAGGATTTGTGTGAGGCCAGCCACTTTTCTGTGAAGGTCAACACTCAGCTTGTTCTGGTCTAATTGGTTCCTCCACTTGCTTTATTGTTCTCTTATTAGCAAATGGCAAGAAATAATTGTTGCTGCCATTTTGAGATTGCATGTTTTCCCAGGAAGAAACATATCGCCTGACTTTTTTAGAAGGGGGCAGCTTTCAACCTGTATCTTTTCAAAACTTTTGGTAGGTGAAAAACACGACAGGCTGGCCGGCCCTCGAAACATCAAATCGCCGGTATCAAAACTTGGCGGTGCCATGTCTGGATTGCAGATGCTTCCCGAGTGTACCCGATGTGGAAACGGGATTGTGTAAGTACTTGAATCTCTCCAGAGTGTTCACGTTCTGTAATACCGTGGAGTAGAGCAAAGCTGTTAGCTGTCCACAGGCATTTAACTGCTCCGTTCACCTAATAGAAGTGCATATGCTAAAATTCATGGCAGAGGCTGACTGGTCTTATTTGTCAACCAGTTCCTGGGCATAAGATTCAAAACAGGAATAAGGCATTACACAAGGCGTGGATTTTTGAGGGAGACGGTGCCAGAGAGCCACCCTGGAATGGGAAGGGTGTTGCAGGGGAAGGGAGCGGTGTGCAGGAAGAAGGAAACCATGGGGAGATCTAGGCAAGAGGTGAGGAAGTCACAAGGTATTTGGGAAGTGGGAAGTATAAGAGCTGAAGCATGTGCTGAAGTAAGCCATTATATGACTAGAGGGTTGACTAGAGGGAAAGACCTTAGATGGCTAGCAAAGGGAGCAAAGACAGTATCATGGAGACCAGGGAGGTGGAAAAAATTGTAGACGTCTCTCAGCGCCACAATGCGAAAGATTGTAGACGTCTCACAAAGCCCTTTATTTCCACATTTCCTTTTTACGCGGGGCACACGCTTGCTGCTGCTGTGACACAGCGCTTGGTTTTTAACCTTCTTTCTCCTGCTTTCCACAGAGGGACGATCGTCAAAGCCCGGGACAAGCTCTACCACCCAGAATGCTTCATGTGCGATGACTGTGGCCTAAACCTGAAGCATAGGGGGTATTTCTTCATTGAGGAGCAGCTGTACTGCGAAACGCATGCAAAGGAAAGGGTTAAGCCCCCGGAAGGCTATGACGTGGTAGCTGTTTATCCAAATGCTAAAGTTGAACTTGTCTAAACCCATACTCTATTCCTGGAGAGGTCAGAAGGTGGCTCGCCCACCCACACGCATGGCGCTAGTTTTAAAATATGGCTGTAATCAACTCTGATGACTGGAGTCTCAGTAAAATGCCTTTTTATAGATAAAACGGTTTACACTAGGGATCTCCAAGGGATGGTGTTGAAAGCGTATGAGCAGGTTTTTTCCTTCCTTTTGACACTCTGCTTTGGGGTTTTTAGTTCCTGCCATAGCTTTGTCCAAGATCTGTGTAAATATTGATTAATTTTCTACTTTGTTTCATATAAAACCAGTATTCTTTTTTTTTTCCCCTCTTCATTTTAAAATGTAAGGAAAACATTTTAAAAAACGCAAAAGGAAATAAGGCACTTTAAGAAAAAAACCAGACTTTTATTGCATTGCTTTCATTTCATACCTTTCAGTAATACATGCCGCTGCAGCTTTCAGAGTGATAAAAGATTGAAGCCATGTGGAAACTAAGCACAGTAACTGCAATGTAGCATTGATGATGGAGTGAAAGAGTCTCTAAGCTAAATCTGATCTCACATAGAGGTGACTGTGGAAAAAAAAGATATTTAAAATAGTAACGCATTAAATCGCGTTTAAATCGCATAGCCTTACTCTAGGTCTACAAGCCTCCTCTGACTTTTTATCAAAGAGAATTAACCTTCACACTTGGCACCTCCAATCCATAGCGTGGTTTTTTCCTTCTGTTTTTGGTTTTGTTATAGCTCTGTTCCTAATACCCTCTGTCATCCGGCACTCTCTGACTCCACATCCCCAAGGGGTGCCCAATTTCTAAGTGTCTGGAGCCACAGTAGAGCAAGCCACAGGCCCCCTGAGCCATGTGCAGCCCATGGGCCAGTGTCAGACATCCCTGCCCTAGGGCACTGTGTGCACCTATACATGTGACAGAGCTGTGCTCTGACTCATCCTAATTAGCACACATCAGAGCAAACTCGATTAATTGAGCCTGCTGTGAGTCTTCTGGAGCGTGCTAATTAGTGTGCTCCAGCAGCCTCCATGTCATGTGTATCCAGCGTCCCGTGTATTCAGCATCGAACGAGCTCTAGTTAAAGTGCTCCCGCCACCATTTTGAAGCGTGGGGCACTGAATACATGTGATACTGTGGGCACTTTAATTAGAGCGGCTCTAAGAACTGTCCTAATTAAAGCGTCCCTCCCTCCAACCCAGAGCGTGTGTATAGATGCCCTGTGGAAACAGCAGCATTAAAATAGTCCTGGGGCCACCTGGCTTAGTCCTAAACTGTTTTTTGGTGTTCAAGTTTCTGATTTCTCTGTTCTCCCTCCATTAAAGTTATTCCTGCTTTGTCCATGATGGACCTGATCTAGCTTTGGTTATATTTTTAGCTGTCTTTAGAATTATACATCACCCTCTGTGCCTTTTGTTACCAGTTCAGTAAAACTAAGCAGCTTAGACACTGTTTTCCTGTATGAAGTTCACCTCCCTGCTACTGATCTCCCATGAGAAGAGGCAGTAGGCAGATGCTGTTACAATAATTACTGTGTTCTAGGCCGCAGGTGTGACGTTGCACTCCAGACAGTGCTATAGTGCCTGCCATGGGAAAGTGGTGCCTCCGTGTCCCCTTCCCTCCCAGTGTAGTCACCAGGAGACAGGCTGCTTAGTGAGGATTTGAACTGTACAAACAGCCTAAAAACAGAAAGGAAAAAAAATCACCTATTTGCATCGAAGTCAGGGTTAAAGTGCACACTGCTACAGTTCCTGTACCCTGTTCAGAGAGCTGGTTTCTTCCTCCTGCTTAAAAAGCAGCAAACAGGAACTGTGAGGGAAGCAGGAACTCGCCCTCGGCCGTCCATCTGACTCCAAGTAAAGCCTTCAGTGCAAGCTGATGAGTTGGCTTTAGGAGCAGATGTCCTTTGCTCACTCTCTAGAAAAGAATGCACAGCGAAACCTCTGAAAAAGATATCATTGCTTGGGACTATTTCTACTGAACCACAGTCACCTCCTTTCCCTAACCCACGCACCTGGGCCAGCTGTATTGTGAAAAAAGAAATGTGTCCCACTTGCATTATAGTTGCCCCTTCTCTGCAGACTGAAAAGAATATTAATAGGACATCTGGGCAGCTGCTCTTTCTTATGCTGGTTTTGCATGGAAAGAGTCTGAGAAAAGGGAAAAAAGAAAGGGCACAAATATTATTGAGGCCAGTGCTGGGCATGGAAGTCACCTACTGAAAGATTCTTCTGCCAAGTGCTGCAGCTCACAGGGAGGGCTTCAAAATATCAGATTTGCTATTGCGTTTGAAGTTGTGGGCCTCAGAGAGCAGGATTGCTCTGTGTCCCACTTTTGGTAGGTCGATTTATGCTGGGAAGAGCAAATGGCAAAAGAATATAATGGAAACTGCTAATGTTGCAGCCGTAGGGTTTAGGATTTTTCAGTACTGAATGTCCTTGTCGAGCTGGCAGGGTTTATCACAAGTTTGTGCTGGGAAATCATGAATCCAAAGAGCAGCTGCACTGAAGAGCTCAGTATTTAGTAAATGTAAGGATGCCACTTCTCTTTGTGTGCGTGCCTAGCTCTTTTGGCAGCAGGGCAAGGCATTTCTCTGCAGGAGAAAGGCCTGCTGTGCACATTCCAGCTAACAATAATGTATCACAATTCCCTCCAGTGATGAGGGCTTCTAATTATTAAAGTGCAGCTAATGCACAAAGGCTGTCATACAATCGAGTCTCTTCTTTTTCCCCCTTGCATATCATTAGACTTGGTTAATGGTTTGGACCATTTAAGCATAAATACTTTGGACAACTGTAAATGATTAGGGGGTTAGCAGTATTCAAGTATAAAATATTATTGCTCTGTGTTTGAGGCCAGTACTGGGAATGTATTATTTTGCAATTGTCATTAACATTCACTTGGACTTTTTTATTAGCCTTGTATGTTCCTGGGTCAAGCTTAATTGGCTACAGTGCATTTTATGAAGTGGGCTCCTGTCTTACCTAATTCTGAAGTTGTAAAGTAGATTTGCTTTTCATACAGACCAGCACATCAGTGTTAACTATTGGGCCCTTTTGCAGTTTCTTTCATAGAATCATAGAAAATGAGAGTTAGAAGGGACCTCAGGAGGTCATCTAGTCCAACCCCCCATTCAAAGTAGGACCAGCCCCAAATATATCGTCCTAGCCAGGGCTCTGTCTAGCCAAGTCTTAAAACCTCCAAGGATGGAGATTCCACCACCTCTCTGGGTAACCTGTCCAGTGCTTTACTACCCTCCTAGTAAGAGAGGTTTTTTTCCTAATATCGAACCTAAACTTCCCTTGCTGCAACTTGAGACCACTGCTCCTTGTTCTGTCACCTGCCACTGCTGAGAACAGTCCAGCTCTGTCCTCTTTTGAACCCCGCTTTAGGTAGTTGAAATCTGTTATTAAATCCCCCTCAGTCTTCTCTTCTCCAGACTAAATAAGCCCACTTCCCTCAGCCTGTCCTCATTAAGTCATGTCCCCCAGTCCCTTAGCCATGTTCATTGCCCTTTGCTGGATTCTCTCCAATTTGTTCACATCCTTTCTGTGCTGGGGGGCCCAAAACTGGACACAGTACTCCAGATGTGGCCTCACCAGTGCCAAATCGAGAGGAAGAATCACTTCCCCACCTCTGCTGGCAGCACTCCTACTAATGCAGCTCAGTATGCATTTAGGCTTTTTTGCAAGATGGGCACACTGTTGGCTCATATTGATCTGATTGTCCACTGTGACCCCCGAGTGCTTTTCTGCAGAGCTCTGCTTAGCCTGTCAGTCCCCAGCCTGTACCAGTGTGTGGGATTGTTCCGTCCTAAGTGCAGGACTTTGCACTTGTCCTCATTGAACCTAATGAGATTTCTTTTGATCTAATCCTCCAATTTGTCTATGGATCTGAATCCTAGCTCTACCTTCCAGTGTATCTACTGCTCCCTCCAGCTTGGTGTCATCTGTAGACCTGCTGAGGGTGCACTCCATCCCATCTTCCAGGTCATTGATGAAGATATTGAATAAAACCAGTCCCAGGACTGAACTCTGGGGCACACCATTTGATACCAGCTGCCAACTAAAGCCATTGATTACTACCCTCTGAGCTTGGTGATCCCGACAATTATTTCTATATATATATTAGTTATGGCTCATCTCCTCTAACTTTTATTGCTCTAACTTAAAGGTCATGCCCACTTGCTCACATGAAAGGTCGTAGACAGCAAGGGGGCAGAAGTCAAGGAGTATGGGTTCTCTTTCCAAATATGGCATTGGCTTCTGTGGGACATTGGGCAAATAACCTCTTTCTGCTTCCATGTCTCCATCCATAAAACAAGGATGAGACTTCCTCCTAAGGGTGTTGTGAAGCAGATTTCATTCATGATCATGAAATGCATAGGAATAAAGGAATAAATTACAGAAAGTTAAAAAGGTGGTAAGGACTCCCCATGCAACACTTGCTCTTACCCCACAGTAAGTGTAGGCTAACACTGGCCTGCTTACCTCCGTGGAACATGGCTAAGTTTCTACAGGTTAGCTTTCTCTTGTCCCACTGTAAGAACAGGCCCATGGACAGTTACCACAGAGCTGCAGGCACATGGAAAGTATCTGATGTGGAGTAGGTTATTGCCTACAAAAGCCCATGCCTTTGAAGCAGTTAGTTTCTGAGGCCCCCTGCCTTAACTTCTGCCTGATTTCAGACTAGCATAGATTGTCACCTCTAGCTTCAGATTTTAGCTCACTGTAATTTGTGTATCTGTACCCTGAAACAAAAGATGACAGAGATGCTGTGGTGTCCTTTTATGAAAAAACAAAGAGATAACAATGAAAAGTCATTTCTGTCCATTGCAAGGATCCGGAAGTCACAGCATAACAGCATCAGGTACCGGACAAAAGTGTATATGCCCATTAGATATGTGTGGCTCCAGCTGGTCACATGACGGGCTTCTGGTTCCTGCAGAGATTTCTTATTCATAAAGTTGAACATCCTCTCCAGGTGATTACCCATTTTCTCATTACGCGACAATTCGCAGCAGCAAAGGATGCTAGCCAGCACTCAACAGGCATGGATCTTATGCTTACCTGGCAATCTGCAGGAAGCATCATCACTGAGAGGCTTTACAAGCAAACAAGACTGGATTGAAGCAGAGCTGGACAGGAGGCCATGCTCTATGGGGCCTGGTCTCACCAGCTTTTTCTAATTTAATGTTGCAAGAATTACACGCTTGCTAGGTTTGGCCATCTATCACTTCTCAGTACCTTTGTGTCTCCTGTTCAACTTCATGTGTAAGGCTATTTTTCACACCGCAGCTGCTCAGTGTGAACTTCAGATGTGTTGCAACCCGAACATGAGGCGCACCTTAGAAATTCATACATTGTTTCATTGCCCTGGTGTATGGAACATATAAATCATTTAGGTGCAGGATCCTCCATAGCCTAGTCCAGCTGCTAAATAATGCCGGTGAGCTCAGAGCTGGGGGACTGTGATGCACCTCGCTCTTCAGTTGAAAGTAGGCTTCCACAAATCATTTTTTCCACACGCTTGTCTCCTGGCTCCTTTTTCTTATGAGTAATCAACTCATTCAATCCCCCTGAGCTGCTTGAAACAGAGCCACCTCGCAAAATAATATCCTGTGGCAAATTGGTTCCTGGACTCATTCCATTTCATTTACATTATTTGTCTTGTAACAAATTACTAAAATCAGCATGCTGTTTTACCTGCCTCACCAGGCTGGGGCAGAAACAAACCTTGCAAACACTGTCAGTGTCTGTTAACTCAATTATTTAACTCTGTAACGCGTTTGGCAAATGCAGTTTGTTTGAATACAAAATAAAGTTGTATTGTTGGTTTCCCGTCTCCCGTTTAATTATATTTTGGCCACGGTTTCAACAGCAGGGCCTATTCTCCCACTGGTATGTATACATCATACGCACACTGATGTTCCCACAGTATCGAGATGCAGGTGGATACCAGATTGGCCATTGCATAAACATTAAAAAGAATGCATTCTCAGTATATCCGTATTGCCTTTGGGAAATCATCTCGATTTATGGCAGCCTTATTTTCATAGTGGGATGCAAGTCCTGCTATACGGAGCAAATTGTGTTGTATACACAGTGGAATTAATTTTGTTTGAATGTGTAGGCACCTAGGTTTTGTTGCTCATCCTATGAAGGAGCTCTCATTACTTTTCCTGCCTGGTAAGAAAGCATGGCCGTGATCCCTGCAAAAGGAATCCATTTCCTCCAGGCCCAGGGTATAGTCCAATTAAGAATGCTGAACGTGTTCCTCCTATTATCAGCTTTTAGAAATGTATCCTGCAGGGACATGCCCTTTGTACCAGATCTGTTTCAATAAGGACAGAACAGTCACACGTTCTGTCCTTTGTGGCTTTGTTAAGGTCCTGTCTCGTCCCTACATGAGTCACTTACAGACGAGTCTGCCTCTTGTGTTTATAGTACAGATAACAGAGGGTTTTATTTCTGAGAACAGCATACAATGTGAAGTAAAAAAAATGCAGATGC
>NW_005842067.1:2248097-2259439 GCF_000455745.1 Alligator sinensis | reverse complement strand
TGCTGAACCTTGCATTCTTGCTCTGCTCCTTATTAATGGGATTTTAAAAGGACAAAACTATTTAAAATGGAAAGATAAACAATATAACAAAAATCATTTTGTCTTGGAAAACTGCTCACAAGACCATTAGTAACAAGATGCATTCTCCTGGATTCTTAGTGCAAATGGATATTCATTTATTGGCAGCAAATTAACACAGTAAGCAGCTGATACTGTTTACTTTCAGACCACAGTAATTTGGGTCCAGATGTGACCTATCCTACACTCAGAACTGGAATTGTTATTGAGTCTCTTGGAAAGCTAGAGGTGGAAAAGGAAATAGTTGAGAATTGCTGCGTATCCCCTTGGCCCCGTGACCTGCAAAATTGTCTGGCATGAAGGCCATATTGTTCTAACCTACAGCATCCCAACAAACGGGGCATGTCTACACAAGATGCTTATTGTGCAGTAGCCTAATAACACTGCGCAATAGCGTGCCACGCAAAAATCATGCTAATACACCACTACTGCACTGTAGGCTGCTGTGCAGTAAGCAACACTAAAAACCTATGTGCCAGTGCTGCTGTACAGCAGCATGAGTTACTGCGCATTGATTTAGTACTTGGTTAACCCAGTACTAAACTTAATGCACCGTAACTACAGTGTATTAATGAACGTTTAGATGCATCCACTGACACTCTGAGCTGCAGCTGTCCCAAGATGGCTCTTTCCTTTTGTTGACACCTAACAGAAACACATGAGAGCAGGTGATTACACATTGAACTACTGGCATGGAATAGCAGGCTAGCAGAGGGATTGATGTCCTTTAGGTTTGGCTGTCAAGGAGCACTTGAGCTGCATATATATACTGTAAACGGTTTTCGTCCTTAAGTCTTTCAGCTGGTGTTAAGCCCCGCAGTGATCCTTGGACAGCTGCTTGGAGGCTTGTGCAGCATGAACTAATGGTCTTAACCGAGACCCTACTGCACAGATTTCCACATCACACAGCATCACAACCCAACACCATGTAAGTCCCAGCAAGAAAGACCAAGCCATCCTTCATGCTGTGTCAGGGGTAGGCAACGTTTTTTGGCCAGAATTCCAAAAAAGCCATAATGTCTACCTTGGAAGGTGCTGGAGTGCTTACATGCCGGAACCCGGAGCAGCTGTTTGCAGCCTCCCAGCTGCAGCCGGCCCATGGAGCCCAGTCTGCTTGCAGCAGGGCTTGCAGCCTCCTAGCCATCTGCTGGAAGCAGCCTGGGCTCCGTGGCTGGCAGCACAGCCCAGGCTGACGGTGGTGCGCCAAGCAAAATGGCCACGTGCACCATGCTCGGCACATGTGCCGGGGGTTGCTGACCCCTGTATGTGTTACAACTAAGGGCACAGACAGAAGTGCAACTCCCCGCTGAACTGAGAACACTTTGCAGGAATTGTTCTGAAGTACAACAATCCCCCGGACCAAACAGAAGTTCACTGTTTGCTCCAGGGGAGAGGGGACTAATTGCTGGCTGCAGCCAGCAGCTGGTTTCCCCTAGCCCTTCCTCCCTGCCAGCTCACACTGTTTTCAGAATGGGAGGGGGGCAAGGGAGCAGAGGGAACTCATTCCCCAGTGAGTTCTGGAGGGTGAGGTGGGTGAATTGGAGCCCACCCAAGTCGGGGGTAGAAGGAGGCTCCAATACACCTGCCCCACCCTCCAGCGAGGGTTGAAAAAACCCCAGACCAAACTCCCTCCACTCCCTTTCCCCCCTCCCATTCTGAAAACAGTAACTAGCTGGGAGGCAGCACAGACACAAGTTACAGAAGATGATGTTTTGAAATGTGTTCATCTGAACCCTCATGAAATTTTCTCCCAATCGGCCATTTTTTAAGTGGTCTGCAGCCGTACACTTGTGTTTGGTCACGTCTATAGACTTTTCTGTAGCCAGATCAAAAATTGTCACTTCTGTCTGCACCCTATGGTACATGTCTGGGGCTGGGTGGACAGCAATTTGAAGGCCTACCCAGCAATCTTGAAGCCTGAATGGGAGTGTCCACACAGGGGTTTAATGCAGTGTCGCTAATCCTTGTTAACATTAGTTTGTGCAGGTTTCTGTGTAGACGAGCCCTAAGCATGCCTTTGTATGGTTTAGATTAATCCATTTGCAAAGTAGACTAAAACTAACAATTGTAATGCAGAGCAAGAGCTGGGAACTCCTATGGAATGGCTGTTCTGGGCTGTTTCCCCATGGAAATGAGCCCTGAGGGCTGGATGGACCCAATGTGGAAATAGCCTCTGTTTCTGGGAGGTTGTACAAGCAGAGCAATGTAAGTTGGGCGGAGGGGTTCCAGCTGCCTTTCAGACGGAGTGTGCTGGTCCTCATGGGTCTCTCAATAATGCCTTTCATGGGCAATGATTTCAGGTAAAGTGTGTTTTCTGATTTTAAACCAGTCTTGATAGGGAATGTCTGAAGACAAGGAACCATCTGCTGTGGACTAATCTCAGCATGGCGCGGCCAGAAAACCACCCAGCATTTCAGTGGGTGACCCACACCAAGCCTGCCCATGGCTGGGATGGTTTAGTTCAGCTTTATTCTGTGACTTGTACTTGACTCCTCAGTTGGTTTGTACAGCCTGAGAGCTGCTTTGAACACAGGTGCACACGGAGCTTTCACAAGCAAAGCTTGCTAAACCCAGCCCATTCCCATGTTCCCTAGCAGCTCATGGCCAAGGACCGGTGGGTGGGCCACAGCTGAAGGAAATTTAGAAATAAAATTTGTCCTACTTCAGTAACTAGTATAAAATGAATGAACAAACCAACCAACGTCTCCACAGAAAACTTCCCTTTAAACATTTTTTAAGCCCATTTGGGCCTAATTTCTGCCAACATCACATAATGAATCCTTGTCTTCCTCAGCTGTTAATTGTTATCTTATGCCAATTTTCTCATCTCGTTACAATTAAAGTTGGGTCTGGAAGATTGGCCTGTTGCCATTTTTGCCCTACTGGGATCAACTGCTAAGCCTGGCACAAGCAGGAGAGTTCACAGCTGTAGAGGAGGTCCAGCTTGCTTTATACTGGCACCCTGGCAACAGGTCTACCTCTCTGTTTTATTTAAAAGAAAATGGATGTGCCTTGTGAACTTTTGAAGGAGATCAGGTACATCTGGTGAACTGTTACTATGACAGTAACTCCCACAGTAGTTTTTTTTCTTCTGGGAGGATCTCCATTTCTTCTCAAGACACCAAGGTAAGCTCTACAATGGAGGCCTTTCCACCTCCTCCCCACTCCCTACCACCTCTCAGCTACAACCTGATACAAGGTTCAATTATCCCAGTGACTTTTCACTCATAGGAAGAACTCATAAAATGGGCTGAATTTCTCAGAGGTCCCTCGCTGTTTTGAGCTTGACCCTAGCACTGTCGGGCTGTCACCCGGCCAACTCCTGTTGGCTGTTTACATTCTTGATCATTTATGTCTGGGGGAAGTGGGCTAGCTTCCAAGGCAGGACAAGACAAGGACACTGGAGGGAAATGCCATGCTCAAGGCCAGATTTCTGTGTTGTGTCTCCCGAGTGCTGCCCTGAGTGGGCAGACAACACCACTCCAGTTCAAGGCTGCCTCCACTTTCATGAAATTTGGTGGAAGTAGTGACCACTCTTCATCTATGCAGAGTTAATTTTTGTGGATAGAGGGCCTGATTCGCCCTTCTGTTCAGAAGGGGGAGTGGTTGGAGCACTCTGCGCATTGGCCATTTTAGGCTGAAGAACAACCTCTGGGCTGCTCTAACTTAGTCAGGGTCACATTGGCTTTGAAGGCATGATCCTCCCATGCCAGTGCCAGCTTCTCTGTTGTGCCACTTGAAAGGTCCCTCTCACTCCCATAGAGGTACAGGTAGAGTCAGGCCCTGTGTGCTCGATTCCATTTCTCTGCTGCAGATGAAGCATGCGCTCTGTACCAATGCCTGGCTTTTAGTATTTATTCCTTCTCCAAAAAAACAACAAGCGCTCTTGAAAGGGCCAAATGCTGTTGACTAGTTCTTGTTTTTTCTCCATGTTCCTCTCGCTGAAGCATGACCAAAACAAGCATTTGGGCCTTCCAGACCGTCTGTGGTGAGAGCGCAGGGAGCAGACAGGACGGGTGGCCTGCAAAATAAACTAGCCTCAATCATTGCAAAGGGAGGAATGTTTGTCCTCTTCTTCCTGTTTCCTTCTGTTCTTTATTGATTAGGCCCTGATCCTGCAGGCACCGTGCCAGCCGGTATAGGGAGGGAAGAGCAGGTTTGATGTCCTCACCTGCATCTCCCTGATGGGACAAACGTACAGAAGTCACTCAGCAGGGCAATCCACATGCTTAAAAATCACAGGTTAGAACACACAAATCAAGAGATTTCATAAAGGTAATAAATGTTCAGTTCTCTCTCTCTCTCTTTCTCTCTCTCTCAATTTTCTTTTTCTTTTTGAGCTTTTCAGGTTCTCGGGTCACATTTTCAAGCTTCCATCTGTTTCTTTGAATGCATGAAATTCACTTTAAAGAAAAAGGAAAAAGGCAAAGTGAGATTCTCGGGAATTTGGAGGAGAAGGAGGAGCTAAACAAACAAATCTTTCCTCCTTGGGCTTGTGACAGCATCATGAGATGTGACTACACTGTAATGCCATGGGTCAACAGAACAACTGAGCCCTACAGCGCTGGGATGGAGCTGTCTCCCTCTGAGACTTCGATAAGGAGGGGACAGGAAAGGTAATTGCCCCAGGCTGCCATTTACCCAGCTGAACGCACCATTCCACGGGGCACACCCGCCCTCGTGGCACCGATCCCTTCCCCAAAGGGGGTGAGGGCCTCAAGGCTTTGCCCTCCTCCCCATTGACATTGGTTTTCAACCTGATCCTCTTTCCCATGAAGCTCATGTTAGCACTCTCCTTGACTTTAATAGGATCGAAATCAGGGCCGTCTTGTGTGTATTCTTTTTATATTGAGGCAGAGGGATTTTCAGAGCATCTTGGAGGATTTACATGCAAAACCCCCAGCAAGTGCAATGATAATCATGCTGCTAAATCCCCTGGCAACTTTGAGAAACCTCAGCTTTAGGATATCTTTCACTTTTTTTCTTTTTTTAACTATGTGCCGGGGGTATTCCATGCTCTACGATGCTAATTCTGACTGCTGCTGACTTTTAACAGCTCCTTTAGTACTGGACATACTCAATTAGGAGGTTGTTTCCTTCACGTTCTACACAAACCATAGCTAAAATTAGAGAATCAATATTCCAGTGCACAGATCTTATATTGATCTGCTTCACTCCGTTACTTTAGAAGAGAGTGGCCTCGACTGTACGTAAAAGCTAGGAGTACAGCGGTAGTTTTAGTGACATAATGAGCATGCTATCTGCAGATGTTGCTGGTTTTCCTGAAGAATATTTTCCTTAAGCCACATCTGTAAAAATGTTTCTCATAAAGCATGAAGTCACCGTCTTTTTCTCAGTCACTGGAGCACATCATATATCCCAAACCAAACTGCTGTGATAACATGTTCTAAATTTAAACCTGAAACGCAAGCATGACACAGAGGATTTCATTATTCTGTTCAGTACTTCCCTATCTGCCAGTTTCCACTCTGGAAGCCATAAAAGACATTCAAGCACACAGCTGAAAGCAAGCTTCAGAAAGAAGGGTATTTATCATTAATATTTTTGAATTTTGGAGGTTGGGAGGAGTTTACTTAATTCTTTCCCTCTGTGTCTAACTGAGGGGGGAGGTGACTGGGGCACAACGATTCGAAGGAGTACAGGAAAAGCTGCCGTAGCTGCTGTTGGCCCTGCTACCTCCACCACTGCCCGCCTGACCACCACTCCCCACCCGCGGCACAGAAACTGTTCGTTATGCCTCCGCTCTGTGGTACTAACATGGAGACGTGGAGGGCATTTCTTCCTCATTGTTTTTAAGGGCAGACAGACAGGATGGCATGTTCATCTCCGATGAGCAGCCTGGGCCACAAAATGTCAGTCCTGACTGTGGAGGTTCAGAGTGTTACTACCAGCCATTTGTACATACCACAGGGGTTTACTTCAGTTTAATTCTCCCTAAACTGAAGCAATGGGTTTTCAAAAACACTGCATCAATTTAGGGTGAAGTAAATCCCCATGGCGTGTACACAAGGCTCGAGCCCGATCCTTACCTGCCTCTCCAGCAGCGGGCAGAAGAGGGTGAGCTGCCAGCGGGCCGAACGGTCCCTGAGCTGCGGGGTGCCGGGGCCAGTGCTTCCCTCTACGGCAGCGGCGGTGCCCCCCAGGAGGCACCCACCCTCAGGCACCTGGCCTGGGTGGTCCTGGGGGGTGCCACAGCCACTGCGGGAAGCACTGAGCTCCCGCACAGCTCAGACAGGCCGGCAGGCTCTGGGAAGGGGGAAAAAAAAGAAGAAAAGATCAGGCTCCCTGCTTTTTTTTTGCTTTTCTTTCCCTTCAATGGAGCCTGCCTGCATGGGCTGCTGCCATGGCTGCCTGCACGAGCTGCCTGCACAGCCCCTCAGCATCCCTCCGTGGCTGTAAGGTAGCAAACTAAAACGCCTCAGACATGTTTTATTTTGCTGCATCCCAAAGTCATTGAATGCGCATTACGCCACTGGCATGCGTAAACATCTGCATCATTAAAGTGGTGCAAAAGGGCATTAAACCACCTTAAAGGCCAATTTTGTGGCGTGTTTAAACAGGGAAAGCAAATCACAGTTGTTAAGGCAAAATTTCAGAAGTGCCTCAGACGCCCTGATTTCCAGAAACACCGGGAACTTGCACCTTCAAACCAACAACAATCATTTGCTCAAGTAGGTAAAAAGTAGGGCTGTGTGAAACAGTGCCACTTTGTTTTGACTTCCATTTCACCGTTTTGACAGGACAGGGTTTTGTTTCTAGTTTCATTTCGTTTCGAAAGCACTGTTCCTCTTTGTTTCGTCAAAACTGTTTCGCCGTTTTGACGTTTCACCCATAGGCTATAATGGGGAAGCACAAAACTGCCTATAACTGTCATTTTTTGGCAGATTTGGATGAAAATAGCAGGGATGGTAGCCTCTTTTTGAGGTCATGAAGTCTGTCAAGTTTCAAGGACATAGGTGTAGGGGTTTCTGAGAAACTGCACATCAAAGTCTTGACAGCAAAACTCATGTCACTTGTAAGTGTGAAAGCACGGCGGGGTAAAAACAGCAGGCGGGGTAGCTCCTGCTGAGGCCACAAAGCATGCCAAGTTTCAAGGAGATCGGTGCAGGGGGTTCTGGGAAACTGCACCTCAAGCTGCTGACAAGCAAAACGTGTGACACGTGACTGTGTGTCTGTTAAGGCGCACCTGCATTGGCGCTGGGGCCTCTACATGACATGGTACTATGCCCCAATGAAGCCTCTTCCCCCCTAGAGCCTCATCTTGGTCCACCACGTTAAATAACAGCAGGTAATAACTTAGTAAGCAGCACAGTAGCACCAGCAGCATCTCCGGCAGCCAAACTGTCACAGTCAATAACAGAGCAGTCCTTCCCCCTCTTCCCCTCCCTCTCCTTACTTTCTGTTTCCCTGCAGGCAAGCCCAGCTTCAGCTTCGAAACTCGAAACGTTTCAAAACTTCCATAATGTTCGAACTGCCCTAGTTTCGTTTCGAGGCTGTTTCAAAGCCCTTCGTTTCATTTCAGTTTCGAGGTTTCTAACTCAAAAAGTGCGTCAAAACGAAACAGCTGGAGAAATTTCGCACAGCCCTAGTAAAAACCCTAAGAGTGATGTAACTGTCTCCCTCCACATGCTACCCACCCTCATCCATCACGTGATTGTTCGTTTCAAACCCTAACTCTGGTTGTTAAATGGCTGTTCCTTTAAAATTGGCTTGTCCCAACCACAGGCCCCCTTCCCTCCGCATTTTACTCATTCAGCTGGCAGCTTTGCTTTCATCAGGATCAGGCCCTTTGACTAAACTGCCAAAAGTAGCAAGTCCAAATCCCATGGAAGTTGGTAGGTGGGCACTTCACTTCTGTAAGACAAGTGTCTTTTAATGCAGTCTTGTAAAATCTTACCAGCTGGAGCCTTGAACTGGTAAACGGCCACATACAATTCTGATAATTCTTTATTTGCATTCTTCCCTAAATGCTATCCAGCCTAGATATGAAACAGGCTGTTATTTGACTACCTCATTCCTGGTTTTGCTGAAACATGAGTATTATGGCATATTCTTTACAAAACCGGCCTTCTACTGGACAATGCCACCTCTGCAGCCCCACACCAGATCCTCTGTGGCACCATATGAGGCAGCAGCGCACGTAGACTTTACTAAATACTGGGATGAGGAGGCTATGCCCAGATCCAGACTGGGATTAGAAATCTGGGATGGAGGGCAATGAAATCTCCTGAGCTCTTCTGGTGAGATTTGCATCTACAAGGCCCAAAATCTCTCAAAAGCAGCTGTTCTGGTGTTTCCCAATATTGTGGGCCCAAACAAAGTAGGGGAGGGGGGAGAGTCAGATATTTCAGCTGAAACAAGGATGGTATAATTTTCTTTCCTGGCCTGATCATGCAGAAAGGCTGATATTTTAAATTTAAAGGGTTTTGGCTGTGATGTTGTAGACAGGCCCATCTACAGCTTTCACATTGTGCCTTCAGCATCAATGAAGTAGTTGCTGCTTAATGTGCTCAAAGCCCACAGGGAAGCCTTTCAAATTCTGCCTGTTTGCAGGACATTGCTTTCACTCCACCAAATAAATCACTGTGCATATGACAACCACTCTGAGAGGCCCCAGTTGAGGCTGGTGCTGGGGGCATGTTAATAGGCAGACTATATCCTGAAGAATTTGCCATCTTAATAAAATCAGACTTGGAAACAAGAAAGAACTATTTTAATCGCTGAAGGTCACACAGGTCATCAATGTCCAACTGAACCCAGGTGTTTGAGTCCCACCCAGTATCAGTTGTATTATCCTTTCTCCCTGAGAAAAAGTATTAGTTACTGAACCTAAGTCTCTTCAAGTTATTGGTATCCTAATTAAAACCTATTGATTGCTAAAAGATCAAAAAGAATGTGTGCTAGGTAGGGTTAAAAAAGATGATGGATCTCCCAGCCCTTCTAGAAATGCACCAGGCAGGGCATAAAAATCCCCACAGATTTCATTTGTCTTTGGTTATTAGTTTCAGTGACTTGCTTTTCATAATGACCTATGTAATTAGCAGGTTTGATAATGAAAAGTACGCTCTTCTGGTAGTTAGAAAAACTGTCAGTGAATTGGTTTAATGCTGTTTGTTTTTTGCATTAGCTAATTCTTGGAAACATCTTGAAGCTTCAGACTTCAGCTCTCTGCTTTGTCCGTCTGTGCTGGAAAGGGCTGTTTGCAATTACTGCATTGATTTTAACAGGAGCCAGTTACTTGTCACAGTGTTATTGCTTGGAAGGACAATGTGAAAAATTAGGAGCCTCACAGCTGTACGTTTTGGATGCAAGCAGCTCAGCCCAAGAGATGTCAGAGATACTAGCTTGTAAGTTCAAGCCTACTCGTGGCCTAATTGTCCTTTAATGGGATGGCAGCCTCAGCAGTTGCACAAGTTTAACCACCGTGTCAGATTTCTCTCTGTCATTTGGTGAACAATGCTGCTTTGCTTCTGCTGAGCTCTGAAAACTCCAATGCAGGAAGATTTGAACTGAGACTCCTGCTCAAAATTACCTTCTGGAAAGAATAGTTTTAAATCAATTAGCCTACAACTATCTTTTCCTTTTAACTTGGAGAGGTTTTTCAGGCAATTCGCCCACAGACTTTGCAGTGGTCTTACTTGTGTAATGTGGAAGTATCTCTGTTCTCTAGGAATGAATGGTAACACAAGTCTTTCCTTCCTACCTTATAACGAGGTTCTAATGATTCTACAATTAAATGGAAAGCAGCAGTATCAAAGTATGTGTCTACATGACACCATGCAGAGAATACCAGTGCTCTCCACCCAACAAATGGATTCAGCAGTGCCCAAAGGGCCAAGGACCATTGCTATTTAGCAGCAACCCAAGAGTCCTGCTAGCACACAATTAGCATTCATGTAAGTGGTGTCCATGCAGGGATATTTCTCTTTGCCTTTGAAAAGATGCTGACCCTGTAACTCATGGCAAACATTTTGCTCTGTTTCTTCTGGGGACAGGTTGCCATTTTTCTCTGCATGTTTTATGCAAGTCTCTACATACACTGTTTCTTGACAACAGAAACCCATTTTAGTTGTCCTCTCTGAAAGCCGTAAGATAAGAGATTTGCAATGAGTAAAGTTGGTGTGTTCGTGCGTACCTGCATGTGTTTAAAACTCACTGTTCTCTCTGCTTTTCATACGTGACTGGAGTTGTCAAGCAGAGCACTCCTAGTTCTTTATTTGTACAGATCTGTGTCCATATAAAAGAAGCCATGGCTCAGTTGTTTTCTGTGTACTGTGAATTATGCAGGAGATTTCCCACACATGCCTTTTTGCATGCTAGTAAGGCTTTCCTGTAAGATAATAGTCTCTACAGAAAAGAATGGCCAGTGTACAGTAAATCCAGGCTAACCCAGACCCTGATTACCGGGCCGTTTGGTTACCGGTGGAGCCGTGGCCATTCCTCTCTCTGCTTGCTTGGCTGCAGGTCAAGTTTAAAGTCTTGTACATTGGAAATTCAATTGGATTATCTGCTTAGAGGAATATATTGCCACAGTTCTGGCTAGCTGAGGATTACCTTTGAAAACAGTGTTTTTTCTCTGCTCCTAATGGAGTAGAATCTGTCACTACGGTAGCTCAAGCAGTGTTAGTACAGGGGCAGGTCCCTGGCGGAAGGTAAATGGCATTGTGAGAATTACTTAAATTCTGCTTTTCAAAAGCTTAGATATGCACCCAGAAGCAGTTACATCTTTAACAGCCCATGAAAAGTGATGTTCAAGGGGCAGGGCTTTCGGTTCCCAATACAAGTTCACACTTAAGTACAAAGGGAGTTTGATAACATTTCTCTTCCTCATGTTTGTCTCCCCTTTTCTTAATCACTGAAGAAGTGTTTTGCTTTAAAATGCCAAGCTTCATGCTCTCACAGTCCAAGCTTCAAAATGACCCTATGGGCAGTCATCTTTCCAAAGCTGCTCTGTAAACACCTCCTCCTTTCCTGAGAATGGATGCATTAATAAAGAAAACAGGAAAGTAGCATAAAAGTCAGCTTAAGGCTTTTCCTAGAGTTGGCTGTTCCCTCAGATCTATTCAGCCCACACCCTGAGACTCTTGGGTCATCTGCCTTAGCTAGTTAACATAAGTCTTTCCCAACAGGATGACAATCCACTAAATGTGTGGAATGTCTCAGATGAATGTTTTCAGCATATTAAAAATCCCATATTTAGGTCTTTCTTCAAAATGTATTAACAGTGCTGGAGGAGATGAAGT
>NW_005842067.1:2233197-2248066 GCF_000455745.1 Alligator sinensis | reverse complement strand
AAGAGTGAGGGAGAGATCTTTTGCCAAATCAAAAATAAGTAAATGCAGACTTTGAGCTTGTAACAAGCAATATATTGTACCCAGAACTCTACTTCTGATAATAGATGCCATTCATCCACCATCAAATACATTTGTAGGACATTGAAGCAAAGTGCATTTAAAAATTACCCCACCAATGTTGAATTGTTAATGGAAAACACATTTTCAGACACCTTTTTGTCGCGGCAGTTGGAGATGTGTATTGTGTTTCTGGCCACTTTTCCAGGAAGCCAAAGAATAATATCAAACGATTTTAAATCATAAAAGTAAGAGTTAAATGTACTTATAGTATTCTTATAATTAATGATTTAATAGGGTTGTTACGTTGCCCTGTGGGATCAGGCCAACTCTCAGGATCTCAATATTGCGCTGTAAAACAGGAGGGTGTGACACAATTGCACATATACAAACACACAGATCAATTAGGTGCATGCACACACACACACACACACACTACCAACTCAGGCACATACACATCCAAACCAGCCTAGGCACATACATACCTATCACCAATTTAAGCACATACACTATACACCCCAAAAGTTAGACAAAAATCAATAGTCCATACCCTCACTACACAGATCACTAATTCGTATATCATGCACACAATTTTATATATATATACACACACACCAGTTCATACACATACAACCCATCTACACATAGGTAAGTTCCTAACTTGGATGGTACAGTATGTATGTGTGCGCTTGGGGTATGTGTTTGGGGTACTTGGGATACCTGAGGGAAGGTTAAGGTGAGAGTGAAAGTGTAAGGAGTGAAAGTTGCTGGAACTGGGATTAGAACCATTAGACTAGAGAGAAGCTGGCTGAGGAACTGAGGCTTGGGGTTACTTAAGGTCAAGTGGCCCTGGGGTTACTCGGGGTCACCTGGTGCCAGGGTGGAAGCAAGGGAAAAAGCCCAGTGACAAGGAGGAAACAGTCAGGAGACAGGGGTAGAAAGTTGGGAGATCAGGGGAAAAGGCAGTGGGGACAAGGCATTAACAGTGGCAGAGATCAGGGGAAAAGGCAGTGTGGATGAGATGGTGGCAAAGAAACAGGGGTTTGCAGGCAGAGAGGAGCTCAGGACGGCTAGAGCCACAGGAGCATGGGACAGGTGTTGGAGGTGGCAGTGAGCCAGAAGCAGGAGAGGGAGAAATAAGGCAGAAGTTAGAGGGGCGAGGAGCAGAGCAGGACTGAACCATAGTAGAAGCAGAGTCCAAGTCCTTGGTTGAAGAAGGGGTGGGGGAGATAGCTATCTATCCAGGCTGGAAAGGGGTCTTTGTCCAGTAGGTGTTGTCCAGAGGGGGTCACGACAGGGCCTCTGGGTGGATAGGTGGTGTGGCATGGTGCTGGTCCAGATGGAGAGGGCGTCCCAAGGAGTCAGTCTTCACTGCCCCTTTTATGGGGCAGACTACCTTTGATCTCCTATGGGGAGTGCCTGTCCAGGCAAGGTCAGTCCTGTCCCAGAGGGCTCCAGGTGTTCTTACTGAGCATGTGCAGCCTGGCATAATGGTGGGTTGCCTTATCTTCTGTTTCTTGAATGTGGAGGGTGGCTCCAAGAGCTGGTTCCTTGGTCCAGGTATTGGTCTTGATGGCTCCCGTCATTCAGAAGGAGCTATTTTTAGACCTACTGCCATTGTCCCTCAAGCACCTTCATTCATCCCCATTCATTCAGGAACCAAGTTACATAGGAGGGGTAAGTGTGAGTCATGGGTTACACAACAGGGCATGGGGATAAGACGGAGGCTTGACATTACAAGATGGAAACTTGACATGACTTATGCTAACTTACATATATAGGCCTAAAACAGTAATCACACAATATAAAAGCAGTAAAAAAAAATCAATACAAAACATAATAATTATCACTTATAAAACAGTGGATATCTATATCAAGATAGCAGGGCACTTATTTGCAAAGAGGGGAGAGAAAAATAAAATTTACTACCTAAAATAAAATATTAAAGCTTATCCTACATCTTAGCTTACTTATACTTATCTAGGTAATAGAGAGGGAGAGAAAAAGTCAGAAATGGTTGGGGAAGGGAAGGGAATGCATTTTACAGTAAATAAAAACAAGAAAACTGGGGGTTTTGCTACAGTTATAGCATTTCAAACGACTACCAAGAGACTGAGAACACATATCCCGTGGTTTAACAATCCTTTCAGGGATGCACACTTGCTTAAAAAGGTACAACTTGATAAATCTGTTTTTAATAATTGATTGTTTTTTAATTAGGAGGCTTGGTGCACATAAATTAAATTCCTATTGGAGGCATTTAATAATAAAAGTTTCATTTAACTTAGAAAATAAATTAATAATTCTAGATGCCTTTAAATATTTTAAAAGACAAAATATACTGTGAGCAACATTTTGCAAGCTCTGATTTTCATAAGTTGTCATGTAGTTGCATGTCTAATTGGTGTGTACTTTCAAGGTATCAGAGTGAGCATACAGCACACACCTCATTAATTAACAATTTACACACACCCAACAAACTCTGCAGATCCAGCCATGATGTGTGCCTATAGACTCTTGGTATGGAAATCAGGCCCTTATCCTTATCTCAGCAATATCTCTTCCTCTGCTCTGCCTTTTAATTGTGAAGCTGCATTTTCACTTCAGAAATCATGGGCATTAGTGTTTGCATTAATCTACTTTATTACTGTTTATAGATTAATGTATTTGATTTATATAAAGGCTTCTTTTACTGTGCTATGGGAGCCTACATGAGTATGTATTATAGGATACGCTAATTTACTCCAAATGAGGATTAGGCCCACTATAGTAACACGGTTGAGTTTTGCACCATATGCTCAGTGCCACAACAGTTTATAGAACTGTTCTATTAAACAGTTTTATAGTGCCATGTTCCTGTGGTTAATTCTGGCAAACAAGTGTGCAACTGTGTTTCCTACCAGCTGCAGCTTCTGCATGTACTTCAACAGAACATACTGCAGCAACACAATCTGCAAGTGCTGACACGGCATTAGGTGTATGGGTGTACTGGTGTATATGCTCACTGAACCCTTTGTGCCCCCTGGTGCTAGAAACAACCATCCCTATGTACATGCTCTGCCAGATAAATTGCCATGCTGCGGGTTAGGATGTCCTGGGTTCTGGTTCCGGCTCTGTCCCTGACTTGTTTTCAGGCAAAGTTGCTTTCTTTCTCTGTGTAAGATGGCAATAGTTTCTAAGCAGGGGCACTGTGAGGACTAGCTAATGCTTACAAGGTCCAGCAAGGTGTTTAAGTGCATGCTTCCTAGCTAGGGCTTTAAGGCCTATTAATTTTAGTGGGAGTTGGGTGTTGGGAATAAGAGTTGGGGCCTAGATGCCTCTGTCACTTTGGGCCATGGAGGTTTGAACACTGGCAGCACTATGTCAGAACTACTCCTTGTCCAACCGCTGAGTCCATGGTAGGTATTTAACTGCAACTGGAGCTTTTTCTTCACTGAGAAAATAGAACTCTAATAGGTTTCTTTAACATGCCCCAAAGAGTTTCAAGATGCTCCTAGCCCCGTCATTTTGAGTGTTTTATTTCTGTTCTGTACTGGAAACCTCCTCTCCTGCAGCTCTGGGGAAGTCTTGACCCTAGAAAGTCCATCTGGAGCAAATATCCTCAGAAAGGGTGGACCCTTGATGCAGTCATCCCAACCTGCATTTATGCAGGGGTATGTATTTAAGTTTTGGAGGAAGTTTTTACTTTCTAGGTGAATTCCCTGCTTAAAATGTCCCTGAGACCAACTCACCAGAAGCCAGCTGTTCCTCAGACACCACAAAACAGGGGAAACTATTTGTGCTGGGACAGGAGGTTTAATCTCTGAACGTTACTGTGGCAAGCGCTGTTCAAAATCCCGGCACATTAAAGAGTGGCCCACGCCAGACCTCCAGCTGGGAGCACTCTTGTTCTGAAGTTGGAATCCACCGCTGCAATGGCCTCAGCCGTAATCCAAACAAACTCCAAGCACAGGGAAGGGAAATTTAAACTTTTGGATCCAAATTTCCCAGGTCACCCATCTTTTAATAAAAATGGATTAGAAGCTTTATAAAAAGTTGAAAGGGGGCTACTTGTGCTCTCACTCTCTCCCCCTTCCACATACTGTATATACTCCAAGGCCGGTCTGCTCAACCAACTACTTCTCTAACACCAAGTTTTCCTCGCTGGAACCATGTAAAGCAGTAAATTGCCTGTTCACCTGATGGATTTAACTCCAAGACACTCCTAGCTTGAGATTTACAAACCCAAATGCACTACTCCAAATCCCCCTCCTAGGAGTAAAGTGTTTTTTATTTGCTTCTCAAAATGAAATGACATAATGTGACTGGACAGAGTTCAAGGACTTCGACTGTTAAATTACAGTGTGGGGCTAGGAGCATAATCTTTGCCTGCAGCATAGTTATGAAAGGTTTTTCTTTTCTTCTCCCCCACCTGGAATGTGAACAACAACAGATCTTAACCAGGGAAGCCTATAATACACGGCATGTACGACAGGACCTCGTCCGGGCTGATCGTTATTTTGGAAAATCTGTCTTCCAAGATCAAACATGATGTGGACGCTATTTATTAGTTACACAGGAGGGCAGCTCGGAGCCAAATTGATTTTGAAGTTCTAATTGTTTTACTTCTCCATAAATCATCATTAAAGTTTCCTACTCCGGAGGCACAGACCATTATGTCCAACCCCATTTCCCTGCCCCCACCTATTTCCCCCTCCACACACCTTTTTTTTTCCTGACTTCTTTTGTTTAGGGTTGTTTAACTTTAGTTATTGGATGGCTGCCTCGGGGGCCTTAGAGAAATCTTGACTGTTTCATTCCTGTTGAGATAAAACTGCTGGTGCCATCCTGAATGGAGAGATCCCAGCAGAGATAAAGGAAGGAGGGGTTCTGTTCCAGAGGAGAGGCAGAAGCCTTTCTTATCCCATTTTCTTTTTGCGTGCATTTGTTATTATTTCAGTCGGGAGAACAATCCCCAGGATGAATGCAGAAATGGAACCGTTGCTGCAAGGGCAGCTTACATGCAAGGCTATTTCTTTTCTTTGGGGAAAACAAAGGCCGCTGACTCCCAGAAGCCTATCTCTGGATCCACAAAGGCATTTGACCAGCTTTACAATTCAGTTTTGAAGTCTGGTTCTAAAAAGCAGGCAGAATCGGGAGCAGCGGATGCAGGATGTGTCTGAGGCTGGCACTTCGAGATGCCAAGCCAGTAAAGACACTAAGCAAAGGAACTGGTTGGCTGTTTTTTAAAAAGGCCAGTCTTGAAAAGTATTAGTCTTGAAAAATCAGAGTCGTCTTCCAAGCTGGAGAGAATACTTCCAGCATGGGCATGTGTTGGAATACATCCAGCATGAGCTGACCAAACACTGAACACTGCCAAGCACTGATTCATCGGGACTACCTCTTGGCCTGTCTAGTAAACAGCCTGTGCTTTTTGCCTGCTGTGCGCCATTGGTTTTTATGCCAGCCAGGCAAAGTTAAAACCATTGGCAAAGGGCTCGCTCTTCCTCTGCCAAACAGGCTGTCTCCTGGCAGTGAAGATAAGTGGAAAAAGGGGCTTCTGGTAGGCCTAGGCTTGGATTTGCTGAGAGGAGGCAGGAGCAGAGGCAGAGAGGCAGGCTACAGGGCTGTATGCAGCAGTGCTGGATGGCTGTCTTCCTGGACTGGACTGAGATAGTGGCTTGAATTTCAGAGAGGTCAGGGAAGATTCTTTGTAAGGGAAGCATATGCTTTACCATAGCACCCTGCTCTGTGGCTGGATGCACAGGTAGACAAAAGTTGCATCTGGCCCTGACCAGCACCAGGGCACTTTCTTGCAGTGCTGAATAGCTCTTCTCTCTGAGAAGAGCCAATCAGGATGTGTATTCTGGGGTGGTCGAATGGTGGGAACACAGCCTCTTAGAACTAACCTGGGACCAAGTAGACCCTTTCATGTAGCCCAGGGAATTTCTAGTAGCAGCCAACTACTGGTAGTTGCCTATTCCTCTGGGTTGACTTTGATGTCTTGGTTTCTGCATCAGTAAAATGGTGATGAAGGTATCAACATACTTCACACTGTGATGAGGCCTGCCTGGCCAAGGCATCAAGGTGCTTTGAGATGCCCAGATAAAAGAACTAAGACATTGACTTGACCATTACTCACCCCCTGAGCCCTCTCCCACCCTATGCTCTTCTCTCTAGCCTATGCCAGTCATGTGGCAAACGTAGGTATTCACCTAGGGGGCACATCTACAAAAGACACTTTACTGCGCAGTAGGCTAATCTACTGCGCAGTAAAGCAGCAGCATCTACACATGCACAGCATTTACTGTGCTGTAAATTAGTCTACTGCATGGTTGGCTACTACCTGAATAAATACAGATAATAGATTTTCTGCACAGTAGTGCACATGTAGACAGCTGACAGGCAGCAAATTGCTCCCAGTCAGCCCAGGCAGCAGGGAGCGGGGGAACTGCTCTCCCGGGCAGCTGCCTGCTTCCCAGCTCCTACTCCGATCAGCTGATTGGAGCAAAAGCTGTGACATCTTTGCCTGCCCCAGGCAGCTGCCTGCTGCCCAGCCCCCACTCCGATCTCATGGCAGGGGCTGAACAGCAGGCAGCTGCCCAGGACAGGGGACAGAGTCCCAGACTCTGCCCTGATCAGCTGATTGGAGGCTGGGCAGCAGGCAGCTGTCTGAGGCAGGGGTGAGGAGCTGGAAGGCAGCTGCCCCTGCCTGCTGAAACCCAGGTCTGACCCTGGTGCCCCCTGGCAGCCTGGGACTGGTACCCAGGGGAGCCTGAAGCTCCCCCTGGCTACTGTAGGGGGACAGCTGCACTGAATTGGTCCTGTTGCAAGCAAATTTGCTCCTGATGGGCACATGTGTAGACACGCTGCCAGGGAAAGCTTGGTGTGCAGTATATTACAGCACAGTAAGCTTACCGTGCAGTAGCGCATGTAGACATGCCCCGTTTTTATTTTTCAAAGAATTAAAATTTTATTAAAACTAGCAAAATAAATAACAGTGTGCACAGCAAGTGAAATGGGAACAACTGGCATGCTCCTCTAGAACAGTGGTAGCCACTGGCTCAGGGAGGACCTGGCCCGAGCCTAGTCAGCATGAAAGCATTTGAATCCCAGTCTTATCTGAATGAAATACACCACTACCTTTTCCTCACCGCTATTTATTACCATCTGCTATTGACTTAGGCAAATGACCTTAGTTTGAATAGTCAACAGACCACCAAGGAGGATATTTTCTCCTCTTTTTTTTTTTTTTTTATGTTTTTATGTCTGCTAAAAGAAAGCCTAATGTTTCTCTGGCTGGGCTTCCCTGCAGATTTTGCCTCCTGCTGACCCATGCCCCTTGTTTGGTTTTTTCCATTCCCTGAGGCCAGATCTGGTAAGTCTGAAGTGCCTGTGTACCTGGAGGTTTATGAAAAAGCTCTCCTCGGCATCAGATTTCTAACAGTCTGTCAAGGTTTCCACTTTCTAAACTGTGGAAATGTTTCTGCAGCTTAAGAAATTGAGGCCGTATAAGAGGTGAGTGTTCAGAGATAATACCCAACATAAGAAGGTGTCTTGCTGCATATTACTTATATCTAAGTCTTGTACAAGGCTGTCTTCCATTGGACCTGTTCTTCAGGGAAGATGTGCCACTGAAGTCAGTGGTAAGTGACACCTCTGTATTTTATGCCCATACAGTTCAAGTTGCAGGTCTTTGGCAAAAGCATGTGTGGGAGAACTGGGAGTCAAGGCCTTGATTCTGCTCCCAGCTCTGTCACACAGTGCTACTCGGCAAGTTGCTCAGCCTTCCTGTATCTCAGTTCCTTCCTGGATGAAATGAAGGTGATGGTGTTGACATGCCTTGCCTTGCTGGTCGCTGCTTGTAAAGTACTTTGATATGCTCCAGTGGAGACGCTTGATTTTCAGCATTAGCTATGCCTTGATCAAACACTGGTGTATTCTGCAATTCCAACCAATATACATATGTATGGCACAAATGAGGACCAGACAGGCCACAAGGCTGGGGATTAAGGGAGCTGGGCTGTGTTCTAACTGCATCACTAGCACCTGGATATGATGAATGTTTGCAGCCCTCGACTGATGCTTATGGATTTGTCTGGAATCTAAACACCTGAATTCTGGGGGAATCCAGCATCCTGTTCAGCCCCATGAACCACTTAATTTCTCCTTCTCAGCCTCACTGTCTGAAAAGTAAGGTGAGCCACTGCTCTCCAAGTCTAGGGGCAGGGACAAGGAGTTTGTGGGGCTTAGTTAACCTTTGCAAATCAGAAGTTAGTTAACACATGAATGTTTCCTTGTGGATAAAGAGGTGCTGCAAGAAGCTAGGCCCACTCTGCTGCCCAATCTCATATTTCATGCTGGAAGTCAGAGTGGGCCTAGGTTCTGGCAGGCAAGGAGTGTTCACCATGGACCAGCTGAAATTGCTCAGCATCCTGGGCCCATTCTGCCTTTTCCAACATCTCTGGTGAGAAATCACATGAAACCCATTCTAGATGAGGCAAGACCAAGATCCATAGTGCTGCTTTTCTTATATTTAGGTAAGTCCTGTCCCATCCTGCCTCCCTGTTTTTATGATGTAATGTGAACTGAGCCAGGGGGAAAGAAAATAATCTGATGCAGTTGGCAAAGCAGCAACCTCCTGCCTCCCTCTTCTTGACTGGAGGGCCAACTTCCTTGGGCAAGATTTGGAGCTGGCCTTAAAAAGTCCTGTGTGGATTCACATGGTGGTTTTGATTCTGTACCCTCTGTTATAATAAAGAATAAATTAAACAAGCCCTTGCTGACCTCCCTTTTCTTCTCTTATGAGCTGAAAGGGAGGTGGGCCACTCTCTCACAACAGCCTTTTCAGTTTAATTAATTATGGCAATTCCTTCTTCCATGCCTGTAAAGGTCTGCTTTGCACGAAAATGCCCAAGGCTTATGGGGTTTCATATTTTCACAAGCTGTGGGAACCAACTGTGAAGCCCGTTTCAGCATGAATTTCATGGGCTTTATGCAACTTTTATTCTTTCCAAAAGGCAAAAAGAAAGAAAAAAAAGTAAAGGCCCAAGCTCCCTCTTCCCTCCTGAAATATGAGTGAAGCTTGTCTTCACTTTCCATCACCACCCAGTTACATGCAATCCATTTCCACAGGCGCCCCAGAGGAAGTTGTCTTGAATAGACAGAATCTGATTCCAAGACCTGTTTTGAGTTTGGAGTAAAAACAAGATAAAGAACAATGACTTTCCAATCCCATTGTGCTCTTGGCACCACGGCAGGAGGTCTGATGGGGTAATTGCAAAGTGGTCAGAAGTCTGATCAGCATAAAAAGCCACAGAAAAATGCTTATCTGAATGGCAGCTATGTAAAGCTAGTTCATCTTGCTTGGCTGATGATGAAGGAGCCTCCAGTGGGGGGAGTATTTGTAGGTGTGTCTACACAAGACATTTACTGTGGGGTTGCCTAATTAGCTCCGCAGTAAACGTGTCAGTGTTTACACATGTGGCCCTATTAAGCCGCAGGAAACTAATACACTCTGCAGCAGGTTAGTACTTGTAAATACAAGAACTATCCTGCTACAGAGTTTTTCTGTGTAGCAACACACATGTAGACACTGACCCATCCAGCTGGGACAAAGGGTGTTTCAGTGTGGGGGCTGCCTGCCAGCTATCCCTGTACTGAAGCACCCTCATGCTCCAGCCAGCTCCTCTGCAGCATGTTGAGCCGGGCTGCAGCGGCCTCAGACTGGCAGGTGGACCCCCTGGATCCCCTACCAGCCAGGGCTGCACTGACTTGGCTCAATGTACTGCAGAGAGGCTGGCTGGCACCCAAGGGTGCTCCAATACAGAGCTAGCTGGCAGGCAGCCTGTTCCTGGGTGCACATGCAAATGTGATGCCCAGGAGCAATAAACTCCAGTGCAATGTACGCCAGAGTGTATTGCTTCAAATTAAGTGCACATGTAGATACACCCTGTGTATACTCCCCCCACACTTTTGCACAGCTTTTGTCAACCCAGATTCATTGGCCATAAGCCCAGCATGGAACCCCCCAACTCTGATAAAGCAGGGCCCCAGGCTTAGGAAATGCTTGGATTCAGATCCATGTGCATTCAGCCTTTGCAGCCCTGAAACTCATACTGGTCTTGGTTAAAACTCTTTCCAGTCTGGGAAGCCTCAGTAAAGGCTGTAATGGGACCTCAAACTGGGAGCTTGGTGTTAATTTCATCTTTTTATTCGGCCTGGGAGTGGGCTCTGGAGTGTTGGCCAAGTCTGACCTACCTGAACCAATAAGGGCCTTGTGGGGATTTTCAGCATTTCCTATCCTGATTAAAATCAGGAAGTGCACAGCCCCTCTTTTCAGTATTAACAAAAGATTGGCCAGATTTTTGTCAAGCCTCATCGTGTTCCTTGTTAAATTTGGGTTTGATGCAAAAGGTCTCTGGAGTAGGGACAGGCGTGTTGTTCTGTGTTTGTACAGTGCCTGGCATGATCAAATCTTGGGCTGTAACAGCGGTTTCCAGGCACTAACTAGCACAGTGCAAATAAATACAAATAAAGGCAGGCTATTTTTGACTTTGCTGCAGTTATCATCAAGGATTGGATAGGACAAACCAAAAGGCATAGAAGGGGTGTTGTCAGCAAGGAAGGTAAAAATCTACAGGGGAGTTTTTTAGCATGATCTGAACTGTTAGGGCTGCTCTGCATTGCCACCTAGTGACTGAGTTCGAATCCCCAAACTCTTCAGACACGCAGAAGTCGGGGAATTTTACTGCAAGGTAGAAGAAAGCCCTGTAAGCAGAAATCTTATGTGGGTCCCTCATCCTGATGTCGTTGGTGGCATTAATGTATCCAAGAGTTATCTGGGTAATACTTTCAAAAAAATAAATAGCCAAGAATGATACCTGGTGGGCAAAGAGAGCCCTGAAATTCCCTGTCTCTCTGTCTCACTTTTAGGTTTTCCAAACTACATCTCCTCCATGAATGAGCCCCCGCTCTATAGCAACTATTCATTTCGCTTTCTGGTGTGGGTTTAACATTGTTGCTTTACCCTACTCAAAGGGAGGGTTTTCCTGTTCTGTTTCTTTCAGCTTGTGTCCAGTGTGAGCTTATAGCTTTGATTTTGGTGCTATGAGGCACAAGATTTACTACCTTTTTGCAAGTTGTGAGTATCTTTCCTTCTCTTACCCTCTCCCCCCTGAATTCCTGAGCACTCTTCTCCAGGACTGACTATGGGGTACCACAGCTCCATGTGAGGCAGGCTACTGGCTTGAAGGGGAGGGGGTTATAACTTAGGATTTCACCTGAATTTACTAAAGCAAGCAGCAAGTAAAGCATGCACTGGGCATGTTTTACTCAATAGACCAGAACTCTCCATTCCTGCCCCTACCGGGGTCTACCCTGCTCTGCTGAAGGATGACTTCTTGATCCATCCTTCTTGCAGCCCCCTGAACTGCTGGGAGTAAGAAGATTTAAACCCTAGGTGAGCAAACTATCTAGAGCTCTGGCTGTGCAGGTGGTGTCCCCAGCAGGGCTTTGGCTTCTTTGACCATGGGATGTTGTTCCAAGAGCACGCTGGGAAGAGATGGGAGCCACCTGATGAAGAGAGGAAAGAGCATCTTCACTGACAGGCTCACTAAGCTCGTGAGGAGGGCTTTAAACTGGGTTCATCAGGGGATGGAGACCAAAGCCCTGATGTAAGTGGGGAAGAGGAAGACCTGGAGGAAGAGTGAGCAGGAGGGGGCAACAGGGGAGGTATTCTCATTCATCCTGAGAAATTAAGGCAATTGGCTAGTTACCTCAGATGCCTGTACACGAATGCACAGAGCCTGGGAAACAAGCAGGAAGAACTGGAAGCCCCTGCACAGTCACAGAGCTATGACGTGACTGGAGTAACCGAGACGTGGTGGGAGCTCGCATGACTGGAGCACTGTCATGGATGGGTACAAACTGTGCAGGAAGGACAGGCAGGGGAGAAGAGGAGGAGGAGTTGTGCTGTGGGTAAAAGAGCTGTATGATAGTTCAGTGCTCAGGTTGGCCCTCCAGTGTGAAACTGGAGAGAGGCCTGTTGAGAGTCTCTGGGTTAAGGTTACAGGGGAAAGCAACAAGGGCGATGTTGTGGTGGAGGTCTGCTATAAACCACCAGACCAGGAGGAAGTGGTGGATGAGGCTTTCTTCAAACAGCTATTGGAAGTTTCCCAATCACAGGCCCTGGTTCTCATGGGGAACTTCAATCACCCTGACATCTGCTAGGAGGGCAATACAGCAGTGTACAGGCAATCCACAAAGATTTTAGACAGTGTTGGGGTCAACTTCCTGGTGCAAGTGTTGGAGCAGTCAATTAGGGACCATGTACTTTTTGACCTGACCAGGAAGAATTGATGGGGGATGTAGAAGTGGATGGCAACTTGGGCAGCAGTGATCACGAGATGATTGAGTTCAGGATCCTGTGGAAAGGCAGGATGGAGAGCAGCAGAGTAAGGATCCTGGACTTCAGAAAAGCAGACTTTGACTCGCTCAGGGAACTCATGGGCAGGATCCCCTGTGAAGCCAGTCTGAGGGGGAGAGGAGTCCAGGAGAGCTGGCTGTACTTTAAAGAAGCCTTACTGAGAGAGCAGGAACAAGCCATCCCGTTGCGCAGGAAGACTAGCAAGTATGGCAGAAGACCAGCCTGGCTTAGCAGGAAACTCTTCAGTAAACTAAATCACAAAAAGGAAGCTTATAAAAAGTGGAAACTTGGGCAAGTAACTAGGGAGGAGTATAAGACCACTAATCAGGAATGTCAGGATGAAGGCAGGAAGGCCAAAGTGCAACTGGAGTTGCAGCTAGCAAGGGATGAGAAGGGTAACAAGAAGGGTTTCTACAAGTCTGTCGGTAGCAAGAAGAGAATCAGAGAAAGTGTGGGTCCCTTGCTGAATGGGGGAGGCAACCCCATGACAGAGGATGCAGAAAAGGCTCACATGCTCAAAGCCTTTTACCTCAGCCTTCACAGGCAAGGTCAGCTCCCAGACTAGTGTACCAGGCAGCACACTTTGGGGAGGAGGTGAGCAGCCAACAGTGGGGAAAGAATAGGTTAAAGACTATTTAGGAAAGCTGGACATGTATAAGTCCATGGGGCCAGATGGGATGCACCCAAGGGTGCTAAGGGAGTTGGCTGATATGATATTAGCAGAGCCACTGGCCATCATCTTTAAAAACCCATGGCAATCAGGAGAGGTCCTGGGTGATTGGAGAAGGGCAAACATAGTACCCATAGTTAAGAAAGGAAAAAAGAAGGATCCAGGCAACTACAGACTAGTCAGCCTCACCTCAGTCCCTGGAAAAATCAAGGAGCAGATCCTCAAGGAATCCATTTCTAAGGACTTGGAGGAGAAGAAAGTGATCAAGAACAGTCAGCATGGATTCACCAAGGGCAAATCATGCCTGACCAACTTGATTGCCTTCTATGATGAGATGACTGGTTCTATGGATGTGGTGAGACCGGTGTATGTGGTATACCTTGATTTTAGCAAGGCTTTTGATGTGGTCTCCCACAACATTCTTGCAGGCAAGCTAAGGAAGTATGGGCTGGATGAATGGACTGTAAGGTGGACAGAAAACTGGCTGGAGCATCGGGTTTACAGGGTAGCAATCAATGGCTTGATGTCAAGTTTGCAGCCAGTATCAAGTGGAGTGCCCCCAGGGCTGGTTTTGTTCAATGTTTTTGCCAATGACCTGGAAGATGGCATAACGTGCACCTTCAGCAGGTTTGCAGGTGACACCAAGCTGGGGGGAGTAGTAGATATGCTGGAGGGTAGGGCTAGGATTCAGAGTGACCTCGACAAATTGGAGGATTGAGCCAAAAGGAATCTCATGAGGTTCAACAAGGACAAGTGCAAAGTCCTGCACTTGTGATTGTTCCATCCCATGCACCGGTACAGGCTGGGGGCTGACTGGCTGGGCAGCAGCTCCGCAGAAAAGGACCTGGGGGTTACAGTGGAAAATAAGCTGAATATGAGACAACAGTGTGCTCTTGTTGCCAAGAAGGCTAATGGCATACATGGCTGCATCAGTAGGAGTGTTGCCAGCGGGTCAAGGGAAGTGATTATTTCCTTCTATTCAGCACTGGTGAGGCCACATCTGAAGTACTGTGTTCAGGTTTTGGCCCCCCACTGCAGAAAGGATGTGGACAAATTGGAGAGAGTCCAGCAGAGAGCAACAAAAATGGTGAAGGGGCTGAGGGACATGATTTATGAGGAGAGGCTGAGGGAACTGGTCTTATTTAGTTAGAAGAAGAGAAGACTGAGAGGGGATTTAATAGAAGCCTTCAGCTACCTGAAGGGGGATTCAAAAGAGGATGGAGCTGGACTGTTCTCAGTGGTGGCAGATGACAGACCAAGGAGCAGTGGTCTCAAGTTGCAGCAAGGGAAGTTTAGGTTAGATATTAGGAAGAATGTATTTTCACTGGGAGGGTAGTAAAGCACTGGAACAGGTTACCCAGAGAGGTGGTGGAAGCTCCATCCTTGGAGGGTTTCAAAACCCAGGGAGACAAAGCCTTGGCTGGGATGATCTAGTTGGGGATGGTGCTGCTTTGAGCCAGGGTTTGGACTAGATAACCTCCAGAGGTCCCTTCCAACCCTCAATTTCTGTGATTTCTAAACCCTTCCCTTCTATAAAATCAAGCTGCCTGAGATGTAGGTAGAGAAGCAGGTGCAGTGCTCTGGATGGATCTTCAGAGGCAGGCATGCTTGAATAGGATCTCCCCGCATGGGGGGCATTTCACATGGAAGGATACAAGGGTAGATGATGTTCCCGGGGAGTTAATTTCTTTCTGTCTCATTTTGTTGTTTTCACTATCAATCCAATCCTTTATTCT
>NW_005842067.1:2229629-2233187 GCF_000455745.1 Alligator sinensis | reverse complement strand
GCTGAAGACACAGCAGGATCAGACTCCCCAGGAGAATATTTTAATATAATAATGTGAAAGACAACAAGTCCCAACACTGAATGACTTGGGGTGTGAAATGAATCTTGTAATGGAGTGTCCATGACTAGCGAGGGAAACAAACCCAAACCCCGCACAAAAAGCATCCTTTTAATGTGTGAATTCTGAAGGCTTTCAACAGCTCGGGTACATTGTTTCCTCTTGTATACCAGTTGCATGCAAAAGCCTCCTGTTTGGGCAGGATCCATCTCTGGTGCAAGGCGGCAGTTGAGATCTCAAGCACTGTTTGAACTATAATATAATAAGACAAATGTTGGTATCTGACCTGTTAAAAATGCAACACTGGCTGCTGCAGAAAATGATATGATACCCTAACATCCTGTCCCTCCCATCCATTTCTCAGGCTGGTCTAGTGACACTGCAGCATATCTAGAAGGGAATGACTTCCCTCTGGTGGCTTCATAGCATTAACACACCTAAATAAATATCACCGCTATCCCTGCTTCTCACAAAGGAAGAAGGGGAGGGAGAAAGCTGCTTGATTTTTTTTAATGACCTTCAGATACCTACAGCTTTGTGACTTAATCCTTGTGCAGTGCAAGTAAGCAGGTGCTCCACATGGGACAGCCATGTGTATTGAATACCAGAAGCTGTTGTGGGAAAGGAGCAAGCTGCAAAATTTTGGCAGCGGCCAATCTCAGGGGGTGCACTGCCAATCTCGGGGGGTGCACATGCACCTGCGTGCACCCACTATGTGTTGCCAATGGACATATCTCTGAGGAATGCATGCATGCAGTGGTTTTACTGAAGAGGGTGAGTTCCAGAAAGGTCTCTGGTAATGGGAGCAAAGGTCAGTGAGGTTTGCGATTGTCACATATCCTTGTACCAGCTCCAAACCTTAGTGTAGAACACATTGGAGTGATCCCAGGACCAGCAGGATTTTTTTTTCTTTTTCCGGAAGCATTTTTTTAAATTGGAAGCCATGTAAAGCTCTTTGAACAGTAATTTTCTTTCTACTGAGAAGTGAATTCCTAGTAGACAGCCCTCAGAGAAGCCCTGTAAAAAGAGCATTTCAAAGTATTTCCGAAGTAACAAATGTTTGGATGATAAAGAAGGTGACCCAGAAAAGGTACAGTAGATGCAGCTGCCCACTTCCACATGTCACCAGTACATCACCACACTTAAAACACTTAGCCCTGCTGAAGCCACAGTCATTAGCATGGTGCACCTCTGCAGAGCACTGAGGAAGACTCCCAGAAAACGGCATGATTACTGAGTTACCCTTGATTCTGTTGCAAATGAGGTACTGGAGCATACAATATAACCATGAGTAAAAGTTAACTGGGTTTATAAAAAATAGTGAGTAGTAGGACACATTTCTTACTGTTCTGGTTAAAGCAGAACATTGGGATGGTACCTTTCGATGTTTGGTTTTATGTCGAGAGCAGTGGCTCCCAACCTTTTTCAGACTCGAGGCTCCCCCCATTGGACTTGACCCCCACCCCTTCCATAACTTCTGAGAACTAAGCAGCACACCACTTCAAAAGCTAACTTATTTATTACAGTGCTTAACTCCTTGTACCGGAGCCAGGCAGTGGGGCCAGGGCAGCAGCCAGGCAGGGAGGAGCCTGAACCTGAGCTTATCTCTTCACACCTCCTTATCTCCTTACCCTTTGCAGCACTCTTCAAAAGATCTAATGACACCCCAGGGTGCCCCCAGCACCCTGGCTGAGAATCACTAGTTTAGAGGCTATGTTGAGACCTTGATTGGAATTTAATTCCTAGTGAGATAAATGAGAACAGGTCTGAAAGGCTAGATCCAATTTGCAAAGCAGCGGTAATGTGTGTCAGAATTCATTTAAATAGGTTGTAGGCAAAACTAGGCCCCAGTGGGCAACTTTGGACAGCCAAATACCATATAAGGAATTAGCACATACTAAGGGGCCTGTTCCCTATCCATGTGTGAAGGATTTACAAGGGTCACCCTGCATTACTGTTAACAGAAGTTGCATGCTAATGACATGAGCCTTTATGAGACAACAGTCCCTGGAGCTGAAAGTCCCTGGAGCTTTTCCTGGTACTCACAGTGCTGAAGCTGGCTTCTAATATAAAGATCCTTGTAATTAATATATCTGATATGCTAAAATATCCAAATTGCTATCTTGGGAAGCAATGAGAGCCTTTTCTCATGACTTGGCTCTATCTGACATTTGGGATTGATCCACTCCGCATCATTATTTATATTTTTCTGTGCATGTGACTGTATTAAAGATTCAATTTCTTCCTGACTTTTCATTACCATATGAACCTCTCTTACAAACCATGACCCCAGACCTCTTGCTTGAATACATCTCAGGAAATATGTAGGGTTCCAAAGACATGGTAGCTTGCAATATCTTTGATCTATAAGGAAAGTGCACTGGGGAGGAAAGAGGGACTCCAGACCCTGGTAAGTGAGAATAAGCTTAGGCACAGGTAAGAAATCCATTTCTGGCTTCTACTCATGCCCCTTTTCCTAGTACCCTTGTGTTTCAACTTATGCTGTTGATCTGCATCACTGACCTTATTCTGCAGGAGTCAATGGGGGAAAGAAGGTCATGGGCAATGAAGTGACAGGTATAAAAGAATTAGTAGGCAGATTTTACTGTGTCAAAGGGAGGTTGGATATGCCTCATTAAGGCTTCCAGCCTGCTGGGCAGGTATCTCCCAGGGGCTTGATAGAAGGGGAAAGGAATGGACTAAGGATGTAGAAGGAGCCTCACTTGTTTGGCAGAAGGGAGGCTGGAAATATGGCTGAGGTGATGGAGAGCCCAATGCAAAAAAAATTCCAAGTGTATATAAAGATCAACATAAAATGTACATGTAATCTCACCCATGCCTGATGGAGGAAAGAGAGGACTAAATCTGCATGTTTTGTACAGTGCTCCAAGACCAGCTTGGTGATGTCCCTAAACAGAGAAGAAACAGCATCAATGCGTTTTCAAGGTGTGTAGTCCCTCACTGAAAAGCTCAAAGGCTGAATTGAGGGCAGCCTAAGGGCCAAAAGGGGAGCACATAAAAAGTGGAAACAGGGCGAGATCACCAAAGACGAATATACCTCCTCTGCTCGTGCTTGTAGGGAGGCAGTTAGACGGGCCAAAGCTACCATGGAGCTGAGGATGGCATCCCAAGTAAAAGACAACAAGAAATTGTTTTTTAGATATATTGGGAGTAAAAGGAAGGCCCAGGGAGGAATAGGACCCCTGCTAAATGGGCAGAAACAATTGGTGACGGACAGAGGGGACAAGGCTGAACTCCTCAACGAGTTCTTTGCCTCAGTGTTCCTAAGCGAGGGGCAGGACAAGTCTCTCACTGGGGTTGTAGAGGCAGCAGGAAGGCGCCAGACTTCCATGTGTAGACCCTGAGATGGTGCAGAGTCACTTGGAAGAACTGGATGCCTTTAAGTCGGCAGGCCCGGATGAGATCCATCCGAGGGTGCTGAAGGCACTGGCCAACATCATTGCAGAGCCACTGGCGGGAATATTTGAAAGCTCGTGGCAC
>NW_005842067.1:2224028-2228434 GCF_000455745.1 Alligator sinensis | reverse complement strand
CTCTTTCCTGCCTATGCAGGGGGTCGGACTCGATGATCTATTGAGGTCCCTTCCGACCCTAACATCTATGAATCTATGAATATTGGTACTGTGGACCCTCAGAGGTGTTCTGGGGACCAAGGTAAGTTGGGGAGCCTGTCCCACCAAAACCAAATATTCAAGAGAATAAGTCTAAATTTTACTAGTGAGGTTAATATTGAAATACATATGGTAGATAATAAAGCAGTTTAGGTCAAGTATTTCAAACTAAATAATCAAATATTCATTATTGATAGAATATTTAATATTTATACAGAAAAAGATTAATTTTAAATATACTTAGTCCTAATGTCTGAAAAACCTCTAACAAGTAGCAGCCTCTGAGGGGAAAAGGACTTCTTACCTAAGTTTAAAACTGAGTTTTAAAGAAGCACTTACCTTGGTTTATCCAGCAAGAACCATCAGTCAAGGGTGAAGAACAAAGATGCCAAAGTGCACCCAATTTATACTGAATTACCTAACTCAGCTTCAAAGGCTTGCTAAATAAGACTAAAACATATAGAAATGTACCTAACAGGTTATGTCCTGATTCATATTAATATACCTAGTCTTATCCATTATATAAGCTATGCCATGTCCTACATCAGATCTAACAAATTTTAAGCAACCTTTAACAAGCAAGAGCATGTCAGAGGTAAGAAGGATTTAGAAGGTGAAAAAGACAGGTTAAGAGATAATTTCCTTTGCCTCTGCTTCTCTTATCCAAAGTCTGATCAAGTGGATGCAATTAAATGTTATACTAGATCAGCATCAAGCAACTTAGTGTCTGCTACAGATTACCATTCCCTTCAGCGCAATGAGTGAACAAGCACTGACTCATTTCCATGACTGCGAGTGAGCCTCCCAAACCACAACAGGGGAAATGCCCTCTTAGAAGCAAAAAGAAGGATCCATGGCACATGTCAGAAAAACAACGAAATATAATTATATTTATAGTTCTCAACAATGGCAAGAAGTAGAAATAATCACTGGTTTAGCTGAAGATGGCTTTGACAAAGGTGTTGTGGTATCTGGCCTTTCTTTTATGGGTCAATTTTTTTTAATTTGACAAGCAGCCCTCGAGGTACTATTAGAACAAAAGGAGTCTTGGCTCCTAGTCCCATTTCTTACTCCTACATTGGCCACTTGTGTATACAGGACAGATGGCACTTCTGGTGCTGCCCTTCAAGGAAGCTGCCATAATATTTGCATGGCAGCTTCTCTGTGGCATAGATTAATATAGCTGCTGTATATCTACCTCCATAGAGAAGTTGCCATGCAAATCAGTGGTGAAGGGTTTAAAGGAATCTGTCAATTCTTCTTCCCTGTGAAGGGCTGAAGTGGCATCATGTCTGATCTATTCCCTCATGACACAACTCAAACAGCTTGCTTCTTCACATTTTACCGTCTTTTCCTTTTTCTATTAAAAAGCAGGGGGGGAGTTTCTTACTTCAAACATTCCTTGCTCTGCAAATTACTGTAACACAGTCTCTCCCTAATAATTGTCTTGTGTATGAGTCCCTCTCCACAAGGCTTTCTTCTTCTTATTATTATTATTATTGAAACAGGAGGAGTGTGACTTTTTCTGTCCCCAAGCACTTTGTATGTCCTGCTGATAAGGGCCAGATCCCACTTGTCTCTCTTGCATAAATGGCTGCATTGACCTCCTCCAGGCCAGCAGCCCAGCCAGCCCACCTAACACCACCTAGTTTGGTCAAAAATGCTATTTGTGTAAGCACACAGTGGGCTTTACTGTCCCTATGCCAGTGTAGCTGGGAACAGAAATGTCCCAGGACTGTAGTATGTGGCATTAATTCCAAAGAACAAAACAGCCCATTCACATACTTTTTGACATGCAAGTGAGCTCTGCCTTCAGTAAATAATTACTTGAGTTACAACTTCTCTGCTCAATTAATTCCTAAATTGGCCCATCATAAAGAGCAAGGTCCTGATTCTGCCCCATGTGGCACTCGTTTTATGATGATGGAATTTTTTTTTACATCAGCAAAATTGCTTAAAACTGAACTAACGCAGACGAGAGTTGGGCCACTAGATGTTTGTTGCTAGGGAGTTGGGCACTAAGGGCAGTAACATATTTGTCACTCCTGTAAGCAATTACTTTACTGAGCTCAGGCCAAAAAATAGCATTTGTGTTGCAGCAGAATTGAAATGAAATCAAGGCACAACGTCTTTTGGATCGGTTTGCAGAGAAGGACGGTTGTGGTGAAACAGCAGGAGGGAACACTAGAAGAATAGGTATGTTGGCTCATGCAGGCTGTGTGTTGAACTCAATGGCAACACTCCAGTTGATTTCAGTGAGGCCAGGGATTTTACCCTTTGTTTTTAATCGGCAAAAATTGTACAGCATACCTGATTCAGGTGGACCTGTCTTATACTGAGGTACTCGGGCTCTGCCCACCTCTTCACTCGAAGGATTATGTACCAAAGAGTTTGAAGACAAAATACTCCTAAGAAGAGATCAGAAGACCTGGGTTCTACCCCATAAACTCCTCTACACTTACTCCCTATGTAACCCTGAGTACACTGTCAAACTCCATACTGCAGTTTTGCCATCTATAAAATAGGGCTAATTTGATCTGCCTGCCTTGGTGAAGCATCTGAGTTATGACAGCAATATGAAATATTTTGGACAAGGAGTATTTTCACTGAAGAATGCAGTTTCAGGTCGGCTGAAGCTATTTGCAAATGTGTGCTCAATCTGCTGGATGACTTCAGCTAAAAGAAATGAAGAAACAAAATGAAAGCTGCCAATATTTTAAAAATTTTTTGTAAATATTTTGAATTTCAATTTTGACATGAGGTTTCCTTTTACAATTGTTTGACAGGGAACTAAAAAAAACAAACAAACTGGAAAAAAAACTCTGAATGCTTCATTTGTCCCGAAACAAAAATTTCCTATTTCTTGGTTTGAGCAATGATCTGTTAAATAAGTTATTCACACAGCATTATTTGTTACTACTAAATGGTATTATGATTTGGGTCAAGCCTCATTAAAATGCATTGTCGGTATAGCTGCCCTTCCCTTGGTGCTAAATAACAAAGCAGATAAATACTATTTGTTTAGTAAAAGCCAAAACAATATAGGCTAGACCCTAATCAGCGTCCCTTGTCAAGGCTGAGTAGAAGCATTGTCTCAAGGCCAGGCTGATATATAAAGCAGGGTGCATTAGAAGATCTGTGCTTGCTGGTGTCTGAGAGTCAAAGAGACAGAAAAAACAAGCACATAGAATAAGCAGGGAGAATGTAACCCAAAGAAGTAGCTCAGAATAACCTATATATTGACTGGAAACAGAGTTTGCAACTGTGGACAGAGATATTCTCTTCTTGTGGTTTGACTCCTGCAGTGTTCAAGCAAACAGGGCTTTGTCTGCACTGTTTGCAGACAGTTCTCCCCCAGAGAAACACTTGACTTCTTCCCCATATTTTCTTTGTAATGCAAATGACCTGCAACACCCTGAATTTGGTCCAACAGAACTACTGGCATTTTATAAATCTGCATAAAACAAAGTACTCATGCAGTGCCTCCCCCGTGGCTGTGTTTATCTCTCTGCGAGCTAGTAGCAAGAGGACAAAGCTATCTGACTGACTGACAAAGGACAACACTGTCCAGCTTTCTGCCTCTGGCATGTGCTTACAGGAGCCCAGATCCCTTGACCATCTGTGAGCCATCTCTGCAGTTGGACAATGGCCTGCCACTTAAATCAGATCACTGCTACTAGGCTACTGAGCTTGTCTCCCAAAAGCTATGTTATAAATCTGGTCACACTCCCTGTCTTGGACACTCCCCAAACTGCCATGAGAGGATTCAGCCACGGGCTCCCCTCTGCACTTTAAGTATCTGCAGATGAAACAAAACTGAGGAAGTGGCCATGCCATGCACAGGCACAAGCGTGGGGTGCAGATAGTCTGTCTCCCGCTCCTTCCCGTGAACCACAACTTGTGCTCTGAATGCCAACCCACAAGGAGCCAGCACTGACTTCTCCAAAAGCTCGACCACAGCCTTTCCCAGAGTACAGTACTGGCTTGTGCTGAACAACTGGTTTATATATATCTAGTTCCATGTCACCAGAGCACCGGTCTGTGGAAGGGGTGTTGGAGTCCCCACTGTCTGGGAGACCTTGAATATCTTATCTGAGTGGGCAGCATCTTTTGACAAGTAAAGACCACAGGGAGTGGCAGACAGATCTTCATAAAGTCTGTTTCTTTTACTTAAGGCTATCTGGATATTTTGCAGGCTCTCTTACTCCTAACCATTCAGTGAGTTAGATGCCAGAACTTTCTTGACTTTATGAGGTGCCACTACATTTTTTTGGTTGTTTGAAAGTAAACAATACAGAACAAAATCCTCCCTTGTTCGCTTGCCTGCT
>NW_005842067.1:2223218-2224018 GCF_000455745.1 Alligator sinensis | reverse complement strand
GGCCTGAAGCACTGATGCCAACTACGTTAAGGTGTGCAGCACAGTCCCTCTGCAAAGCAACGGTTGCAAGTGCTCTCAAAATCTACATTTCCTGTAAATGATGGCAGGATTCATTATCAAATACTACTTTACAGCAGTTGGGTCCCAACTCCTATCAGTAAACTGTCGTGCTGTATCAGAGGTGTAGGTTGTAGCCATGTTGGTCTAAGGGCATAGGAAGACAAGGTTCTTTGGGTGCATCTGATATCTTTTATTAGACCAACTTAAATAGTTGGAAAACAATTATTAAGCAAGCTTTCAGGTTCCACGGGTCTCTAACTGAGGAAATATCAGGTTTCGTTGAATCAATCCTAAAACCACTCATCACCCACAGAGCAAGTTTTGTACAAGACACTACAGGCTTTCTATGGAAACTTAAAAACATAGATCACCTTCCCAGCAACACCCTCCTAGCCACCATGGATGTTACCAGCCTATATACCAACATCCCACACCAGGATGGCATCCAAGCCTGCCTTACATATCTACAGGAACAAGATTACAACTCAGAATACAGACCCAAAGATATTACTGACCTTATACACTTCATCTTCACACACAACAATTCCACCTGGAAGAAGACTTCCTCAAGAACTGCACCATCAAACCCTTGCTATATTTAAGATATATCGATGACATCTTCATCATTTGGACTGAAAACCTACAATCTCTGATTGAGTTCCATCAGAAATTCAACAATCACCATCCCTCCATCCAACTTTCTCTAGAATATTCCAGCACCATCTCCTCCTTTTTAGACA
>NW_005842067.1:2217796-2222927 GCF_000455745.1 Alligator sinensis | reverse complement strand
CAAGCACCAAACCTCGCTAACCTCATCACCAGAAGCAAACTTCCTTAAGCCCAGAACACACCAAAAGGATCCAGACTGTGCCATGACAAGAAATGCAAAACCTGCCAACACATCTCCACCACCCCCACAATTACTACACCCCACATCAGAGCCATCAGCATTCCTGGATCTTACAGCTCCACCTCCAGAAATGTAATATATCTCATCCAATGCACCAAATGCCCTGATGGAAAATACGTAGGAGAGACCAAACAACAACTGCGCGCCAGAATGAACGCACACCGGAAAAGACAGGAATACCCAATTACTGGTGAGGGCACATTTCTCACAAGAAAACCACCCTGTCTCCAATCTCTCGGTCCTGATCCTCAAAGGAAACTTACACAACACTTCCCAGAGATGAGCCTATGAACTCCACTTCATCAACCTCCTGGATACTAAAAATCATGGACTAAATATAGACATTGGATTTATGACACATTATAACCTGCCTGACATCTGACTCCCCAGGTACCTCTCCACTATTCATCCCCCTTCTCTCTCTTCACCCCCACCCCTCCCCAGCCTGTCTCTCACTCATTGACTCCTCAATCTACATTTTCACTGACTACTTGTCTTGTATGCAGCCCAGCCCAGCCGCTGGCTTCTTTACTTTTCATTCCATCCAGGAAGAGCACACACCAGCTGCTGAAACTTCCTTAGCCTGACAAAGGGTTTTTGAACCCGAAAGCTTGCTTAATAACTATTCTCCAACTATTTGGGTTGGTCTAATAAAAGATATCAGATTCACCCAAGGAACCTTGTCTGCCTATGCTGTATCAGAGGAATTGATGATTTCCTTCGTGCTCCTCAGAGCTGCCGGTTAAGAGCAGCAAAAGATGGATGCTTCAAAGATGTAGTCAGTCTGGTGGGGAGAGGTCCTAACTGGTAAGCTCTTTAGCTTGCAGCTGCATCAGGGCTGATAGAAGGCAGATGGAACTTTTTTGAATGAACAGAGGTAATGGGTTTTGGCAGAGTACAATCGTATAATAATTTGAAATGACAATGCAAACAATCCAGCACTTGAGAACATGATTCTCACTGGAGGTATTATCTTGGGTTGCCAACCTGTTTAAAACAATAGATTTTGCTTTGCTTTGTATCAGATGTCCATGCTAAATATGTTTCTTTTATTTGTGACTCTCCAGATAGCTACTGTAAAAATGGCAAAGAGTAATTCTGCCAAGGCCTGAAGTTTCTTTGAAAAAGCCCAGAGAAATCTGACTATGCATGAGATATATACAGCTACAAACTGTCATGGTTGGTGTAATCATGTAACTTGAATAGAAAGAGTCAGTGGGTGGAAATGTTAATGCAGTGTTGTGATGGAGTACAGAACTGTAGCTGAATGAACCACAACTCCAGCTAATATGAATGTGATGAATGAGACGTTAGCTCCATAACTTGAACGTTAGAATGAGACGTTAGCTCCGTAACAGTGAAAATTAACTGTAGCACAGTGATAGCAGATGAAACCAATTTCCTGGCCCTGAGTTGTCCCAATCAAGTATGTGAATAAAATTGTGTGTGTGCTTTTAGAATTGGGGCCTTAATGCTGAGGGGTCAATTGACTTCATGGCTCACTATTATCTACCTTAGGGGTGGGCAAAATATGGCCCATGGGCTGAATCCGCCCCACCAGGCACTTTCATCTGGTTCACCGCACCCTGCAACAAATTGCACCCTGCCCAGCCTTTCCACCCATGAGACCCTGCAAAATATCCTATTGGGGCTTGCTCCCATCCTCTTGGGCAGAAGGGCTCTGCCTAGCCAGCAGCTTCCAGGGGGGCTCCTGCTGCAGCTGAAACCTGCTCACTCAGGGCAGCAGGCAGGGAAGTGGTGGGGCTGGTGGGGGGAGGAGGGGTTGCATCTGGGCGGAAGCAGGAGCGCGGTGTGGAGCCTGTGCCCAGGGGGGCAACAGGAGTGTGGAGCTCAGCTGGGCAAGCTGTGGGGTGTAGGGACCTCCCCAAACACTCCCCACCATGGTGTGCAGCCCCTGCTGCCAGCAAAAGCAGCAGGTGGGGAGGTCAGGGTGCTTGTGCCCGGCACAGGCGCCCGGTGGGGTGCAGCTCCAGCCAGCGCTGCCGGGGGGAAGGAGCAGAGCCTGCCCTATTGCTGGGTCTCTGCTCCGCATGCCTGCAGCTCCAGCACTCGCAGCAGGGGAAGCCCCACACTGGAGCCTACTGCCTCCCCCGCTTCCTGCTGCGCAGGTCCCCGCACTCTGCCAGGAGTGGAGGAAGCCCTGAGGTGTCCCCGCTGTGAGCATGGAGCTGCAGGCACACGGTGTCAAGCCCCTGCAATAGAGGTAGCCAGTGCAGTGCTGGGGACAAGGAGCCCTGGGGTGGGGGCAGCAAGGGGAAGGACTTCCAGCAAAGGTCAGGGGTTATGGGGCAGGTCTTCTGGTCGCAATGTGGCGACCAGGGGGTGGGGCAACTGTCAAGGGGCGGGGCTACCCATGTGGCCTTCGATGGCTCACCAAAACTTGTTACGTGACACTCCCCCTGAAATAAATGTCGCCCTTGATTTACTTGATCCTTTCTAAACTCTTAATTCCACAGGTATTAACAAACATCCCTTCTTTTTAAGGGTCGTGATGTTCCACCGATCAAGCCATCCTTTGTTCTGTAAGCCTGCTGTCTTGTAGCGGGTCCTGGTCATGTAGCTCCTATTTCACAGCCTTGCAGATTGTTTTTAACTCATTCCAATTAAGTTATATTTGTTTTTGATTCAATCTTGAACTGAATACACAGCCCACGGCCCCTAGATTTTTAGTAAAGTCTGTAGTTTATTTTTAACAGGAAAAAAATACATTTTGTTTCATATGTGATGATGCACCCCACCATCTGCCCCTCCCTTTTCAAAATCCTAGATCTGCCAATAGAAATCAGTGCCCAAAACAAAGAGTAAGAACATAAAAATTGCCATTTACTGGGTCAAACCATAGGTTCATCTTGCCCAGTAGCCTGCGTCACATGGCGGTAGAGAGCAGACGCTGAAAGGGAGAGTGAACTGGGTATTGTGCGGGCCGCCTCCCGATCCCGTCCATGTCGCCATGTGTGAGCCGGCAGCGATATGCGGACCCATCTTTGCGCATGCGGGCTGTGGCCAGCAGCCCGGGCACGCGGGGTCAGAGGAGACCGTGCGGCGGCAAGGCACGCACGGGCTAGAATTAGTCACAGAGGCGTAGTGGTTGATTCAAAGATTATTTACTTACACCCAAGGCGGGTTCGGCAATTTCTTTCCCACGGAGTTGTCGAAGCTCCGTGGGTTTGGTTCGGCTCTCTGGCCCCGGAGTTGTTAAAGCTCCATGGGTTCGGATCTTGAGTATATAGGATAGGGATACGTCTAGGATTGCGCTTGGTGATGGGGAGAGGCCAGAGGCTGTTTAGACCTCTGTTGCCTTCTTAAGAAATGCGTTGGGTTCATAAGGATCCGCAGCGCTTAGAGATCTTCACGCTCTCCCTCTCGGACTCCAATTGCTTTCTCTCCAACTTGGCCGGAAACCACCCAAGCTCTTTATACGGCTAGCAAGCCAACTGCTAGCCGCCACGTGTGCATAATTTAACACAAGCCAATAATGGGGCTCAAATTCAAATACAAATGGCGGGAACTCCTTTGCACCGTGCATTTCTGAGATGCAAAAGAAATGCACCATGCAAAGAAAGCTATAAATTGGCGGGAAAATTCTCCGTTGCACCGGAGTTCTCCTCTGCAGCAGAAAACTCCACCGTGCAAAGAAGCTGCAATTTGGCGGGAAAATAATTTAGCAGTGCCGAAGCACACACAAAACAAAAACTCACAACTTTGGGTTGTGACAGGTATGACCAGGGTCCTTTTTTCCCCACTGTTCCTCTCTCACTTGCAGCCTCTAGTCTTTAAAGCAGGGGTGGGCAAACCGAACCGGATCCAGCCCATCAGCTGATTGGATCCACCCCATAGGCAGGCACCCGCCAATTCATTGTATCCAGCCCAGCCAATGGCTGCCTCTGCTGCGCTCCACATTGGGCTGAGTCCCACCTGGAACAGCATGTTCTGAGCTCCCTTGCTGGAGGGCTCCAGCCCCGACCACTGGGCGTAGCTTCCAGGCAGGGCTGCTGCTGCCACTGCTGCAGCCACCCAGGAAACAGCTGGGCTCCCCCGGCCTTCAGCAACTCCTCCTCCTGTCCCTGCTGCAGCACTGCAGGTAGCAGGTAGGGAGGGGAAGCTGCAGTGCTGGTGGGAGCAGGGCGCAGGGCAGGCTCTACCAGCACCTCACTTTGGTCCTGCTCGTGCATGGCTGGGTAGAGGAGTGTGTGATGGAGTGGGGGAGGCGTGAAGGAGCTCAGCTGCTCACAAAGCCCTGTCCAGCAGGCATGGGACAAGCAGGTGGGGTGAGAACACCCCATGCACACCCACCCTCAATCACATGCTCCCCAAACCACACACCCCACATACCCCTACACAATATACAAGAGTAAGGCTTTCTTTTGATTATGCAATCATCTGTAGATACACTATGCAAAAATACACAAATCAGGACAACATTTTTTTTTAAATAAAATTAAAATGGGTTATAGTAGATGTGTGATTTTTAGTATATGATTTGGGTTTTCTTCCATTCCAAGATGACAAATACCCTTCCTCGCCTCCCGAAAGAAGTACTTCCACAGCAAGGTGAGGGATTTCTGGTAGCAAATGTCAGGGGTTAAGGGCAGGACATCTGGTTCCAAGATGGTGACCAGGAGGATGGAGGCACCTGTCAAGGAGCAGGCTACCCTTGCAGTCCTTGACAGAGCTCATCAAGCTATCTTCAAGAAAGGGAGGAAAGTGGATCCGGCTAACTATAGGCCCATTAGCCTGACTTCTATCCTGGGGAAGATCTTAGAAAAGTTTATTAAAGAGGCCATCCTTAATGGACTGGCCGACACCAACATCTTAAGGGATAGCCAGCACGGGTTTGTTGCGGGTAGGTCTTGCTTGACCAATCTCATTTCCTTCTACGACCAGGTGACCTATCACCTGGACAAGGGAGAAGAGATTGATGTCATATATCTTGACTTCAAAAAAGCCTTCGATCTGGTATCCCATGATCACCTCTTGGTGAAACTGGCCA